>NC_079197.1:135753005-136098005 GCF_029499605.1 Hyla sarda | reverse complement strand
TTAAACAGATTTGTAAATGACTTCTATTAAAAAATCTTAATCCTTTTAGTACTTATGAGCTGATGAAGTTGAGTTGTTCTTTTCTGTCTAAGTGCTCTCTGATGACACCTGTCTCGGGAACCGCCCAATTTAGAAGCAAATCCCCATAGCAAACCTCTTCTACTCTGTGCAATTCCCGAGACAAGCAGAGATGTCAGCAGAGAGCACTGTTGTCAGACAGAAAACAAGAACTCAACTTCAGCAGCTGATAATTATTGAAAGGATTAAGATTTTTTAATAGAAGTAATTTACAAGTCTGTTTAACTTTCTGGAGCCAATTGAGATATATGTAAATATAAAGTTTTTTCCTGGAATAACCCTTTAAAGGGGTTATCCAGGAAAAGAAAGACTAATTTCTTTCAAAAACAGCTCCCTGTCTGTCTCCAGGTTGGGTGTGGTTCTGCAGCTCAGTTCCATTAAAGTGAATGGAGTCAAGTTGTAATACCACACCCAACCTGGAGACAGACAGGGAGCATTTTTTTTTTTAAAGGAAATTAGCTCTGTTTTTCCTGGATAACCCCTTTAATGTACCCTCACACTTTCCCCCTGTAGTGCTGCAGTTCTCTTTTGGACTATGGGGGAGTTTTATTAAAACCAGTGAAAAGGAAAAGTTGACCAGTTGCCCATAGCAACCAGATGGCTTTCATTTTCCTTTTTAAAAATAAAAGAAGCGATCTGGTTGCTATAGGCGAGGAATGGATTAGTACAGCAGACACTGACTGACATCGCTAGAGATGAGCGAACTTACAGTAAATTCGATTTGTCACGAACTTCTCGGCTCAGCAGTTGATGACTTTTCCTGCATAAATTAGTTCAGCTTTCCGGTGCTCCCGTGGGCTGGAAAAGGTGGATACAGTCCTAGGAGACTCTTTCCTAGGACTGTATCCACCTTTTCCAGCCCACCGGAGCACCGGAAAGCTGAACTAATTTATGCAGGAAAATTCATCAACTGCTGAGCCGAGAAGTTTGTGACGAATCGAATTTACTGTAAGTTCCCTCATCTCTAGACATTGCTTCACGTGCCCTGGCGTGTTCTTCCTTGCAGGAGGGTGAACTTCGGATGAGCATGGAAGATTTAAGAAAACATTTCATACGACTGTCCGGACAGGACCAGGAAATGAGCCCGGAGGAGTTACAGAGCATCCTGGTGCAGACTACCTCCAAACGTAAGAGAGGACGTGAAGTATTGGGGGAAGGTTCAATTGGACCAGGCCCAATTTATTTGTATTTTAAAGCAAAAATTGGGACTGAAAATAAATATAAGTAAATAAATAAAATAAATAGAAATAACATTTTTACTTTAGGCTATAAACAAAAAAAAAAAACTCTTATACCAATATGGTCAAGTATAGTAGTTCAGGTCTATTCACTTGAATTAGGCTGAACTGAAATACCACACACAGCCCAAGGTAGTGTTTCCCAACGAGAGTTCCTCCAGCTGTTGCAAAACTACAACTCCCACCATGCCCGGACAGCCTAAGGCTGTCCGGGCATGTTGGGAGTTGTAGTTATGCAACAGCTTGAGGCGCTCTGCTTGGATATAGGCCCATGAAGAAGAGTGGAACCATGTTTTTCTCACTTTATGCAGTTCTTTTAAAGGGGAACTCTGATACGTAACATATCGCAATGGTCCCAGCTTTTGGACTTCCTCCCGGGATAAGACACTTATACCCTATCCTGTAGATAGGGAATAAGATGTTATGTACCAGGGTTCCCTTTTAAAAAGGACCTGGGTCATCCCTTTCATTCCACCAGAACCATGAGTGATCGAGCCAGTCCTGAACAATTTCTCCACACCCAATTGGTAGGGTAACGGGGAGAATCCACTGGGGACCGCCCCCATGACTCATGAAAGTGGCATGTTCCCTAGACATCTTATCCCCTATCCAAAGGATAGGGGATAAGATGTCTGATTGCGGGGGGCCCCCGTGATCTCGGCTGCAGCACCCACTGTCATCATTGCACAGAGCAAACTCGCTGTGTGTAATGACAGGCGATACAGCGGCCACCACACCCCCTCCAATAGACTTGTATTGAGGGGGCGGAGCCGTGACATCACGATGCTTCGGCCCCTGTATCGCCCGTCATTATGCACAGAGCGAGATTGCTCTGTGCAGTGATGACAGCGCGGTGCCACAGCCGAGATCAGGGGGTCCCCAGCAGCGGGCCCCCCGCAATCAGACATCTTATCCTCTATCCTTTGGATAGGGGATAAGATGTCAAGGGGCGGAGTACTCCTTTAATGTGTTTCATAAAATGAGAAAAACACGAGTTAAAAGGGGTATTCTGGCCATAGACATCTTATCCCCTATACAAAGGATAACAGAGAGGTCTCCGAGGCTGGAGCAGCAGCCCGGCATAGAATGCGGGTGCTGCACGGAGATCGCATGGTGTCCCAGCGGCAGACCCCCTATGATCCAATATCTTTTCCCCTATCCTTTGGATAAGGGATAAGATGTCTATGGCCACAATACCCCTTTAAGTCAAGTTAGAGAACCAAACTTTATTTTCTGAGGCGCACATGTATTTACGAACACATCATGTCAGGAGAGTGAAAAGCTTTTCTTTCAAGGTTCTGCTCCCTTTTCAATGTGTACATACATTACAGCTTAAATTTACTCCAGAGCTGTAGTCCTAATTCTACTTAATTCACACGTCTCCCATGTTGTCTCCCTCACCCCTAGATGCCCATCTGAAGACTGAAGGGTTTTCCATGGAAACATGCATCCAGCTGGTGAAAATTGCAGATGTATCCTTACCTTATTACTGTAATCTTTAGCTATAACATTAATAGGCATTTAGTGCCACCCTGGAGGTTTTGTATAAGGCTAAGTTCACACTGCCGCTATGGTCTGACCCGTTATGGGTCGGTTTATTGTTTGTGTTCTGAACAGACCAAGAACAGCTCGGAGCACAACAGTCACTGTTGAGTCCCAACAGATCCCACTGACTTAAATATCCTCTGTAGGCATCTTGTATTTCATCGGAGATAAGCAGAGGGGGGAAAAAATAAACAAAATAAGACATGCACAATTTCTTCTCCGCTTAATTCCCGTCCTTCTGACAGACTGACCAACAGAGATCCCTTTACCGGAGCACAATGACAATGTGAACGAGCCCATATTTTCACAGCATTCATAGAAGCTTATGAAGCAGGATGTAGTTTGATATAAAGCCACCAGGGGGCAGTATTAAAAAACTAAATCTGTGTGTGTTTCCTTAACACAAGAAACACAGCGCAGCGGGACCGGAAAGCTGCAATTGGAAGAATTTCGATATCTCTGGAGCAAAATCAAAGAATGGGAGGTATATACAAAAATAAGTGGGAAATAATACATATCAGCATATATATATATATATATATATATATATATATATATATATATATATATATAAATATATATATATATATATATATATATATATATATACATATATATACATACACAGTGATCCCTCAACTTACAATGGCCTCAACATACAATAGTTTCAACATACAATGATCTTTTCTGGACCATCGTAAGTTGAAACCAGACTCAACATACAATGCTACGGACAGTCCAGATCTGTGAAACGTGTCAATGGCTGGAAGAACCGACCAATCAGAATGGACAATCACTGGTAAAACCCCTGTATTACTGAAGTGTATGCACTGACTGGTGTCTGGTAGCGCCCCCTACAGTACAGGGAGGTATTACATGTTTTGTACTCTTTACCTGTGCCAGGGTTAGCTGCTCCTTTGGACACCAGGTGAGGGCGACTCCATTACTTTTTTAGGACATTGTGTGTACCCCGAAGAAGCTCCTGTCCTCTACATAGACCAGTGTTATCCCAAGCAGGGTGGCCCCAGCTGTTGCAAAACTACAACTCCCAGCATGCCCGGACAGCCAAAGGCTGTCCGGGCATGCTGGGAGTTGTAGTTTTGCAACAGCTGGAGGCTTCCTGCTTTGGAAACACTGACATAGACAGTGATTACAGCTCCCAGCAGATCTTTATTACTTTTATATATAAGGATTTGCTTTATCTATATTAGTTATCTACTTATTTTTCTTTAATTTTCACTTTTTCCTATTTTTGGATGACATTTTGGTGGCTTCAGAACCAATTACCAGGTTTCCATAGAGTTCTGGTCTCAACATACAATGGTTTCAACACACAATGGTCATCCCAGAACCAATTAATATTGTAACTTGAGGGACTACTGTATACACACACACACACACACAGTATAGGAGGATCTGTGGTATATGGAGCTTTATAAATGGTATAAACTCCAAAGTTTACTTTTCTGTTGCAGAGTCTATTTACAAAGTATGACTGTGACAGATCCGGAACGATGGATGTACAGGAGCTGCGCCTGGCACTGGAAGCTGGCGGTAAGTAAACTTATTGGGTACAATTATCATTTGCTGCTCCTGGCATGGGTTACGACTAATTGCAATTGTGCAAAAATTGTGACTTTTTGACACTTTGCGCCACTTGGACGGAGATTGAAGCAGGCACGGACACACTGGTGTACATTTCAGTAAGGCCACATAGGCAGCCTCATATGTGCCAGGATTTATGAAAAACCATGCACCTCTATATAAATCCAACATGCTTGTAAAAATAAAGGAGGCAGGGGTGGGAGGGGATTACTTAAAGGGGCACTCCACTGGAAAACTTTTTTTAATCAACTGGTGACAGAAAATTAAAACAGATTTGTAAATGACTTCTATTGAAAAAATCTTTATCCTTTCCGTACTTATCAGCTGCTGTATGCTCCACAGGAAGTTCTTTTCTTTTTGGATTTCTTTTCTGTCTGACACATCTGTCCTCGACAGGAACTGTCCAGAGCAGAAGCAAATCCCCATTGCAAACTGATCCTGCTCTGGACAGTTCCTGACATGGACAGAGGTGTCGGCAGAGAGCACTGTGGTCAGACAAAGAAAATTCAAAAAGAAAAGAACTTCCTGTGGAGCATACAGCAGCTAAAAAGTACTGAAAGGATTACATTTTTTTTTTAAATACAAGTAATTTACAAATCGGTTTTACTTTCTGGCATCAGTTAATTAAAAAAAAAAAATAATAATAATAGTTTTCCCAGCGGAGTACCCCTTTAAGACCAGCATGTCAGACGCAGATTTTTGTAACTCTCTGTCCACTTACCAACATATAATGTAAAGAGGTTACATAGAGATTTGTGCCGAAGACTATGCTTTAGGGTAGGGTCACAGGTAGCGCACCCGCAGAGGGTTTCCCGCAGCCGAAATTCCACGTGCATATTTTTCCTCAAGCGGATTATGTTGCTACCCACTGAGGTCAATGGAACATAATCCGCTTGCACATTTTCCGGCTGCATTTTTAGCTGTGGGAAACCTGCTGTGGATGTGTATTGACCCTTACCCAGTGTTTCCCAACCAGTGTGCCTCCAGACGTTGCAAAACTACAACTCCCAGCATGCCCAGACAGCCAAAGGCTTGGGGTTAGGGCAGTGTTTCCCAACCAGGGTGCCTCCAGCCGTTGCAAAACTACAACTCCCAGCAAGCCCGGACAGCCAAAGGCTGTCCGGGCATGCTGGGAGTTGTAGTTTTGCAACACCTGGAGGCACACTGGTTGGGAAACACTGCCCTAACCCCAAGGAGTATTCCCCTCTCCATATCTGCGCTCCCCTGCTCCCTCCAGCCTACTCAGGGCTGCAGGAGGTGGTTAGGAAGCAGAAAACTAATAGTTCTAACCATTTGGGTAACTTCTATTAACTTTAACGGGAGTTACATAAGGTGTATAGGTAACGTACAAGACCCGCACACTGCTACTGGCGCATTATTAGGGCTCCATACAGAGCGGTAATACAGCTGTGTGCATGAAACCTACATTAGCACTGCCCTAGTCTATAGGGTTCTCTTAGGCTGCGTTCACACGGCCGTCAAGACCAGTCTCGTTCTTCTCCCATAAAAAAAAAACGGACTTTAACGGAAGCAAACGGATGTTATCCGTTTGTATCAGTTAAAGGAGTACTCTAGTGCAGAGTACTCCTGCTCCGTCCTGCCCGGGCTGCAAAATAAATGAAAATGAACCATCACTCACCTTCCTGGGTTCCCGCAGAGCGTCACTACAGCTAATCGGTCCTCCGGTCCATCTCCTTCATACTTCTGGGTGTAACGAAGCGTCACATGGCGCTCAGCCTAACGCCGGCAGCCGCGATGTTCTGCCTCGGCCGGGGATAGGCTGAGCGTGCTCAGAAGTAAAAACTGATTTAAAAAAAAAAAAAAAAAATGACTGCAAACGGATGACATTAAAGGGCTCATCCATTTTCCATAGACTTCAAGGTAAAATTTACTGTATCAGTTCTTTTGACGGAAGAAAAAAAAATACTAAATTTTTTCTGCCGTCAAAAAAAAAAAAAAAAAAAAAAAGGAAATAAGTGCAGACGGGTATAAAAAAAAATCCCATTGACATGAATGGGATTTTTTAAAAACTGTTTTTAATCCGTTTACAGCCTGCAAGAACGGAACCGAAACGTGGATGAAAAAAAAACAAAAAACGTCAGTGTGAACGCACCCTTACCAGCAACAATTGTAAAATCTGTTTCAAATTATTGAAGTGTACAATACAACGTACACACGTACCACCTGCCACTAGACAAGTCAGTTCTCATGCTATAGCAAGTCACATAGATACCCCAAGGTTAGATCGATCAGCGTACAGATAATACACGTCATGACGCTGACGCCAGAAGTCCGCAGTATTACATCAATACGGGGGAATAACATTTTATCTCGTCCTGCAGGTTTTCAGCTGAATAACAAACTTGTGGAGCAGCTGTGCATACAATATGGAGATGATCTGAGACGGGTGGATTTTGACAGCTTCCTATCCTGTCTAGCACATCTTGTGGGTGTTTTTGGTAAGCGAGAAGCCAGAAGAATATATTAGTAATCTGTTTCCATTGGTATTAAAGGGGTTAATTTATTAAGTAGAAATCACGTGACAAGCCTTTGTAAGTCTGCATTCACATCTCGTTTTCAGCGTACGGTTGCCGGACCCGGCTGGGGGAGGGGAAAACCGGGCACTCCCGTACCGTAGCCGGATCGGTGCTAAACTCCATTTACTTTTAATGAGCCGACCGGAGTCAAACAGTGACTCCGGTCGGTTCCCTTCTGCCCCGTATCCGGATTTGTGACCGGACCTAAAACCTACGGGACAAAAATGAGCCGACCGGAGTCACCGTTTGACTACGGTCGGCTCATTAAAGTAAATGCAGTTCAGCGCCGGTCCGGCTAGGGTACGGGAGCGCCCGATTTTCCCCTCCCCCAGCCGGGTCCGGCAAGCATACAATGAAAACGAGGTGTTAATGCAGCCTCACACAAGGGAACCTGCTTCTGGTCAGACATTTCCATGTTAGGCTGCGTTCACACCATGTTTTTGCAATACAGTTTCCGTATCAGGTTTTTGATGAAAAACGGATTCCTCAAAACCTGACTAAACTGTATCAAAATGTGTACAAATTTTAACCCATTACGGTTTAAAAAAATGTCCGGTTGCATCCGTTCATATAAAAAAACAAAAAAACAAACAGAAAAAAAAAAAACATACGTTTTTCACTTTTCACTCCATTATGAATAAAGTTTCACTTGTTTGATTGAAATTCCAAGAAAACAACTGTGCAAAGTCAAAAACCTGATGGTGAAAACCGGATGGAACCGTACGCACATACGGTCCTCATTGACTCCCATGTTAAAAATTAAAAAAAACGTTTCAATACGGTTTTTCACCCGGACCAAAAAACATGCTAGGCTATGGTTTTCAATACGGTTCTGTATTGCAAAAATGTGGTTAGAACCAAGCCTAATACATAGACCAGTGTTTCCCAACCAGTGTACCTCTAGCTGTTGCAAAACTACATCTCCCATGATGCCCGGACAGCCAAAGGCTGTCCGGGCATGCTGGGAGATGTAGTTTTGCAACAGCTGGAGGCACACTGGTTGGGAAACAGACTGCTGAAGTCCTCTAGCCCAAGAGCTACTCTTCATAAGCAAGGTCTAAGCAGAGGACCCACCTTTGTGACATCCATTTACTCCATGCATCTCTATTTCTTAACCCCTTAAGGACTCAGCCCATTTTGGCCTTAAGGACTCAGACAATTTAATTTTTACGTTTTCATTTTTTCCTCCTCGCCTTCTAAAAATCATAACTCTTTTATATTTTCATCCACAGACTAGTATGAGGGCTTGTTTTTTGCGCGACCAGTTGTCCTTTGTAATGACATCACTCATTATATCATAAAATGTATGGCGCAACCAAAAAAACACTATTTTTGTGGGGAAATTAAAACGAAAAACGCAATTTTGCTAATTTTGGAAGGTTTTGTTTTCACGCCGTACAATTTATGGTAAAACTGACGTGTGTTCTTTATTCTGAGGGTCAATACGATTAAAATGATACCCATTATTATATACTTTTATATTATTGTTGCGCTTAAAAAAAATCACAAACTTTTTAACCAAATTAGTACGTTTATAATCCCTTTATTTTGATGACCTATAACTTTTTTATTTTTCCGTATAAGCGGCGGTATGGGGGCTCATTTTTTGCGCCATGATCTGTACTTTTTTTTGATACCACATTTGCATATAAAAAACTTAATACATTTTTTATAATTTTTTTTTTAATAAAATGTATTAAAAAAGTAGGAATTTTGGACTTTTTTAATTTTTTTTCGTTCACCGTACGGGATCATTAACATTTTATTTTAATAGTTCGGACATTTACGCACGCGGCGATACCAAATATGTCTATAAAAAATGTTTTTTACGCTTTTTGGGGGTAAAATAGGAAAAAACGGACGTTTTACTTTTTTATTGGGGGAGGGGATTTTTCACTTTTTTTTTACTTTTACATTTTTTTTTACACTTGAATAGTCCCCATAGGGGACTATTCATAGCAATACCATGATTGCTAATACTGATCTGTTCTATGTATAGGACATAGAACAGATCAGTGTTATCGGTCATCTTCTGCTCTGGTCTGCTCGATCTCAGACCAGAGCAGGAGACGCCGGGAGCCGCACGGAGGAAGGAGAGGGGACCTCCGTGCGGCGTTATGAATGATCGGATCCCCGCAGCAGCACTGCGGGCGATCCGATCGTTCATTTTAATCGCGAACTGCCGCAGATGCCGGGATCTGTATTGATCCCGGCACCTGAGGGGTTAATGGCGGACGCCCGCGAGATCGCGGGCGTCGGCCATTGCCGGCGGGTCCCTGGCTGCGATCAGCAGCCGGGATCAGCCGCGCATGACACGGGCATCGCTCCAATGCCCGCGGTTATGCTTAGGACGTAAATGTACGTCCTGGTGCGTTAAGTACCACCTCACCAGGACGTACATTTACGTCCTGCGTCCTTAAGGGGTTAAACAGTACACAAAATGCGTAAGAATTGCCCCAGGGGCAATCATTTATGATGTAATATTGTCTAATTTAAAGCACTGACCCAGAAGACAGTCATCCATATGCAGTGATCCCTCAACATACAATAGTTTCAACATACAATGGTCTTTTCTGGGCCATTGTAACTTGAAACCAGAATCAACATACAATACTATGGACAGTCCAGATCTGTGAAACTTGTCAATGGCTGAAAGAACCGACCAATCAGAATGGACATTCACTGGTAAAACACCTGTATTACTGAAGCATATGCACTGACTGGTGTCTGGTAGCGCCCCCTACAGTAAAGGGAGGTATTACATGTTCTGTACTCTTTACCTGTATTACTGAAGTGTATGTACTGACTGGTGTCTGGTAGCGCCCCCTACAGTACAGGGAGGTATTACATGTTCTGTACTCTTTACCTGTATTACTGAAGTGTATGTACTGACTGGTGTCTGGTAGCGCCCCCTACAGTACAGGGAGGTATTACATGTTCTGTACTCTTTACCTGTACCAGGGTTAGCTGCTCCTTTGGACACCAGGTAAGGGCGACTCCATTTTACTTTTTTTTGGGACAGGACCATGAAGAAGCTTCCTTCCTCTACATAGACAGTAATTTACAGCTCCCAGCAGATCTTTATTACTTTTATATGTAAGGATTTGCTTTATCTATATTAGTTATCTACTTATTTTTCTTTAATCCTCACTTTTCACTATTTTTGGATGACATTTTGGTGGCATCAGAACCAATTTCCAGGTTTCCATAGAGTTATGGTCTCAACATACAACGGTTTCAACTAGAGATGAGCGAACTTACAGTAAATTCGATTCGTCACGAACTTCTCGGCTCGGCAGTTGATGACTTATCCTGCATAAATGAGTTCAGCTTTCAGGTGCTCCGGTGGGCTGGAAAAGGTGGATACATTCCTAGGAAATAGTCTCCTAGGACTGTATCCACCTTTTCCAGCCCACGGGAGAACCTGAAATCTGAACTAATTTATGCAGGATAAGTCATTAACTGCCGATCTGAGAAGTTTGTGACGAATCGAATTTACTGTAAGTTCTCTCATCTCTAGTTTCAACATGCAATGGTCATCCTGGAACCAATATATATTGTAACTTGAGGGACCAAGGTATGTAGCAGTTACATTATAAGCCCCACCACTTTATAATGAAGTGCCACGGTTTCGAGATACACTTTTTGGCCATACAGCAAGAATAGGTGAACCAACATTGAAAGTTCCGCTAGGTGTGCAGCTACCTTTAACCCACATACTGCCAACACTCGGCCTATGGATTTAGTGACAAGGGTTAGCTGCTGATAGAAGACTGGTTTGGTGAGCGACTCATTTTATATAACCAACGTGTAAATGATGAATGTGACTCTGTATTATAGATGCATGCCGGAAGATGGACCAGGACAAAGATGGCGTCATCACTCTTGTGGAATCGCAGGTACGACTGTTCAGTCAGATTACTGGTTCTGCCCAAAAAATATCTTTGCCTATAGCAGCGGTCTCCAGATTGCGGCCTTCCAGATATCGCAATACTACAACTCCCAGCATTGACTGACAGCAACCAGGCTGTCCGGGCATGGTGGGAGTTGTAGTTTTACAACACCTAGATGACTGCATATTGGAGACCACTAGTCTATAGCATAGCTATCAACAAGTTTTAAAAGATTATGAACCAAAAAGGCACAAATTTGACATTTTTACATAAATTTGTGCACTGCAGGGGTGGGGCTTAAAGTATCAATTTGGAGGTATGTCTATTGTAAGGTTTTCCTGCCTTGGAGGTACTGGATATAGATTTTGTCCTTGCCAATGATTGTCCTCTGTTTTAAAGTATGTTCACACTGCGTAATTCTTGAGAAATTACGCAAGTGGACATACGCGCTGTGAACATTAACATTGGTGTGAATGGATCTTCCGCAAGACCTCTTCACACTGAGGAAATTCAGCGGCCAACAATTCCACCACTGAAATTGTTCCGCGCAAAGAAGGAACATGTTCGTTCTTTGCGCGGAAGTACTTAAAAATATTATTAAACCCCTTAACAAGGCAGGACGTAAATGTACATCCTGGTGCGGTGGTACTTAACAAACTAGGACATACATTTACGTCCTATACATGACCGCGAGCATCGGAGCGATGCTCAGGTCATGCTTGGCAGGTCCTGGCTGCTGATAGCAGCCAGGGACCCACCGGTAATGGCGGACATCCGTGATCATGCGGATGTCCGCCCTTTAACCCCTCAGTTGCCGTGATCAATACAGATCACAGCATCTGCGGTCACTAAAATGGATGATCAGATCGCCCGCAGTGCTTCTGCGGAGATCCAATCATCCAGAACAGCAGACAGAGGTCCCCTCACCTGCCTCCGCTGACTTCCACAGGTCTTCTGCTCTGGTCTGAGATCGAGCAGACCAGAGCAGAAGGTAGCCAATAACGCTGATCAGTGCTATGTCCTATGCATAGCACTGAACAGTATTAGCAATCCAATAATTGCTATAAATATTCCCCTATGGGGACTATTAAAGTGTAAAAATGAAAGTAAAAAAAGTAAAAAATAAAAAGAGAAAAATCCCCCAATAAAAATGTAAATTGTCCATTATTTCCCATTTTACCCCTAAAAAGTGTAAACTTTTTTTTTTAATAAACATATTTGGTATCACCGCGTGCGTAAACATCCGAACTATTAAAATATAATGTTAATTATGCCGTACGGTGAATGGCGTGAATGTAAAAAAAATCAAAAATTGCTGCTATATATATATATCATTTTGTTCCAAATAAAATTGATGAAAAATGTATTAAAAGTTTTATATATGCAAATGTGGTATCAAAAAAAATTACAGATCACGACGCAAAAAATGAGCCCTCATACCGCTGCGGAAATATGGAAAAATGTTTATGTTATAGGTCAGCAAAATATAGGGATTTTAAATGCACTAATTTGGTTAAAAAGTTTGCGATTTCTTTTAAGCGGTGGTATAATAGAAAAGTATGTAATCATGGGTATCATTTTAATCGTATTGACCCACAGAATAAAGAAAACATGTCTATTTTACCGAAAAGTGTACAGCATGAAAACAAAACTTTCCAAAATTTGCTAAATTGTGGTTTTCTTATCAATTTCCCCACACAAATAGTATTTTTTTTGGTTGCGCCATACATTTTATGGTAAAATGAGTGATATCATTACAAAGGAAAACTGGTCACACAAAAAACAAGCCTTCATACTAGTCCGTGGATGAAAATATAAAAGTTATGATTTTTAGAAGGCGAGGAGGAAAAAACGAAAACGTAAAAGTTTAAAGGGGTTCTCCGGTGCTTACACATCTTATCCGGGGACTGATTACAAACAGGGTGCCGCATGCAAGATCACAGGGGTCCCCAGCGGCTGGACCCCCACGATCAGGCATCTTATCCCCTATCCTTTGGATAGGGGAAAAGATATGTAAGCACCGGAGTACCCCTTTAATTGTCTGAGTCCTTAAGGCCCAAATGGGCTGAGTCCTTAAGGGGTTAAAATACTCTGAAGTATTTTCGGCAGCGGCCGCAAGATGGAATCTCCGGTGAATTCTGCGAGCAGAGATTTGGCAGTGTGAACCTACCCTTATGTGTAATATAAACACATACACATAACAGGACTGATCTGTTATATAAAGGTCTGTTTCTTGTGTAACACAGAATGCTCTCCTCTTCTAGTAGAGCAATGGTCTTCAAGCTGTGGCCCTCCAGCTGTTGCAAAACTACAACTCTCAGCATGCTCGGACAGCCAACGGCTGTCCGGGCATGATGATAGTTGTAGTTGTGCAACAGCTGGAGGGCCACAGTTTGAAAAAAAGGGCAAGGCAATAGCAGGAAAATGATGTGGAGCAGCAGCCACAGCCATAATGTAACTTAATGTCCCCTGTGGCTTCACCCTCTGTAAAAGGGAATCATTTCCATAGTAGAAACTAAACTAGGTGACAACAATATATGTAATTTTGTAATATTTTGTCAGTTGCATGGAGTAAATACATAAAAGACAATCCTGACAGCCATCTTCCATCATGTCACCATAAAACCTTACATGTATCTATATATTGCACTTACACCTATGACCTTATTATTTGCAGTGGTTGCGGATGACAAGGCTTCAGTGAAACGAACAACCTTCTCAGCACTTACAGAAAAGCCATCACTGGCGACGGGAAATTCTGGACATCGGGATCGGGACCAGAGAGGATGGAGATTACCATTCTTAAGTCAACGGCTGTAGAACGTTATATGTCTCCGCAGAGGCTGTCAATAAAACAAACTTTACCAACGCACCATTCTGTGACACGAGAAACACGGGCACAGACGCCTTCAAGCAACTTTTGAAACTCTGTATTTTTGAACGTTTTTTTTCAAATAATAATAATAATAAAAAAAAAAAAATCATATACAGGTTTTTAAAAAGAGGAGCAAATTTAATTTACACAGAAGTACTAAATGTACATCATTCTTTTAAAAAAATCATTCTACATTATAAATACAGTAGAAATTCTTTTATAGTACTATACTCAGACCGTAATGTTGGTTGGGGATCGGGAGGGTGAAAATGAAGGGGGTGGATGGGCATTAATGAGTTTGGAAACTTTGCCAAAGAAAATAAATACCAAACTGGCGATAACTAGGATATATAAGGGAGCAGGTGTCAAAGAGTACGTCTGTCTGGATGTGGGGGGCTCTGCTCGAGTGTAGGAAGAGTACACCGTTCTTACTTAATGTTACTGCAAGTGACTCCGACCTCGCTTTAGTCCCCGCTGCTTTCACTCCTACACGTAAAGCTTAAAGTTGAACAACACTTATTTTACTTTCATTGACATTTTATTTTCCTGCTATTGGTCCATCATTTAATTTTGTTAACTTTTTTGGTACAATGTGCCGATACAGCTAAATATTTTCCACTTCCTGTATATGTATCACAGGGAGAGGGGATTCTGCACAATTTTGGTGCTAGAACTAAATTTTGGGCAGATTCTGATAACACTGTCTAAAGAGAATGCTGATAGTATGCCGTATTCAATACCAATTGGCAATGCCCAATTGCCAGGTATCCATTCCATCCCTATGAGGCTCCTAGGCCCAATCCATAACTTAGATTTCATAAATCACCATTTATGCTACTATCTTCCACCAGCCTCTTGACACTTGATCCTCCCTTACCAACTTTGTACATACAAAAGGAACTTTTATATCCCAATCCAAAGCAGACGTACAAGCCTGACTGAAAAGAGCGGTTACCCGATCAACACAATTACCACCCCCTCTCCAATGTTGGTGCACCCCAAGAAGAAAAAAACAAAAAAAAACAAAGTGAATATTCCATATTTAGTTGTCCGTGTGCACTGTGCATTCATTTGCTATTTTCCCAGATAGGAAAATAATAATAAAAAAATACAACACAGAACATAAAAAAATCCCCTGACTTGATGCTTGAATAACTTAAAGAAATATCATTACAATAATTTTAATACGCTTTGTTTTGAAGCCAGTCCCGTCTCTTGTCCCTTCAGTCTCCTCATTAAGGTCATAAGTTTCGTTTAAATTTTTTTTTTTCTTTTTTTTTTCATTTTTATTGACAGTTCAAGTTGAGATGAGAAAAGAGATGGGAAGGAGGTATTAGGGAAAAACAACAAAAAAATAAAAGTTTTGAAGGCAACAGATTACCGGTTTATGTGTCCTTTAAAAGGTTTTTTTTTTCTGCAGCGGCTGGGGAGAAAAAGGCGCCTCGCTTTGAGACGTTACTACAATACAATGCTTTCCAACAGAGAAGAGGCACAATCTCTCTATAGATCCATTCGCCACATGGTGTGGGCGATTGGGAAAAAGAATTGAGGCTTAATCCGAAAAATGAATTGAGGCTTAATCCGAAAAATATGTGCGACCCCTGTCTCCAGGTACTGCAGCATCTCGTCATGTCCATGTCATGAACATCTGTCTCCCCAGTCAATGAATTGATTACTTCTGACGGCTCGCTCAACAGTTTCCTTCCACCTGTTATCTGTTTAACGTCCTGGCCCCCAGGCCTCCGTTGTGGTTGGGGGTGAGGTACGAGTCTGTGCGGTGGACTGGTGAGGAAAAGGGAGAGGAGGAAGAGGAGTGATGGTACGAGGGCTGCGCTGAGGAGCGTAGTAGGGTGTTGGAGCCTCCACCGCTCTGGGGCTGCTGAAGATTGAGGATACTGTCAATGGCGCTCTGAAGGTGCTCATTGAGAGTGTCATCCTGTGGGCTGTCACTGGAAAAACTGGCATTATCCACATCAAACTGCTCTGACTTCAGCCTTTTGGCAGAGGGGAGTGGCATCTCCCAGCTCAAGTCACTCTCATGCTCTGTTGGCTCAGTCTTGATCACCCGTCTATAGAAGCCTGTATCTTCATCCTTGACGTCTCTCATCGCACTCATGGTCATATCCTCATTCTTGTTAGCTTTGTTGTCCCCCCTGCTAAAGAAGACCATCTTGGAGCTGTCCTCTTTCTTCACCTTCTCAGAGACCCCTTGTGTTTTGTGAGATGTGATTACACTCCGCGAGCCATCCTCCTGCTTCACAGACTGTGCCACAACCGGCACTGGAGTTTCTACCTTTGACCTGGTGTCTGCTGGTTTACCCATCACAAAGGCATCCACATTCTCTCGATATGTTTTGCGCAGAGGCAGCCGACAGTATGTTGCCAGAGGTTTCTTTTCAACAGGCGATGAGTGATCTAGGGTACCATTCATCTGTCCTGTGGGTGTGGTGGTAGTAGCTGGCGTTGGGTTAACTATAGTCTTGATAACAGTGCTGGCAGGAGTTGTCGGAGGAGCTGGCGGCTGCGGAGGCGGGGGAGGGTTTTGATGAATGGGATCCAAAGCTGTATTGTGGATAACTTTGCTTAACCCAGCCTCTTGCTTGATCTTCAGTTTCAGGCCGATGCGACTACGGGCCTCGTAGGTCTTGATTGGCGGTCTGCTACGGGAAGGGAGTGCATCATCATCTGCATCAAGCGAGGGTGAGGCTTTGGCCCAAGTCACGGAGGGGGATCCCCCTCCACTGTGCTTGATCACTAATTTGGTAGGGTGTATTGGTGTTGAGGTTTGTACTGCAGCCGGTTTCAGGATCTCTGGAGTTGGGGCAGGACAAGGGGAAGAAGAGACAGAGGCCACAGAGGGGACAATGTTTTGAGACCGTGAGGAAGAGCAGGATACATATTCATCTGCAAAAGAGAGGATTAAAAAAATGTATCATATGAAATCTCATACATGGAAAAAAAATCTGCAACTTAGTATTCCCAAACCTGTGGCTCAAAAGGTGCAAAACTACTGACATTCCTTGACAGAAGAATGATGGGAGCTGCAGTTTTGCAAAAGCTGAAGTGTCATAGGCTGGGGAACACTAGTGTAACTCCAGCAGCAAAAACAACATTACATCACTCAGCAACACAAACTCTCTCTGCTCCACAAGAAAGAAAACTGTTTATATAGCGCCACCTATAGGTAGCTACGCTGTAAGTTAATGTTTAACCCACTGCCTAGGAAACTCCCTATAACAGCTAGATCTCCAAGAAGGATCCACACTTCCTGAGAGAATCACTTAACAATATAGAGTGATCTAAACAGCAGATACCTGGTCTTTCCTTTGCCAATTGCCGGTCCGTGGACAAGGCCACTTTCTCCTCTTGGATAAACATTCTGTCAATCATTACCATTTCTGCAGAAGGGCTCACTCTCTGCAAGAGGAAAAACACTAATGTCAGAGGAAACTAACAGTGCAGGTGTCATTTAATATGTCACAGTCTAAAGCAACAAAGATCGTACTGGTTAGCATGGCCAGGATATCCGACATACAGAACGCTTCCTAATTCAGATTATCAGCCTAACACTGGGCAGACTAATGAAGCGATTAGTTGGTAAAGGGCTTGGTGGGATAAACGCTCAGTGCTCATTGATCTGTTTGCACACAGTTCACTTTAACATATAAGCTGTGTACATAGAGATCAATTTACATTACTCTTCCACATTGTGCACTGTATGACCTAGTGTGCATATAGGAAAACCCACGCTGCCATAAAGTGCCAGTGATCTCAGCTTCGGGAGCTCATTTCTATCTTGCGTGTGTATCACAGACTACAAAAAAGGAGTAGTAAAATCTTTCTCATAGCCTTCATTGGGGGACACAGGATACCATGGGTATATTCTTTGCCACTAGGAAGTGCTGACACCAGGAAAAAAAGGTTGGCTCCTCCCTGGCAGGATATACCCACCCACTGGAAGTGAGGTAATCAGTTTTAGCTAGTGTCAGCAGAAGGCAAGACACTTGTCTGGGAGCTCTCCAGACCTGGTCTTTTATTTTATTGTTTTCTAGTTAAGTCTGTCTAGTTAGGTTCTTTTTCCTTTGTTAGTTGATTTTCTAGGTTGGGCGACAGGAGCACATGCGACAAAAGGGGCATGGTGCATAAGAGTATGGGCCGTCAACCCATTATCACCATCGGCTAGTGCCTGGAGGTTGTACCCTGGGTCCAGGTCCCCCACTGCCCCTGCTTACCTCGCTTTATGCCAGGTTGTTGCAGCGTGGCCATAAGCTAGCTGAAGACGCCCGAGGTGAAAACTGCAAATTAGCGTGTGTATCACAGACAACAAAATATTGATTTATATCTGAGTGAACTGAATGCCTATGAAAAGGTTAACTATCTCTAAAAAAACATAATTTGGATAAAATCCTCAGAAATGAACAGCAAGAGGAAAGCCAAATGAATGATTAAAAGGGGTTTTCTAAGACAAGAAAAATACAGTAAAGCACTTATTTATGTGTATGTTAAGCAGCTGATCAGAAGTACTTTATTTTTATTTTATTACTGTGCTGCAGCTTTGTTTCAATGCTGCCAGAGCTTGTTATAGGTAGGATTATCAATGTGAAGGAAGATTACCAAGATTACGCTTCACAGTCATTGCCCCTGTTTACAACACAGCTTCTGGGCACTGATGCAAACTCTGCAATGGGGCTCCATGTGCCAATTATAATAAAGGTTTATCTATGGGATAGATGTGCTTTGGGGCCCCCTTAGGCACTGGTGTGACTGCTACCTCTGCACCCCCTATAGCTAGGTCCCTGCTACAGAGGCAAAGAAGTAGAAGTTCATTGTACAGTGGTCCCTCAACATACCATGGTAATCCGTTCCAAATGGACCATCGTTTGTTGAAACCATCGTATGTTGAGGGATCTGTGCAATGTAATGTATAGGACAGTGGTCTACAACCTGCGGACCTCCAGATGTTGCAAAACTACAACACCCAGCATGCCCGCATGCTGGGAGTTGTAGTTTTGCAACAACTAGAGGTCCGCAGGTTGTAGACCACTGGTATTGGAGGTTATACTCACGTGTCCCCGCCGCTCCGGACCGTCACCGCTGCCCTGGATGTCGCCTTCCATTGCTGTCGCCGCGTCCCGGGGTGTCCCCGACGCTCCGGCAAGGCCTCTGTTTCCCCGGCATCCTCGCTCTGCGTCGCCGCCATCAAGTCGCTGCGCACGCTGCTCCTATTGGATGACGGGATGGCGTGCGCAGCGACGTGATGATGACGATGGAGAGTGCCGACAATGCAGGGGATACCGAAGAGGACGCGCCGGAACGTAAACGGCGTTTATTTCATTAATGTAACTTAAAAGGAAAGGAAGCATGAAGTGCTCCAAAATCTCCTGGTAGACGGATGTGTTGTCCCTGGACTTAATGAAGCACAGTGACCAACACCAGCAGATGACATGGCTCCCCAAATCATATCATATATTGGGGATTTGGGGCTTTCATGAGCTGTAACCATAATGATCACAATTATGACCAATCAGGGCTTGAACTATCTTGTTTTGCATGTAATCAGTCTCTTTCCTATATTAGTTTCACCTTTTAAGTTGCATTACTGAAAGAAATTTACTTTGCACAATATTCTCATTTTTCGAGTTTCCCCTGTACATTTTTAAGACTCTAAAAAGCAACTTTGGATTTACTTAAAAATATGTTGAAAGAACAAAGTCTTACCTTAGACTCTTCCAAAAGAAGCAAGCGATACTTGTTCAGCATGGCCTGTGTGCGCTTCAGAAGCTGCGTCGATACCGTTTCAAACTCATCATCCACTGTGGACAACGAATAAGAAAAGATAGGCATTAGGCGTGAACTCCTCTATGTGCATATGACACGATAAAGATAGATGTGCCCTGATCATGCCATAACTATACAGGCCATCAGTCAGAGCACGGATGATTGATGGATCTGAATGCGACTTTCTTACCCTTCTTTAGATCGTGTTCGGGAGGAAGCAATCCCTGGTACACGTGGTATGGAACAAGTCTGTGCAGGGCATCTTCAAATGAGTGAAAGGAGGATTTGTAATCCGGGTGTAGAACGGAGCCCTGGTGTTTGTGTAACTGCTCCAGGAAGCTGAAGTAAAAAAAAGGATGATAATAAGCAGCAAAGCAATGGAATCCACAAAGAAGTGCAAATCACGTATCCTCCTGCTTGATGTAGAGCCAACCCCTGCATTATTATCCTAATAAATTGACAGATCCCATACTAGAAGGCATAGTAATAACGTGTGTAGTGTGGTTTTATTTGGCACACTGACTTGTACTACAGTGACCAGCTGAAGTAGACGTGTGTCAGCTTTTCAACGATTTTTGCGCCGGGAACTTCCTATCATCTGCGCAAATTTATGAAGTGACATGTGCAACATAATAAACTTTGCACAGCAACTGGGAAAACCACACTTACACAGCAGGTTTTCAACTGCACAAAAATCTGTGTTCATGAGAAATGTCCCCCTTAGTGTTATAGCACATCTCTTTAGTCTATGAAAAGTGAACCTGTTAAGTGATTTTTACCACCCTATCTGATCGCAGCTTTTCTCTGTGATAAGAGCTTCATGATTTTAAGCAGTATTTATGAGTAAAAGGTAATGTAAATTCTGACAGGACTCCTGGAAAAGACATCACTGACCTAAAGGGGTTATCCAGGATTAGAAAGAGAACTAATTTCTTCAAAAACAGCACCACACCTGCCCTCAGGTTGTGTGAGGTATTGCAGCTCGATTCGATTGAAGGTAATGGAGCCTGGTAGTAATAACACACACAACCTGAGGACAGGGGTGGTGCAGATTTTGGAAGGTGTTGGGGAAAATGTATTGAAACCTGTGTAGAGGAAGAGTGGTGCAGTTGTCCATAGCAAGCAGATTGCTTGTATAATTTCTAAAAAGGTCAAGGAAAAATGAAAGAAGCAATCTAGGTGCTATGGGCAACTAAACCCCTTATCCTCTACATAGGTTTTGATAAATCTCTCCCCCCTGTCAATCTTCAGGCATTGTTTAATTTTATACTATGGTTATGCATGTTGCCCTACCCATGTAACACTTTTTGCCACATTTCACACGAGTGAACAGCACGCACACATTTCCAATACATAGGGCAATACTAAGGCTATGTTCACACCGGTGAATGTTCGCAGGGAAAATTTCTGTGCAGACATTGCCCAGACAGCGGAGCGCCATCAGAAAGTGCACCTAGAGACTAGGCATGTCTATTCTGTCTGCGGACTCTGGAATCAGGACTTCCACAGCAGAAACATCTCCTGCAGAATTTCTGTAATGTGCACAGCGCAGTAGAATCCCTATGATATCAATGGGACATTCCACATGGAAATTCTATCGTGTGAACTAGTTTAAAAGTCACCTCTTACATAGCTCCTTTTCCTTTAGATGAAGATAATTTGTATAATCTATTTAATGAGAAATAAGTAGATTATTATTTCAAATGTGGAGATCCATAGAAGGGGATGCCTTTAATTAAGAACAATGGTGGAGATTTATCAAAACCTGTGCAGAGGAAAAGTTGTGTGTTATGTATAAACTCACCAGGCTTCCTTGCTTGGCTGTAGTGTTTGCATTTTCTTCAGGGCTCCAAATTTATTTTCATACTAAAGGAAAACATTAACAAATTAACATTAATGAAGAATAAGAACAAAAATGTCTTAAGTGGCCTAAATATCAGCAAATGTGCACGGTTGTAGCAGAGATTAATAGCTGCCAGGCATATTCTGCGCCACTTATCAGAAATCTACAGGTTCAGCATAGATTGAATATCTGGCTTAAAGTTAATTTCTTTCCTATGTTGTACATTTTTTTTAAATCTAAATAGATCCAACATTCTGTGAGGATTAATCTCTTCATATCCCTATAATAGACATAGCATGGTATTTCTGATAAACAGCTCCAAACTTCAGAAACTTCAGAAACCATACATGTGCTTGTTACATGCAGCCATCATAAGAGGGAGCACAGAGACTTACTACATACATTGTGCATTGAACCCTAAGGTGAGTTCACACGACAGACGTTCTACACAGAATTCCGCACAAAATTTTAGGTGCATAGCATTTTGTATTTGTTTCAATGGGGATTGCGCTTTGTCGTGCAGACTGTGGAATTTACGCCCAGAGACCCAAAAATTACAATTCAGAGTGCAATGCAACTTAAATTCAGTATGTGAAACCAGCTTAAGACGGTAAACAGTATGCTGATAGTCTTGGCAGCAATCTTCCCATGTTCTCACCTAAATCCACAAACGTGCAGGGTATGAGTAGGAAAGGGGAGATCTACTCTATATATTAATATACAGTTATGGCCATAAATGTTGGCTCCCCGGAAATTTTTCAAGAAAATTAAGTATTTCTCACAGAAAAGGATTGCAGTAACACATGTTTTGCTATACACATGTTTATTCCCTTTGTGTGTATTGGAACTACAACAAAAAAGCAAATTGGACATAATGTCACCAAACTCCAAAAATGGGCTGGACAAAATTATTGGTACCCTTTCAAAATTGTGGAAAAATAAGACTGTAGGCATGTGATGCTCCTTTAAACTCACCTGGGGCAAGTAACAGGTGTGAGCAATATAAAAATCACACCTGAAAGCAGATAAAAAGGAGAGAAGTTCACTTAGTCTTTGCATTGTGTGTCTGTGTGTGCCACACTAAGCATGGACAACAGAAAGAGAAGAAGAGAACTGTCTGAGGACTTGAGAACCAAAATTGTGGAAATATATCAACAATCTCAAGGTTACAAGTCCATCTCCAGAGATCTAGATTTGCCTTTGTCCACAGTGCCCAACATTATCAAGAAAATTGCAACCCATGGCACTGTAGCTAATCTCCCTGGGCGTGGATGGAAGAGAAAAATTGATGAAAGATGTCAACGCAGGATAGTCCGGATGGTGGATAAACTGCCCCAAACAATTTTCAAAGATATTCAAGCTGTCCTGCAGGCTCAGGGAGCATCAGTGTCAGCACAGGGAACCCAGGAGGACCCCACTGCTGACACAGAGACATAAAAAAGAAAGACTACATTTTACCAAAATGAATTTGAGTAAGCCAAAATCCTTCTGGGAAAATGTCTTGTGGACAGATGAGACCAAGATAGAGCTTTTTGGTAAAGCCCATCATTCTACTGTTTACCGAAAATGGAATGAGGCCTACAAAGAAAAGAAAACAGTACCTACAGTGAAATCTGGTGGAGGTTCAATGATGTTTTGGGGTTGTTTTGCTGCCTCTGGCACTGGGTTCCTTGAATGTGTACAAGGCATAATGAAATCTGAGGATTACCAACGGATTTTGGGTTGCCCTGTACAGACCAGTGTCAGAAAAGGAGATTTTTGTTTACTTATCGTAAAATCTCTTTCTCGAAGGATCCATTGGGGGACACAGACCGTGGGTGTATGCTGCTGTCTCTAGGAGGTGTGACACTATGGTAATAAAAAAAGTCGGCTCCTCCCAGCAGGAAATACCCGCCTTCAGGCTCTAAGCTAGTCAGTATAAGTTCCAGAGCAATAGGAGGAGACCAATAGGTCAAAGAAAAACCCAAAACTGTCTGAGAACCAGAAGAAAAAACATAACTGAACACACCCTCGGACAGAGAACCAAAGGAAAATCCCAAAAAGGGCGGGAGCTGTGTCCCCCAATGGATCCTTCGAGAAAGAGATTTTACTGTAAGTAAACAAAAATCTCCTTTTCTCTATCGGCTCCATTGGGGGACACAGACCGTGGGACGTACCAAAGCCGTCCCTTGGGTGGGCAGATAAGTAATCAGGCAGACGGCCGATCCACTGCCGCTTGCAACACTTTACGACCCAGACTAGCATCAGCCGATGCGAAAGTATGAACTCGGTAAAACCTCGAGAAAGTGTGCAAAGACGAACAGGTAGCCGCCTTGCAAATCTGCGAGGCCAAGGCTCTATTCTGGAGAACCCAGGATGCCCCTAAAGAACGTGTGGAATGAGCCACAACCCTGAAAGAAGGAATCTTCCCCTTACAGCGATAGGCTTCCGGAATGGCGGACCGAATCCACCGAGAAATGGTGGCCTTGGAAGCAGGTTGTCCCTTGTGACGACCTACCGTAAGGACGAAAAAGGAATCACACTGACGAAACAAAGAAGTGATGGAGAGATAAGACCGAACAGCCCGAACTACATCCAGCTTGCGTAGTAAGCGCTCCTTAGGATGAGAAGGAGCCGGACAAAAAGTCAGGAGGACAATGTCCTTATTGAGATGAAAGGCAGAGACCACCTTTGGCAAAAAGGAAGGATCTGGCCGGAAAACGACCTTGGCCGGTGGATCACCAGAAACGGAGAACGGCAGGAAAGAGCTGCCAGTTCAGACACCCTCGGGATGGAGGTGATAGCAACAAGAAACGCCACTTTCCAAGAAAGGAGGCAGAGAGACTGCTCTCTAAGGGGCTCAAAGGGTGCACCCTGGAGGGCACTCAGAACCAAATACAAGTCCCAAGGGGGAGAAGGTGACCGATAAGGAGGAACAGTGTGCGCCCCTCCTTACAGGAAGGTCCGGACATGAGAATTAGAAGCCAGGGGCCACTGGAAAAGAACAGTAAGGGCCGAAACTTGACCTTTAAGGGAACTGAGAGAAAACCCCAGTTCCAACCCCGACTGCAAAAAGGAGAGAAGTCGGGGAACCGAGAAGGTCACCGGGGAGAAGTCCTGAGCTTCACACCAACGAAAATAAGACCGCCAAGTACGGTGGTAAATTCTTGCAGAGGAGGGCTTACGAGCCTTGAGCATGGTGTGAATGACTTGGGAAGAGAACTCGCGGGCCCTCAAAACAGCGGTCTCAACCGCCATGCCGTCAAATGCAGCAACTGTAAATTGGGGTGGCAAAGAGGACCCTGAGAGAGTAGGTCCGGGCGGAGTGGAAGGCGCAGAGGAGCGTCGTCAAGGAGCCTGACTACGTTGGCGTACCACGACCTTCGGGGCCAAAACTGGAGCTACCAGAATGGTGGGGACGTCCTCTGCCTTGAGCTTCCTCAGCACCCTAGGAAGGAGCGGAAGAGGAGGGAACAGATAAGGTAGGGCGAACCCCGCCCAAGGAGTCACTAGGGCATCCACGGCCAGAGCCTGGGGGTCCCGGGACTTGGGCACAAACGGAAGGATCTTCCGATTGTGCCGGGACGCGAAGAGGTCCACGTCCGGAATGCCCCAGAGGTCTCAGAGCTGCGCGAAGAACTCCGGATGAAGAGACCACTCGCCGGGGTCGGGTGAGGACCGACTGAGGAAGTCTGCCTAATGAAGTCTTCAGTTAAGTCTTCAGTCAGCTTTAGTTACCTGCATCACGCCTTGCTGCTATGCGCGAGCGAGGTGAGCAGGGAAATAGGGGGAACCCGGACCCATGAGGTACCAACCCAGGCGCTGACCGTTGGTGAGGGGGGGGGGGGGGGGGGTGAACAGTGCATATACGCAATGTCTGTGCCCCCTTACTCGCAATGGGGAAACAGGGAACCGGAGTCCCTGAGTCCCCCCCTGAAAACAGAAAAGGAATAAAAAACTAACACGTCCCTATGCTAGGAAAACAAAAAATCTGAAGATCTGGTCTGGATAAATCCAGACCATGCAGGGGTGTGGAAATTTAAAAAAGAAACTACTTGTCCAAGGGACTAAAGCGGAACACAATCTACTTGTCCCTCAAGAAAATCTACTTGTCCTGGTTGATGAAATAATTTCAACCAAAATAGTCTGATCTCCCCACTAGACCACCAGGGATGGATATAAAATCCCTTTAGACACTGCTGACAGCGGAGATCTAATGGGTTAATAGGTGATCGCAGTATGCCAGGATATTAGCGGCCGGAGAGCTGTAGATCCTCTTACACCCGAGGGAAGCCCAGAAAAGTCTAGATGTAACTTTTTGATCACCTTATAAAAAATTTCTCATATGAAGTGACCAAAAATGAGCAATTCTGGACTATTATTTACATTTACACCGTTCACCGTACGGTTTAATTAACATCATATTTTAATAGTCTGGACATTTCCACATGCAGCGATACCACTTATGTTTATTTTTGTACATTATTTTTATTTAAAGAAAATTGGAAACTTTTATTAGGAAAGAGGCTTATTCACATGTATACGCACTTTTTAAAATATTTTAATCACTATTTTTCTGTCTCAATAGGGACTTATGTGTTACTGTGGGGGGGGGGGGGGGGGGGTTCTGCTTCTCCTGTTTATATGGTGCATTTTGTGCCAGAAAATGCTGGAAGTTGCATTTAGTTACTAGATAACTACATCTCCCAGCATGCCCTGATACAGCCTATGGTTCTGTGGGTGTTGCAGCATGTTGCACTGTATAGTACAGTTAAGGTTATTCTGGGACATGCTGGGAGTTGTAGTTTTGGTTTGTGTCAGCTGCAGAGCCATAGGATGTGTCAAGGAATACTGGGAATTACAGTTAGTAACTACAACACCCAGCATGCCCTAATGTAGCCTATGGCTCTGCAGCTGACCCGAACCAAAACTACAACTCCCAGCATGTTGCACTTTATAGTTCTACAGTTTAGGTTATGGTCCAACATGCTGGGAGTTGTAGTTTTGGTTTGGGCGTGTTTGTCTGCATCCGTGGGGCTCTTGGTCGGTGGGCGAGTATGAAGGGGCAGGATTCTGGAGGTGCAATTTAGTGCGGGTGCCACTAAAAATAAATAAAATTAGATGGCACAACTGCCCTAATGCCCGACGTGACAGTCCGCTCCTATACAAAATATTCATGCATACACATATCATACATGCACCAGCCACTGCCCCCATATCATACATACACACACCCGCCACTGCCCCCCCCACATCATACATTACATACACACATACACTCACACCATACATACACCTGCCGCTGCCCACCCCACATCATACATCACATACACATCACACTTAGATATCATACACACATCATACATTACATACACATCACACATAGACATCATACATTACATACACTCACACCATACATATACACCATACATATGCACACATCATACATACACCTGCCGCTGCCCCCCCACATCATACATCACATACACACATTACATACACATCACACATAGACAGACTTCATACACACATCACACATACACTCACACCATAAATATACACCATACATATGCACACATCATACATACACCTGCCGCTGCCCACCCCACATCATACATCACATACATACACATCACACTTAGACATTATACACACATCATACATTACATACACATCACACATAGACATCATACACACATACACTCACACCATACATATCCCCCAGTGTTTCCCAACCAGGGTGCCTCCAGCTGTTGCAAAACTACAACTCCCAGCATGCCCAGGGCATGCTGGGAGTTGTAGTTTTGCAACAGCTGGAGGCACCCTGGTTGGGAAACACTGATATACACCATACATATGCACACATCATACATACACCTGCCGCTGCCCCCCCATCATACATTACATACACACATCACACATACACTCACACCATACATATACAACCACCCTTCCTGCCGCCGCCTGTATTCTTGGTCTCCTCACCTGATCCGCCATGAGTGGACATCAGAGCTGTAGTCACCGCGGTGTGAGGTGAGATTTCCTTCCTCCCCCTCCCTCCGCTCTGTGTTTACCCCGTGCAAACAAGCAACCTCCCCGTGGTGGATTAGGTCCTGTCTAGACAGATCAGGGGGAGGGGGAGGGGTAGAGCTGAGTGCGGGGGATGGAGCTGTGCACGGAGCTGTCTACATCCTTTCTCTCACCCTGCTGTGTCTTCTGAGCTGCGTCCATCCTCCGGGAGGGGAGATAAGGGGACTCTGCAGTCAGCTGGAGGCCGCCGCCCCCTCCATACACTCTGAGGCCGGTGTGAGGTACAGACTTCCATCGCCTCCTGCGAATCACACCGACATTAAAGAAAAATAAGGGGGAAGTCTGTCCCTGCCCGATACAGGGCTAAATCTATAAACAATTCACCTGGCCGGCGCCCAAAACTACTAGTCCCGGGCGTCGGGCTATAGGATTTCCCCATCCCTGCCATGTCCACCTCCTTCAGGCACTAAGCTTAAACTGACTAGCTCAGAGCCTGAAGGCGGGTATATCCTGCTGGGAGGGACTATTACCATAGTGTCACACCTCCTAGAGACAGCAGCATACACCACGGTCTGTGCCCCCCAGTGGAGCAGATAGAGAAAGCTGGGTTTGCGTCAGAGATCTTGGGTCTTCCACCAGGACCATGACCCCAAACATACGTCAAAAAGCACCCAGAAATGGATGGCAACAAAGTGCTGGAGAGTTCTGAAGTGGCAGCAATGAGTCCAGATCTAAATCCCATTGAACACCTGTGGAGAGATCTTAAAATTGCTGTTGCGAAAAGGCGCCTTCCAATAAGAGAGACCTGGAGCAGTTTGCAACATTCCGGCTGAGAGGTATAAGAAGCTTATTGATGGTTATAGGAAGCCACTGATTTTAGTTTTTTCAGTTTTCCAAAGGGTGTGCAACCAAATATTAAGTTAAGGGTGCCAATAATTTTGTCCAGCCCATTTTTGCAGTTTGGTGTGACATTATGTCCAATTTGCTTTTTTTCCTCCCTTTTTTGGTTTAGTTCCAATACACACAAAGGGAATAAACATGTGTATAGCAAAACATCTGTTACTGCAATCCTTTTCTGTGAGACATACTGTTACGCTGAGCGCTGCGGGTCCCCGCTCCTCCCCGGAGCGCTTGCAGCGTTCTCCTGTTCGCAGCGCCCCGGTAGCGCTGCAATAATGTCCCTAGCCGGGATGCGATTCGCGATGCGGGACGCGCCCGCTCGCGGTTCGCATCCCGGCCCGCTTACCAGACTCGTTCCCTGTCTGTGCTTTCCCGGCATGCGCGGCCCCGCTCCCTAGGGCACGCACGCGCGCTGGCTCTCTGCGATTTAAAGGGCCAGTGCGCCACTGATTGGCGCCTGGTTTTAATTAGTGTGTTCACCTGTGCACTTCCCTATATTACCTCACTTCCCCTTCACTTCCTTGCCGGATCTTGTTGCCATTGTGCCAGTGAAAGCGTTCCTTGTGTATCCCAAGCCAGTGTTCCAGACCTCTTGCCGTTGCCCCTGACTACGATCCTTGCTGCCTGCCCTGACCTTCTGCTACGTCCGACCTTGCTCTTGCCTAATCCCTTGTACCGCGCTTATCTCAGCAGTCAGAGAGGTTGAGCCGTTGCCGGTGGATACGACCTGGTTGCTACCGCCGCTGCAAGACCATCCCGCTTTGCGGCGGGCTCTGGTGAATACCAGTAGCAACTTAGAACCGGTCCACCGACACGGTCCACGTCAATCCCTCTCTGACACAGAGGATCCACCTCCAGCCTGCCGAATCCTGACACATACTTCATTTTCTTGAAAAGTTTCTGGGGAGCCAACATTAAGGCCATGACTGTATTAAGAGATTCACAGTAATTTCCATGTAAGAACATATTGTTAAAAGGAGGGGTGATTTAAAGTGGATATGCCAGCTGAATATACTGAGTACAGACAGCTTATTACAGGTACAGGACCATACTACTAGGAGCTAAAGCAGCAGAAAACTATTAAGTGTCATTTAACAGATTGTATATTCAGCTGACAGGTCCACTTTAAGGATAGTGGCATTTACCTGTGGCTGATTCTGGACCTGGCCAGTAGGTACAATCTGCTGGATTCCCTTTCCAACCACCTGGATCTGCAGGGAACCCTTTCCTAGACTGATACTAGGCACAGAGCTGATAACACCAGTTTTACCCTGGAAATAAAAAAGTATAGTTATCCGCGGGCTTTAAATCCCAGATATTCAACTAAGAACAGACATAACCTGAACATACAACAAAATGTGTACATCACATAATTATTGCCACAATAACGGTAATCAAGAGCACAGCTGCAGAGGTGGCACTCTCTAATGTAGCGTTTTCCAACCAGGGTGCCTCCAGCTGTTGCAAAACTTCAACACCCAGCATGCCCGGACAGCCGAAGGCTGTCCGGGCATGCTGGGAGTTGTAGTTTTGCAACAGCTAGAGGCACCCTGGTTGGAAAACACTACTCTAATGCCTGAAGCCCTTAGGTGTCTATACTCCACCCAGCCATATCAATGCTGTGCAAGGACAACATCAAACTGGATAGTATATGGCATGTGGATATAGTGGTATGCAAAATCATAAGCGTTACTGTGCAGTTTTGTTCTAACTCTTTCAAGCTACAACACTAATTCTAATGAAATTGCCCACTCAGGACGAGCCCTGTCCATATATCCTATAAGGGCATGTGCGAGTTTGCAAAGGGAAGTCCCAGCTGGGGACCCCAACTATTATAACCAAAGAGTTCATGCAAAAAGCAGCTTTCACTCTAAATGTTTTTAATGGGCATTTGGGTAAAATTACATTACTACCGAAGTGACTGTGGACCCCCAGTAGCTCCCCCCTCTGATAAAGCAGTTCCAGCAGCTGTCCCACCTGAATTCTGCTCAGCATCAGCATCCAAGAGTTGGGTGTCATTGTTATAAATATAATAAAGAATAAAAGGGTCTTGGAATGGGTAAAGAGGGGCCCACACACCCATATTCAAGGAGAAAGATACACTGTATTATATCTACTGCAAGGCCTATGGGTGGAGGCGCATGACAGGGTTTCTCTCTTCTCCTTGCACTAGCAACAAAGTGTATTCATTTTGCCCAAAGTGTTCCTTCAGTTCATGATCTTAAATCACAAGTACACACGCTCCTTGCTTAGATGCTATATTCTTACCTTGCCACTAGGAGGCAGAAGTGTGCAAACTAATAAATAAGGTCACTTCCCGGTTCTTCCCATACCCTGTATACACCATGCTGCATGTGAAGCTTATAAACAGCCACTAAGTAAATGTAACCTGCCGTGCTATGAGGATCACATGGACATCTTACCGGCGTCTGCCCAGGAACTGCACTGACAGGTTTCCCCTGCACCCCAGGGGTTTTCACAGCATTGCTGGGGTAAACATTGGAGTCTTGGGTCCCAGGAGCAGCGCCTGTGAATCATGGAGACCATGAGATATTGATCGTAACAAACAGAATCAAACTAAAACATTGTTTTTTTAAGGAAAGGAAACATTCTAATCAGTATATGACCAACGCGCCAATACAGTGCCTGATGTAGTTTTAGTTTGTACCAACGCAGGTATTGTGCTAAATAGCAATGGGAGGTAGAATCAGCTCACCCTGTTGCCGAGATATTGAGCACGGAGAAGGTGCGGACTGCACCTGAAGACAATATGAAAAAGCACGAATACTCCAGCTCGGTGGCAGATCCAAAGATCGACTTTATTCACATATAGCTACATGAATCACAGGTACGTGGCAGGGTGACGCGTTTCGGCCAAATGCTGGCCTTACTCATACGTATGAGTAAGGCCAGCATCTGGCCGAAACACGACACATCCTGCCACGTACCTGTGTTTCACATAGCTATATGTCAATAAAGTCTATCATTGGATCTGCCACCGAGCTGGAGTGTTCGTGCTTTTTCATCTTGTGCTACATACACGCATTTATCTCCCATCCTGGCTCAGAACAGGTAACTCTTGGCTACAATGACACACAAAATAATCAGCTGCTTTGAAAACAGGACTAGGCCATGACCGTTTTTTAATCTTTAAATATAAAAGGTGGAAAAAAAAAAAGTTTTCATTCACTGACCGCAAGCAGAAATCTTGAAAAGTGAAAGCAATTAAGACGCAAAGTATACTGAAAACTAGAACACCAATTTACTATTCGATTATTTAGCTTTATTTACAGAAAAGTAGAAAACCCCATTAACCCCTTCACATCCAACTCTTTACGAGAAGATTCAAGACAACACCAAAAGCTTTTTTTCATTAGGGAACTAATAATTTTTAGATTTTTGTACCTACTTTCTTTTTGCAGGTAAAGTTGTAGGCTCTAAACATATTTTATTGGGGTTTCTACACTTTGGCAATTCACTTTAATGTTATTATTAGGGGGATGTAAGCCCCTAAACCACCCTGTTTTGTTTCTAGGCTGTTTATTGTTCTATATACATATTGTAAATGTTGTACATATTGTACTTTTAATATTGGGGAACCTCTGGCTAAAATCCTTCTCAGGGAACCCCGTAGCATATTATTTTTCCTGACCCAGAAGGCTAAAAACAAGAAAGACCAAGCATAACCCTAAGCATAAAACATAACTTTTAACCAGTTTTCATTAAACATGTTATTGTACAACTTGCAAAGGGTATCAGTGGATCTTTTAGTTGCCAACTTGACCCTTGGGCACGTTTTTACTTTACTACATAGACGCCGCATTAAGACACAGAACAGATCTAGATTTACCAAGACTCTAAATTTATCAGACCTCTTCTCCTATATCAGACTCTAGCCATTACCGATAATTAAGACCCCAGATCAGACCCCAAAAAAGTAATTTAAACCACAGACCAGACATAAATTAGTCAGACTTCTACCCCTAAAATAGACTCCAAAGTCAATGTCAAACAATCACCAGACCTCAGATCCTGCCTTTAGGCCTCTGCACATTAGGCCTGGGAACCTTTGCAAGACAGAACTGATAGTTATGGGTACTGAACAAATTCACTTTTGGGATAGAAGTTTTCTCCAATCCCAACAGCTGCAACAGGAATCTGTGTAATACACAGCTGATTTACACAAGGCCCTTTAGGTACTATTAGGTTATGCTCACATGGTGGAATGTACAAACAGAAAATTTTCGTGCAAACATTCCACCGACTGCTCGGAAATGCAGCGTCTCATTGAGGGCAATGCATTTCTGAGCAGGAAATTCAGCCGTGTGCACAGTGCAGCAGAATCCCATTAAAATCAATGGGAGTCGGCGGCAGCGGAATGTCCGTGCAGAATTCTTCTGCGGAATTCTGCAAGGAAATTCCATCATGTGAACATGGCCTTAGGCTCACACATGTTCACACAGTGGAAACTCTGTAATTCCTGTCAAATTCTGTAAACTTTTGCAGAATTTAAGCTGCATTTTTTTGTTCTCAAAAATTCAAAGCTCCAATGAAAAATAGGTTTCAGTCCAGAATTCTGCAAAATTTAAAGACAGGTTCAATGCTTTTGCAGAATTCAGACAGCAGAATTTCCGCTGCAAAATTTCCACAGCAGAAATTCCGCTATGAGAATGGGACAGTGGTATCCCCATTTACCACAATGTGCAGTAAATTTTGCAGAAATTCCTAGCTGTTTTTTTTTTTTTTTTTTTTTAGCAGATTCTGCAAGGGAATTCTATTGTGTGAACATAGCCTTAAAGGGGTACTCCGCCCCTGGCATCTTATCCCCTATCCAAAGGATAGGTGATACGATGTTAGATCGCCACGGTCCCGCTGCTGGGGACCCCGGGGATCGCTGCTGCAGCACCCCGCTATCATTACTGTGCAGAGCGAGTTCACTCTGTGCGTAATGACGGGCGATACAGGGGCCGGAGCAGCGTGATGTCATGGCTCCGCCCCCTCATGACATCACAGACCGTCCACTTAATGCAAGTCTATGGCAGGGGGCGTGACGACCACCACGCCCCTCCCATAGACTTGTCTTGACGTGGGCGGGCCATGACGTCACGAGGGGCGGAGCCGTGATGTAACGATGCTCCGTCCCCCGTATCGCCCCTCATTACGTGCAGAGCGATCTCGCTCTGTGCTGTAATGATAGCGGGGTGCTGCAGCAGCGATCCCCGGGGTCTCCAGCAGCGGGACCCCGGCGATCTGACATGTTATCCCCTATCCTTTGGATAGGGGATAAGATGTCTAGGGGCGGAGTACCCCTTTAAAGGGACTGGTGACTTGAAGTGACTTCTTATTCTATGTCTAGGTGCACGCTCCTGCCTCTCACCTCTGGTCGCATTTGTGGGGAAGATGTCATATCTGCGTTCAGCATGAACTTTGAATAAATTGTGGCAGCAGGATTTTCAGGTGTGTGCTCCGTTTTTTCCTTCTTTTCATTGAAAAAAGACTTCTTACTCTGTACAACCCATTTAAGGCACATTGTAAATTAGCACAGCATCACTTGCATACCTGAAGTCTTCACAAGAACTGATCCTTGCTGCTGCTGCTGCTGAATTAGTGTTGAGAGCTGAGCTGCCTGGGACATGGTGCCGCCTTGCACCTTTGTCAGATCGCTGTGCACCACTTGCGCGGACTGGACTAGTACTTGCCCAGGGGAGTGACCGTGCAGGGGGGCTTGAGCTTGCACCGGCTGCCCCTGACTACCGATCAGCAATGAAGACGACTGACCAGTGAACTGTGTGCCAATTGCTGAGGACGTCTGTACGCCACCTTGTTGCTGCTGGGCTGGCAACATCAAGCCCTGTTGCATCTGTGGGACAAAAAGGTTCAATAAAATTACCTACATAAGACAAAGCATATAAGGGAGTTCTACAACACTGGAAGTGGTTATTTATGGGCAAATTACATTCTGTTACTAAGCCCTGTGTACGACAGAGAAATGTGTCTACGCAGGAGTTCCCTTATGAAGAACATTTTAGGTTGGTTTGTCCTTCCACTACACCTCCTGGTAATGTGTGAATAAATTGACAATTCATTTCATCCTTTGGTTTATCAAGGAGGCCTGTTCCAGTACAATCTTGACATTGTCCAATGCTATCAGTGCATACAGATACATCCTATGGACAAGGGCATACGTCTGGGTGTCAATTTAAAGGGGTATTCCAGTGAAAAACTTTTTTTTGGCTCGAGAAAGTTAAACAGATTTGTAAATTACTTCTATTAAAAAAAAAATCTTAATCCTTCCAGTACTTAGCTGCTAAAGTTGAGTTGCTCTTTTCTGTCTGACCACGGTGCTCTCTGCTGACATCTCTGTCTGTCTCAGGTACTGTCCAGAGCAGGAGAGGTTTGCTATGGGGATTTGCTTCTACTCTGTGCAGTTCCTGAGACAGACAGGTATCAGCAGAGAGCACTGTTGTCAGACAGAAAAGAACAACTCAACTTTAGCAGCTGATAAGTACTAGAAGGATTATGTTTTTTTAATAGAAGTAATTTACAAATCTGTTTAACTTTTTGGAGCCAGTTGATATGAAAATAGTTTTTCACTGGAATACCCCTTTAACCATACAATTCCAGGAGGAATGGGAGAGGAACACACAAAGCAAAGTTTACATGGAATACAAGTATCTACTTCAGTGTTTCCCCAACCAGGGTGCCGCCAGCTGTTGCAAAACTACAACTCCCAGCATGCCCGGACAACCGAAGGTTGCCCGGGCATGCTGGGAGTTGTAGTTTTGCAACAGCTTTGGGTACCCAGGTTGGAACAATTGTATCTACTCAAACAGGAAAGATAGTAGAGTTTCCCTCACCTGTTGATATCTCTCCAAAAGTTGTTTTTGCTGGGGTAATGCGTTTGCCAAAGCCTGGAACTGACTATGGGTCATCTGGAAGGTTCGCTGCTGTTCAGGATTTATATGGATGGACTGCCCGGGGGTCTGGCCTTTTATAGAGGCCTGTGTCTGGAACTGCACAGGGAACGTATGTGTTTGGGATTCTGAAGTGGGTGGGGTGGCCTGCAAGGAGACGGGGACACCTGCTCGAATCTCAGCCTGGGTAGTGCCCAGCTGTACTTGGAGCTGAACATGCTGCTGAGGGGATGACAGGGTCTGTGGCATATCCGTGGTCATAGGCTGGTGAGGTGGAAAAGGCGTCTGTACCTGAGGCTGAGAAGGAGGACGCAGAGGGTGCTGGGAGGAACCATGAGGAGAAGAGGAGATTTGGTTCTGGATGACAAATAGGTTTTGCATCTGAGGAGTACAGGAGCGGGAAAGGGGCTCAGAAGGAGGTCGGGGGAGACTCTGAGGTTGAGACGGGGGCCTCGAGTGAGGACGAGATGGTGGCCGGGAAGGAGGGCGCGACTGGTGAGGAGACTGCATTTGTGAGTGGTGGGTGGCAGAGGCCTGAAGCTGAGGGCTGGGAGGGTGAGGTAGTGTATGGGAAGGCGAGGCTCCGGGAAGCTTCTGTTGTCCGGCTGGAATCTATCGAAGAAAAAAGGAGAAGATTTCTAAATGACTGACGTGATAGAAAATACAAGTAGAGCAAACATTCATCCCTAAATATCTTCATTATACATATGTATACAGGGCGGCTGACAGTAACAACAGCTACTAATATTGTCTCTGGGGAATCTTAGAACAGATGCAGGACATAAAGTAGTGATCATGTACACTAGAGATGAGCGAACTTACAGTAAATTCGATTCGTCACAAACTTCTCGGCTCGGCAGTTGATGACTTATCCTGCATAAATTAGTTCAGCTTTCAGGTGCTCCGGTGGGCTGGAAAAGGTGGATACAGTATTAGGAAAGAGTCTCCTAGGACTGTATCCACCTTTTCCAGCCCACCGGAGCACCGAAAAGCTGAACTAATTTATGCAGGAAAAGTAATCAACTGCCGAGCCGAGAAGTTTGTGACAAATCGAATTTACTTTAAGTTCGCTCATCTCTAATGGAGAACATTACAGCTGGTTCTTCTCCGGCATGACATAGCCGATAAAAGGGAAAACAGACTGCATTAAACTACAAGGTAGCTGACCATGGTATGGTACCACCGCCATTTATGTCCTATCACTCCATTCACAAGATCCTCTCTGCCATTAACATTGCTGTACTCTAAAAAGGCAGAGACTAAGTAACATAGGCTTACTATATGGAATGTTCAGGAAATTTGGAGCTTCATTTGTTTAACGGCAGGTAATAGCATATAAAGCACTAGGGTGCATGATTTCCTTAAAGGGGTACTCCTGTGGAAAACTTTTTTTTTTTTTTTTTAATCAACTGGTGCCAGAAAGTGAAAACAGATTTGTAAATCACTTCTATTAAAAAATCTTAATCCTTCCAGTACTTTTTAGGGGCTGTATACTAAAGAGAAATCCAAAAAAGAAATGCATTTCTTCTGATGTCATGACCACAGTGCTCTCTGCTGACCATTTTAGGAACTGTCCGAAGCAGGAGAAAATCCCCAAAGCAAACATATGCTGCTCTGGACAGTTCCTAAAATGGACAGCAGAGGTCAGCAGAGAGCACTGTGGTTATGACATCAGAAGAAATGCATTTCTTTTTGGATTTCTCTTTAGTATACAGCCCCTAAAAAGTACTGGAAGGATTAAGATTTTTTAATAGAAGTGGTTTACAAATCTGTTTTAACTTTCTGGCACCAGTTGATTTAAAAAAAAAAAAAAAAAAAAAAAAAAAAAAAAGTTTTCCACGGGAGTACCCCTTTAAGGAAATCATGCACCCTAGTGCTTTATATGCTATTACCTGCCGTTAAACAAATGAAGCTCCAAATTTCCTGAACATTCCATATAGTAAGCCTATGGTACTTAGTCTCTGCCTTTTTAGAGTACAGCAATGTTAATGGCAGAGAGGATCTTGTGAATGGAGTGATAGGACATAAATGGCGGTGGTACCATACCGTGGTCAGCTACCTTGTAGTTTAATGCAGTCTGTTTTCCCTTTTATCGGCTATGTCATGCCGGAGAGCAACCAGCTGTAATGTTCTCCATTAGAGATGAGCGAACTTAAAGTAAATTTGATTCGTCACGAACTTCTCGGCTCGGCAGTTGATGACTTTTCCTGCATAAATTAGTTCAGCTTTCAGGTGCTCCGGTGGGCTGGAAAAGGTGGATACATTCCTCTTTCCTGGGACTGTATCCACTTTTTCCAGCCCACCGGAGCACCTGAAAGCTGAACTCATTTATGCAGGAAAAGTCATCAACTGCCGAGCCGAGAAGTTCGTGACGAATCGAATTTACTGTAAGTTCGCTCATCTCTAATCGTGACTATAGAGCGGTGTTTACCAAACAAGGTACCTCCAGCTGTTGCAAAACTACAACAGCTGGAGGCACCCTGGTTGGGAAACACCGCTATAGAGAGATGGGTCAACCTATAACTATGCATTAAAAATATACACTTGGGAAACATAAAGCACCATCCTACAGAACTTTATTCCCGGTTACACTTTGATCTCCCCCACCCCCATATACACACAGCAGACCAAGACACACGAGACACAGGAAGAGTCAGCAATTGACAATAATAAGGCAGAGTGTGCGAGGAGAGAGGAGAAGAGGGTGAAAATAACCAGAGAACAGCAGCCGTATTTAGGGGGGAAGGAATTAGTAACGGGACAAAAATCATGTGCAAGCAGGAGCCACCAAGAAGAGGAGGAAGAGAGACCCTGAATGCCAGCCACAGAACAGGGGTACGGGGGGGGGGGGGGGGATCAGTCCACTGTGCAGTGCCTCCCTACGGGGTTCATACGCCTCACACTGCAATGATTGCTGACTTTCCACTGGCAGGAACAGTGAGGGAGTCTTAAAGGAGCATCACTTTCTAAGACAGGGGTCTCAAACTGTGGCCCTCCAGATGTTGCAAAACCAACTCCCAGCATGCCCGGACAGCCACTGGCTGTCCGGGCATACTGGGAGTTGAAGTTTTGCAACATCTGGAGGGCCACAGTTTGAGACCCCTGTTCTAAGGCCACTTTTACATCACGATATTTGCATCTGTCGAATGTATTCTTGGAAGGGATGACCTGAAATCATATGTTAAGAAGAGGTGTCTAAAAATCATGTCTGTTAGGTAGTTGTCCGTTTTTATATGTTTCTCGACCTTTCCATACTATTTTTAAGCTACGGCGCATGTGTAAAAAAATAAATAAAATAAATAAAAAAGTGTATGATTAAAAGACGACGTTCAGAAAAAAAAAATAATAATAATTGGGTCGAAAAATGGTGGTCAAAAACGTGCAGGGAGCAAAATGGGTGCATGTGCTGGCTGCATTTTCATCAACACGAGTCAATGAATAGATGTACAATTCTATACAATTTTCAAGGATAGAATCGTATGAACTGGACGGACGCAGTAATCATGATGTGAATGCAGCCTTGGATGAAAAACGTGAAGACGGCAAATATGGCTGCCGTTACAGGACAGGTGTCACCCAGCTAATAAGATGTACATATCATTTGTTATTATTATTTTATTTTTTTAACCCTATGGATCTCAACAGAACCAGCTTCATAAACCCTTTACGAAAAAAAAAAGTGTACCTTCGTCTGTTGCAAAACTACAACTCATAGCATGCTGGGATTTGTAGTTTTGTAACAGCTGGAGGCACACAGTTTGGAAAACACTGCTTTACACTTTGGGTGAGGCTGTGTCTGGGCAGAAGTTTAAATAACTACAGAAGAAATGTAGTATTACATGTACACCAGAGTGAAAGCCTCTCAAACTGGAGACTCCCCCTCTTGGACATATATTTGCCCCCCATAAGGTATATAAGACATTCCCTATAGGATGCTTATATACGTAGCTATATTTGTGAATGATCTAAATGGGAACTGTGTGACAATACTCAAAAGACATTCCCATCACCAGAGATATTACAGTACATGTCCCTTTAAGGACCGCCTCTCTGATCACATCGGAGGCATACTGCCTTGTCGGAGGCCATCAGCAATCATCACACAATCTCCATAGTACCCAATATAAACCATCTGGAGTATTTTTGGGGTAATAGTCTGCGGTACTGCATGGAGTCGCACAGTAAAGTGAAGTAGAAGGAAATTTGCCACCACAGGTTACGGGAAAGAAAATTAGAAGGGAAGCCAGAAAAAAAAAAAGGATTAAGGTGGGAGGAATAAAAAAAAAAGCAGACTGAATTGGGGGTAGTGGCTACCTGGCAGGACATAGCCTGCTGAGACTGGCTGGTAGGGAAATGAGGTAAGTGTCCTTTGGATTCCGATGTTGTGGCATGGTTCTGGGCCAAGTCACGGTTGGGCTGGGCTGCGGAGCCGGCACTGCTGCTCACTATGACGGAGGCGGGCACGCTACTGCTGCTGGAGGTACTGCTGCTCAAAGTGCTGCCAGAGACGGCTATGCTGTAGACTGGCATAGAGAGCTGTGGGGCGGCAGAGGTTTGCACCAGGCTGCTTTCCTGCTGTGGTTTCAACGTCACTTCATAAAATTGCTGCCGTTGCTGTTCCTTCTGTAATGGCCAACATTGGCAACCGTCTGTTAAACACTCACACATTGTATTCATGTTTTATGATTACTACACAGGCCTCCTGCATTCAGGTTTGAGGTCTATTACCAGCTACAATATACACCTGTGCCCCCCCGAGCCACGATTTTCCCAGCTGTTGCAAAACTACAACTCCCTCCATGCCCTGACAGCCTACGGCTGTCAGGGCATGATGGGAGTTGTAGTTTTGCAACAGCTGGGAAACCGCTGGTCGAGGAAGACTGATATACACCATCATTTATCTGGCATTCTCCATTCTATGAATTGGCCATTGGAGAACCACAATGAAATCAATGAGACGAGCTTAGCTTAAGAATTCAGGCCTAAAATTCGGTTCAGGAGACACAAGCTATGCCACGTGTCTTTCCACTATTCAGACAGAGATGTTTTGGTCCTTGGATATGACACAGATCAGCTTTGAATACTGCTTGGCCATTAAGCCATTTGTGGGTCATATTCAAGAGATCAAGCCAATACCTAGATGATATAAAGGTTTTTTTAACGAAAAAAGCACAAATAAAAGGAAGAAGAAACAATGTATTAATAGTAAAAGCGGCATTAGAGCATGCACGGCCCAACAAATGAGCATTAAGAGACGCTGAGGAACTGAGAAAACAACTAAAACTGATCGTACAACAAGTACCTGTCAGTATACTACTCTATACCAACCCCTGATGGGTCAGTGTCTATACTAGTGTTCGGTGCGGTTCATCCTTGCCTTCAAAGTGAACCATAGGGCCTACACTGCAGTATTGTCAAGTACAGGATAATCTGCACCTACAGGAGGATTTCCAATGTAGTTACTAATGTACCATAGGGTCACATGTGCCGCATTTTGCTGCTGCAGCATATATTTCAACATGTATGATTCTACCCTACTAGGGCAAAACTGATGGAAGCATCATATGGTTCACTATGAAGGATGAGAAGCAGCATTAGAGAAGATCCTTCTATAGTAGTGACGCATAACATGAAGAGACCAACACATACCTGCTGGAGGAACATCTGCATGGAATCTGCACTGATGATATTTCCTGGGGCTGCTTGGCTAAGGATTATTTTGTCGGAGCTGGGTTCAAGACTGGGACTGGGCATTGCCTGTTGAGGGGGCGGAGGTGCTAAAGACTGTGGCTGTTGCTGTACATTCAATTGGAGTTGGGCTTGTCCTTGTGATGGCTGTTGTGTTGTTTGGACGGTCAATATGGAGGTCTGCTCTGCGCTCGGCAGAAGGCTTGCTCCTTGTTGCACAATACCCGGGCTCTGGCTGTTTCCCGTTGAGGCCTGTTGAATGCTTACTGCTTGGCTAAGGCCCTCGGGTGTATTGAACATGGCCACCTGATTGGGCAAAGTCACTCCTTGTATAACAGTTTGGCCGGCTTGGTTAAGTGATGTTGTTACGGCCGGTTGACTCTGCGTGCTCAGACTGCTGGCCAGGGATACTGGCATCTGGAACAAAGTAGGTTGGCCAACTTGTCCTGCCTGCAGCTGTATGGGTCCAGACAATATGTGAGCTGTGCCGTGTGCATTCTGAGACGTGAGGACCTGCCCCAAGTTCAGCTGACTTGCAAGGTTCTGATTGGTAAGTATTTGGGCGGGCAGGGCCTGATTTAGAATTTGGCCTCCTGGACCTTGGCTGGCAATGATGTGGGCTTGTCCACTAGGGTGGGAAGCAGTTAAGATCTGGCCACCCATATTGGCCTGCAGTGCAGAAAGATGCTGGACGGTTGAAGTTCCTGGCAAGAGGAACTGGTTCTGTCCCTGCAGCATTGCCTGGGCATGCTGGGCCGGGATGACTATGCTGCTGCCTTGGTTAAGCAGCTGAACACTCATGGATTTGCCCAGTGTCTGCTGCTGCGGGGGAGGCTGCTTAAACACATTGGCAGGAAGGCCCTGGGGAAAGCTGGATAGGACGACGTTTTGACCAGGTTTGCCAGTCATGAATGTAAGGTTTTGCTGAGATTTTGGCTGTTGCTGCAATGATGCATCTCCTTGGATGGTGAGTGTAGTATTGTTGGGAGCAAACTGTGGTTTGGGTGAGATTTGGTACACCTTTTGTTGCAGTACACCAGCCGGTTTGGGTTGTATTGGAGTTGGAGTCCGTTGTATTATAACCGGGCTGTTCAGACTGGAAGTAACGGTAAGGGACTGCGTGCACTGCGCTGCTGACACACTGCCAAACATGGAATTGCCATTCAGCGTCGTGGCCACTGTAGGCATTTTGTTCTGTAGGACCAACCCAGCATTCTGTGGAGACACCCCACTTGACGTTAATGTGACCTGCTGCTGCTCCTGGGTGGTCCCTGCCAAGTAGCTACCCACTGGCAGATTGGCCACCTGTGCTGGCTGCACCGGCTTGGCAAGGATCTGTTGTGTAGGCTGGTTGATGGCCATTACTTGTTGCCCGACCACTTGTATTTGTCCAATCCCTAACGCTCCACCTGGACTGCCATTAGGCAGGCCAGGGAGGTTGGAGATAGGCTGAATTGTAACATTACCGAGGCCAACCTGCTGGATAAATGGTTGTACACTGATCGCCTTGTTGACCACATCTGCCCCTACAGATTGCTGAACCAGCGCTTGGTGTGTCAGCACCGCTGGCTGCTGAAGTCCAATAAGGTCTGCTCCACCAGAAAATATCTGAGGGGTCCCATCTGGAGCAGCTGGCACAACTGGTTGAAGAGTAGGGAGCTGGAAAGAGCCCAAGTCCAGTTCTGCCTCGGCTTCAAGAGTCTGTTCTGTAATGTTGGCCTCCTGCAAGCTCTGCTGGAGGATGTCACATGGCTGGTCAGAATTGGTGAGGCTTGCACTAGCCCCTGATGGAGACCCAAGGATGTCATCTGGCAAAAAGTCCAAATCTACACCACCAGCTGGGGGGTTTGGTTCTGTAGTTAAATGGTTCCCCGGAGTTTCTTGAACATGAAGCTAAAATCATAAAATGGCACATGTCAGCAAGAATAATAATAAAAATAACACATATATCAAGAAGTTTAGATTACAAAGCAACTAAGTGCATAATTCTAACAGGAAAGTGGGTCCAGCTGTTCTCACCAATCTCTCCAAATGACCACCACTGATCATGGGAATAGGGGTCACCGGCCCCCCAATAAATGAAGTGGCAGCGTGCATGCTCTTCCACTGCTCCGTTCACTCACAATGAGTCTGAGAAAAGGAGCCAAGTATAAAGCCCAGCTACCTTAGTCAGTCCCATGACAAGTGAATAGCAGGAAGTCAAGCATGTATACGGACACTATTTACCTGGGGGACAAGGGACACCTATTCTGATGATTGGTGGGGGCTTCAGCAGTCAGACTCCCCCCGATTAGATACTCATGACCTATCCTGCGGATAGGATACATTTTTTTCTTTGGATAATGTCTTTAAAGAGGACCTGTGACCTCTCTTAGCTGTTCTGCAAGAAGACATTGGGTAGACTGGATACTGTGCAGCTCCTGTTATTCTTACATGAAATGAATCACAAGATGTTACCAGTTAGGGACATGTTGGTTTATCACACATTTCTAGTAAGAATAAGCAAGGAACGGCAAAACACAGAGTTGTAAGAAAACATGCTAAAGAATTGTATTTACTAAAACTGACATGTCCGGAGTAAGCCACAAGTCTTCTGTAAAGAGATTGTCTAGGATTAGAAAAATTAAACAGCGTCAATGGGGTCCACGAGTTTGGCAGAGCATTGCTTCTAACCCTATTCAAACGACTAGGACTGTGCGCCAATACCAGAAAAAAAAAACTATGGACAAGAGAGGTGCCATTTCAGTTTTTATTTTTTATTTTATTTTATTATTAAACTGCATGCTGGGCCCTGTAGAACATTAAATTCTGAGAGGTAAGTTAAATCCATTACCCCAGTGCCCACAAAGAAGGCATTGGCTGCATCTCCTGTGTTATCCAGCAAATCATCTCCATCAATCTAGAGGAATTAAAGGGAAAAAAAATATCCTGAATATTACTGACAAAACACAAGTATCTCACACTAAGTATTTCTCCCTACAGATAATATAAAACCATTGACTGTTCTGCAGCTGTGGGACTACAAATCACAGCATGTACTAGCAATACATCCTAGTCATTAGATACACTGTACACATTAGCATTGGCCTTCCTTATTAAAGGGGAGGCCAGCTTTTTTCTACAAGGATTCCATAGCATCCTAGCTATGATTCCATAGCACGATCAGCTGTAATCTTTGTTCAATTCACCTGCAGGGGAAACGAAGCATTAGATAATTCTCATTGATATCAGAGGGAGAAGAGGTTAAATTTGTGTGAATTATCCCAAATTTTCAAGAAAAAAAATTATATAGAGATATAAAAAATAAAAATAAAAAAAAAAGGCATATTTCCGTTTCTTTTTGCAGTCCCAAAAACACGCAGTACTGCAGCAATAACTACATGTATGAATGTGCTTTAATCTCCATTGTATCAATTAAGCCAAAGAGTTTCCATCAGAATCTGAACCAGGATTAGTTCTGTTTCGTTCAAAAAGTCCCTGTGTGTGTACTCACCTTATCTGATCCATGCAAAAAGTCATTCAGAGCTTGGGGGTCGCTGTAAAAGAAGAAACCATGTATTAAAATACAGTTTTGATCCAAGTGAGTGGCATTAGGTTCTGTCTATAAACTATCAGTTCCTCCATGGACCATTCCTCTTGGTGTATATGGTGCATTGTTATAAGGAAAGTCTAGGTGAAGAGTTACCCATCAGGAGGCTTTCTACCCTGCAGTATGTCCTATGTCAGCTGAGGATAATACAGTAGGCTTCAAAGTGTAGTTTGGCTTAAAGGGGTACTCTGCTGGAACAAACTATTCCACCGGGAGCTCGTCATGCCCCGCCCATTCAATGCAAGTCTATGGGAGGGGGCGTGACATGCCCCCTCCCATAGAATTGCATTGAGGGGTGCGTGGAATTACGTCATGAGGGGGCGGGGTTATGACATCACGAGCTTCCGGCGCCGGCTCAAGAGTTCGGAACAGTTTGTTCCAAACACTAAGCAGCAGAGTACCCCTTTAAGAAGGGTCACTCACACCTATAGAGCCAGATCCAAAGATTAGACAGGTTCATTTCTACAGGTTTAGGCGTAAACATAGAGGGGGGGGGGGGGGAGAGACAACTTCACTAATATCGCTGAGGTCTATCAGTGACTACTCACCATATTACATCTAGCAAACATCGGCCATCTTCATCGTCCATGTCAACTGCAAGAGAAGGACAGAGTAAGTAAGTAAAGGCAACTAATATTTGTAGAGGTCACCATGTAAGATAGCACATTCCTTTAATACAGTTAAAGGGGTACTCCGCTTCTCAGCATTAGGAACAAATAGTTCGGAACGCTTGAGCCGGGAGCTTGTGACGTCACAGCCCTGCCCCCTGATGACGTCACACCCGCCCACTCAATGCAAGTCTATGGGAGGGGGCGTGATGGCTGTCACACCCCCTCCCATAGACTTGCATTGAGTGGGCGGACGTGACGTCATGAGGGGTCGGGGCTATGATGTCCTGAGCTCCCGACGCCGGCTCCAGTGTTCCGAACAGCTTGTTCCAAACACTGAGACGCGGAGTACCCCTTTAAGCCCTCTAAAGGACAAAAAAAAATAGTAATAAAAGTTTACAAATGTAAATGTATAAAGAAATAAAAGTAAAAATAAATAAATACAAGTTTTTGATATTCCAGCAAATTCAAATTTGAAAACTATTAATATTTATGGTTATTGATCCCACTCGCTGAATGGTGTGAAAAATAATTTAAGTATTGCTGGAAAAATTGAATAAAAAGTGATCAGAGCTCGAATCTACAGTAAAAATAGTATCAGTAGAAATATAAGATCCCTGTTTCTCATTTGGGAATTCTGAGCGGAGTTTCCTCAGCGTCCGTGTGTCCCTAAGGCTCTTAGGCTGCTTTCACACTATAGAATTCTCCGTTTTAAAGATCCGTTCTCATAAAAGTGCGAGGGGGAAAAAAAGCGAAAATGCCAAACAAACTTTGCACAATGGGTAAACATAGTTCTGGACATCTTATAGGCCCAGTCCCACCACTTTCATTGTGGATTACAAATTAATATATATATATATATATATATATATATATATATATGAGCTTCATAGCACTGTTATGTGGGCAAGGCTCACGTTTCAAGGCAGTGCACCCGCTGGATGTTTATGTCAGGAGTATTCCTTACAAATAAATAAAATACTACATGTCCTATTTTCCCCCCCCCCCCACTTAACGTCTGTAAAATACCAGACAACCAATTGACCCCATTCAAGTCAATTGAATCCATCAGAACCCTGAGAGGTCAGTTGTGCTCCAACCCTTCCTGGCGCAAAAATAAAATAAAAAAAATACAAAGAAACAAATGGACCATGAACAGGTCAGAACACAGCAGCCGTATTGACTTAGCCAAAGAAGTCACTTTAAAAAGGTCGTGTTTACCTAAAAACATTTTTTTTTGTTCCAAATATAACAAATCAATAAGTTAAAACAATGAAGCAACTTTTCAGCAATGGTATAATCAGAGTCAGTGTCTGGAGTAATACTGTACAGCCATCGCAGCGGGCAGCAAATCAAGGAGGATCCCAGTACTTGCCAAGGAAATCTGCTACCAGGCTCAAGCCTTCCAGGGTATGTTCACAGCACAATGGCCCAGATTTATCAAACTGTATGAGAGAAAATGTGGAGGGATTTTTCCACAACAACCAATCACAGCTCAGCTAACAAGCTGTGGTAAAGTGAAAGCTGAGCTGTGATTGGTCGCTGTGGAAAAATCACTCTACTTTTCTCTCACACAATTTGATAAATCTGGGCCATAATCTTCGTGCCGTCATAGTCCTGGTGGAGATTCCATCCGCATCGGCATTAGGACCGCGAGGACAGTCATCATTGTCAGCAATTGTCAGGGGGGGGTGTCTGGAATCCTGAATTTCCACTGTGACAACTCCAAAAGTGAATGGGTCAACAAAAACCCATTCAGACAAATGTTAAAGGAGTAGTCCAGTGCTGAAAAACTTATCCCCTATCCTAAGGATAGGGGAAAAGTTTCAGATCGCGGGGGGTCCGACCGCTGGCGCCCCCCGCGATCTCCTGTACGGGGTCCCGGCTCGCTGGCCAGATAGCGGGCGTCGACCACCGCACGAAGCGGCGTCCGACACGCCCCCTCAATACATCACTATGGCAGAGCCGGAGATTGCCGAAGGCAGCGCTCCGTCTCTGCCATAGACCTGTATTAGGCCCCAGCAGTCGGACTCCCCGCGATCTGAAACTTATCCCCTATCCGTAAGTTTTTCAGCAGTGGATATGTCCTTTAAGATTCATGCACTGAAATTGACGAGCAGAATTCTGTAATGCGGACCCTTAGGCTATGTTCAGATGGTGGGAAAAATTTCCACGCAAACATTCCACAGCCATTGAAGCGCCGGCAGAACATGCCGGCACTAGGAGTGCTCGGAAACATGCTGCCTTATAGACGGCAATGCATTTCCTTGTGGAATCCGCAAAAACATTGAACAGGTTCAATGTTTTGTGGATGCCGGAATCAGGATTTCTGCAGTGTGAACAGAGCAGCAGAATCCCATATAAATCAATGTGACTCTGCCGATGTGAAATGAACTTCATGCGGAATTCTGCACGGAAATTCTGTCATTTGAACATAGCCTTACAGAGCAGCTCAGCACAACGACCCCCTGAATAGGGGTTTTGCCTTATTACAACCTTTTCTTCATGAATCGACTCCATGACGCTCCTCTGCAGACCTAAACGTCTCTTGGTTCAAACAAAAACAAACCCTGCGGCCACGTGTCCTTGGGTTTCACAAGCCTTGCCAATATACATCAAGTGGCTTAGCTAATTTTGTCATTAATATCGGCTTCCGTTGAAACCTAAATGACCGGTTTAAAATGTCCCTCATGGGATCACAGCTATAGCAGCATTTAATCCAGTATTTCCCAACCAGGGTGCCTCCAGCTGTGGCCAAACTACAACCCTCAGCATGCCCGGACAGCCGAAGGCTGTCCGGGCATGCTGGGAGTTGTAGTTTGGCCACAGCTGGAGGCACCCTGGTTGGGAGACACTGATGTAAACAGTGATCATAAGGGAATCCCCATGAAAAGAAGTAGCTTCCTCCTCAGCAATATACGCTTGCATGGAAACACTGGACTTACAATCATGGTCTCTGGGCATGATGGGCATAGCCGGAGGGGGCACACATCACCATTCATAGGGAAATGACAGCTCGCGGATAAGACGCCTGTCATGAAGTGCCAGCACTGCCAGCCGTCACCGCTCCGCGCACACCCCTCATGTAAGGGGCCATGTTATTACAGATTGATTCCCACAGCCGGTGGTGACATCAGTAAGCTCAGGCCAATTGATGGCCAGGCGCTGCCAGGTGAGAGGTGACTTTGTACTGGAAGATGAGAGATTTGGCCGGCAGCCACGGCTGGACAGTGGCCAAGGTGGTTTCGGTTACAGGCCCGGAAGAGAGAGAGTTTTGTGCTGTGCAATGTGCACTACAGCTGTACTCCAGCATGGCGAACAAAGGAGAGCCCCACAGGAGTCAGCCCGCTGCCTGTCAGCCGGGACAAAGCTCTGCATTATACACACTGGATGATCCGGGCCCTGGCATATGGCTATATTTTACGTGAACCCTATATATTGCACTACAAGTCTCTGAATAGACCCATTTATATAGCACCAACACAGATGGGGTTTACCATCTCATCCTCCTACTTCACACCAAACACATAATACACACTAAGGCCGGGTTCACACCACGTTTTTGCAATACAGTTCCCGTATCAGGTTGTTGATGAAAAACAGATCCTCAAAACCGGACTAAACTGTATCAGAACGTGTGTACAAATTTTAACCCGTATACAGTTAAAAAAAAAAAAAATGTATAAAATGATATCTGGTTGCGTCTGGTTTATAAGAGAAAAAAACGTATATGTTTTTAACTTTTCACTCTATTATGAATAAAGTTTCACTTGTTTGATTGAAATTCCAAGAAAAACTTTCGTTGTCAAAAGCCGTATGGTGCCGGATGGAACCGTACGCACATATGGTTCTGTACAGTTCCCATTGATTCCTATGTAAAAAAACAAAAACAAACATACGGTTTCCATACGGTTTTTCACCCGGACCAAAAACCGTGGTAGGCTGCGATTTTGGGTTCGGAAAAAAACAAAGACAAAAACCGTACAGGATGCAAAACAAACACAACCGGATGCATCGTTTGGCATATGGTTTTCAATGGAGAGTCAATGCATACGGTTTTCAATACGGTTCCGTACGGTTTTCAAATTGAAAACGTATACGGGAATTGTATTGCAAAAACGTGGTGTGAACCCAGCCTTACACAGCTATTACATCAGCCACGTGAAGACAACCTAGTTAACCCTTGGTCCGGCCACTACAACGCGGCCTAACCAACACAGCAAGACATGGTAGAGCCATTTTAGGATGCCCATATACCCAGGCTGGGATCAGACAGCTAAATTTAGCTTGTGCATAAAATGCATTAGCAGAAATCGGTACAGACGTCACAGAACTAAAAGAGTCACAGGCAGTGCACTGCATCTAGGCTGCTTCCATGTGTAATTCAAACGCAAATCCTGACCTAAAAGCTGGGTGAATGACCCAGACGGGCAACAACATAGATCACAGCGATGCTTTCCATCTCTAAACCAGTGGTTGAGCCGGGACTTCTGTCCCTATCAGGGTCTGTTCACACATGCCTATCTTGCTGCAGATTTGCCACAGCTGAATTTTCTACCCTCTGACGTCAATTGGAAGCAAAATATGCACATGTGTATGTAGGAGGAGATTTATCAAAACCCGTGCAGAGGAAAAGTTACCCAGTTGCCCATAGCAACCAATCCAATCGCTTCTTTCATTTCTAACAAGGCCTCTGCAAAATAAAAGAAGCAATCTGATTGGTTGCTATGGGCAACTGGGCAAATTTTCCTTGGCACAGGTTTTGATAAATCTCCCCCTTAGGCTGCATTCACACCACGTTTTTGCAATACAGTTTCCCGTATCAGGTTTTTGATGAAAAACTGATTCCTCAAAACCAGACTAAACTGTATCAAAACGTGTGTACAGATTTTAACCTGTATACAGTTAAAAACCGTATACGGTTTAAAAAATGATGTCCGGTTGCATCAGTTTTTTAAGAGAAAAAAAAAAGTATACGTTTTTAACTTTTCACTCCATTATGAATAAAGTTTCACTTGTTTGATTGAAATTCCAAGGGGAAAAAAAACTGTGCAAAGTCAAAAACCGTATGGTGAAAATCGGATGGAACCGTACGCACATACAGTTCTGTACGGTTCCCATTGACTCCCATGTTTAAAAAAAACACATATACGGTTTAATACAGTTTTTCACCCGGACCAAAAACCGTGGTAGGCTACAGTTTTGGGTACGGGAAAAAATTGACAAAACCGTACAGGTTTTCACATTGAAAACGTATACGGGAACTGTTTTGCAAAAACGTGGTGTGTATGCACCCTCAGTGTTTCCTAACCAGTGGGCCTCCAGCTGTAGCAAAACTACAACTCCCAGCATGCCTGGACAGCCGAAGGCTGTCCAGGCATGCTGAGAGTTGTAGTTTTGCAACAGCTGCAGGCACATGGGTTGGGAAACACTGCCCTATTATGTACATGTCACTGATATAGTATAAGGCCACATATAAGTGTCATAATAATCTTAGTTTTACAATATGTTCTGATTAGTTTTTTTGTTTTGTAGGTTGTTATAAGCTGCCGGCTTTTCCTCTGTATTCAATTCTTTGTGATCCCCCGACGATCATGCGAAAAGAGGAAAATTATCTCCGAAATGAATGGTGTACGTCGTGCATGCGCAGCCATGACTCCGTTCCTTCTCTATAGGGGTTCTGAACAAACCCCGAAATACAAATATATAAACCAGAACAAAAAAAAACACAACTCCCGTCATGCCCCCACAATCTCATACCCCATACCGTAGTGTTCCCCAATCCGTGACTCGCACAACTACAACCCTCTTCAGCCGCAGTTGTACTTTTGCAAACCCCCTAGATCGCCGCCAATTGGGCGACAGTGCTATAGTGTACAGAAAACAGTCACCTATACACGTGCACAGCAGAGATGTGGGATACACAAGGCTCGTACATTACACAATATGGGATCCCTTGTAGAGGACTGAGGCCTGTATATGGCCGCCATGGCACAATGATAGTTACACAGTCAGAGCCAACTCTCAGAAACAAACAGAAAACACATCCCCCCCCTCCGCCTCATTGAAGAACCCAGACACAGATTCCTTCCCCTCACACAGCGACCATGCAAGCTGCAAACTATCAAGGAGGGGTGGGGACAAGTCCCATAACTTTTGGGAGAGGAAAGCGCTCTCTTCACAGACGCTCCTGAGGGCATCACTGTTTTATGCAAAGCAGAGGATTCCCATGGTAGGGATGTGGGGTTCACTGCACGGGGAAGGATGGGGCTGGGTGCTCACTAGCAGAAGTTAATGGGGCGCTTATCTCTGTGCGGCCCAGCCAGAACTCTCACCCACGCACTACAGACGGGAACCAAGAATATTCATTCCTGTCAGAGACGTCACGTAAGGGGAGACATGGCCAACAAGTCCCAAAGTAATAAATCAGCCTGCTGTACAAATAATCGCAGGAGGGAGAGAACTCGCCCTCACGTGAGCATTGGGGAAACCCACAATATGGCTGCCTCTATATAGAAGGCCATATACAATCTTACCATTAAAGGCCCACATACACTATAAAAAATAAAATAAAATAAAAAGTTGGACGAACCGGTCAAATTTGTCTAATTCAGTGTTTTCCAAACAGTGTGTCTCCAGCTGTTGCAAAACTACAACTCCCAGCATGCCCGGACAGCCTTCGGCTGTCCGGGCATGCTGGGAGTTGTAGTTTTGCAACAGCTGGAGACACACTGTTTGGGAGACACTGGTCTATTGTGTTTTCCCTCAATAATGCCAGGAAAAGACTGGTGGGGAACACTGGATGTCAAGTGCCAATCAATTGGCTCCATCTTACCCTTCCTGTCTCTATCCAGAACACATGAACGCTCGCCCAGACTGGACGTTCAGGTGTATGGATAAAAGACAGCAGTCAATTTGTTAGGCTGACAACTATCCCATGTGTGTGTAGGTTCCTTAAAGGGGTACTCCAAAGAATAAAAAAAAAAAGTTTTCATATCAACTGGTGCCAGAAAGTTAAACAGATTTGTAATTACTTCTAGTACTTATCAGCTGCTGTATGTTCCAGAAAAAAAGTTGTATGATTCTCTCCTTTCTGACCAAAGTTCTCTCTGCTGACACCTCTGTCCATGTCAGGAACTGTCCAGAGCAGGAGAGGTTCGCTATGGGGATTTGCTCCTGCTGTGGACAGTTCCTGACATGGACAGAGGCGGGAAGCAGAGAGCATCGTGGTCAGATTGGTAAGAACTACACAACGTCCTCTAGAGCATACAGCAGCTGATAACTACTGGAAGGGTTAAGCTTTTTATATAGAAGTCATTTATAAACCTGTACAACTTTCTGGCACAGGTTGATTTGAACCCAAATTTGTTCTCCAGAGTATCCCTTTAAAAGGTGTCATCTAGGATTAGAAAAGCATTGCTGCTTTCTTCTAATTACAGCAATATACCTGTTCTCAGGTTGGGTGTGGCATTAAGAGTTTTCTTTATTTTCATGACTATGAAGATTGTAGATTCACACTGAAGGCATCAAAACTATGAATTAACACATGTGGAATTATAGACATAACCAAAAAGTGTGAAACTACTGAAAATATGTCATATTCTAGGTTCTTTCTTTTGCTTTGATTACTGCTTTGCACACTCTTGGCATTCTCTTGTTGAGATTCAAGAGGTAGTCACCTGAAATGGTTTTCACTTCACAGGTGTGCTGGTGTGGAGGAGGAGGTGTGATGGTGTGGGGGTGCTTTGCTGGTGACACTGTTGGGGATTTATTCTAAACTGAAGGCACTCTGAACCAGCATGTCTACCACAGCATCTTGCAGCGGCTGCTATTCCATCCGGTTTGTGTTTAGTTGGACCATCATTTATTTTTCAACAGGACAATGACCCCAAACACCTCCAGGCTGTGTAAGGGCTATTTGACCAAGAAGGAGAGTGATGGGGTGCTGCGCCAGATAACCTGGCCTCCACAGTCACCGGACCTGAACCCAATCAAGATGGTTTGGGGTGAGCTGGACCGCAGAGTGAAGGCAAAAGGGCCAACAAGTGCTAAGCATCTCTGGGAACTCCTTCAAGACTGTTGGAAGACCATTTCAGGTGACTATAGCTCATCAAGAGAATGCCAAGAGTGTGCAAAGCAGTAATCAAAGCAAAAGGTGGCTGGAACCTAGAATATGACACATTTTCACACTTTTTGTTATGTCTGTAATTCCACTGATGCCTTCAGAGTGAATCTACAATATTTATAGTCATGAAAATAAAGAAAACTCTGAATGAGAAGGTGTCCAAACTTTTGGTCTGTACTGTGTGTGTGTGTGTGTATATATATATATATATATATATATATATATATATATACATATACATATACACACACACACACACACACACACACACACACATACATATATATGCACACACACATGTATATTTTACATGTCCCTTAGTGAAGTGGTTTCCATATATACATATATATATATATGATATCCACATCCAAAACAACGGAATACAGAGGAAATATTTACAAGGAAGACACATGAAAAAAGGATCAGCGTGTAGTTGTTTGTTTGTAGCCTGTAACCATGGAGAGACATAATTAATTGTATAGGCTGCATGTACAAAGCTGTAGATTTAAGGCATAGTGGAGCAATAAAAAAAATAGAAAAGTATACCGTGGCTTTACATTTTATAACAACAGAAGCCAAAACACACAGGGTGATGATCTCCTTCGTTTTCCATGAAAGTGATCCCTGCTGTGCGTAACAACCTGACCTAATAAAATCAGACTGGCAAACAGCTGCAGGAGAAACATTACATGACTAGCAGCAAAGTGGCATCTACTAGGTATACCACTCCAGGCTGCCAACCTATGCAGAAGGGCGAATATTATAGTTAAAATGATAGAGGGAAGCAAATAAGGTATTAAAAAACACTGACAAAGATAGTGCAAAGCAGCGAGGCTGCAGCTCCCCCACCACTACCTTAAAGGGGTACTCCACTGAATTTTTTTTTTTTTTTTTAAACAACAGGTGCCATTAAGTTAAACTGATTTGTAAATTAATTATAATAAAAAATCATATTTCTTCCAGTATTTATCAGCTGTTCCTATGATCCACAGGAAGTTCTTTCCTTTTTGAATTTCCTTTCTGCCTGACCACAGTGCTCTCTGCTGACACCTCTGTCCATTTTAGGAACTGTCCAGAGCAAGAGAGGTTTTCTATGGGGATTTGCTCCTACTCTGGACAGTTCCGAAAATGGACAGAGGTGTCAGCAGAGAGCACTGTGGTCAGACAGAAAGGGAATTCAAAAAGAAAACAACTTCCTGTCGATCATACAGCAGCTGATAAGTACTGATAGGATTAAGATCTTTTAATGGAAGTAATTTACAAATCTGTTTAACTTTCTGGCACCAGTTGATTAAAGAAAAAATGTTTTCCAGTGGTGTACCCCTTTAATATCAGGACTTTAGTCTTTATCCTATTAGGGTAGTGTTTCCCAACCAGGGTGGCTGCAGCTGTTGCAAAACTACAACTCCGAAGGCTGTCCGGGCATGCTGGAAGTTGTAGTTTTTCAACAGCTGAAGGCATTCTGGTTAGGAAACACTGTATTAGGCTATGTTCACACGCCAGAATTTCTGTATGGAAACAGTGCAAGTGTTTATAGCCTTATTAACTTCAATGGGATTCCGCAGTCCCATTAATATTGCAGAATTTTCGCTGTAAAATTCTGCAAAAATGTTAGTCAAGTCTAAAATATTTGTGGAATTCCGATGTGGAAGCCCATTGAAGTCAAATGGGACTAAAAGGGGTTATCAAGGGAAAAAAAAAATCTTAATCCTTTCAGTAATTATGAGCTGGTGGAGTTGTTCTTTTCTGTCTAAGTGCTCTCTCATGACACTTGTCTGGGGAACTGTCCAGAGTAGAAGCAAATCCCCATAGCAAATCTCTTCTACTCTGTGCAGTTCCTGAGACAAGCAGAGATGTCAGCAGAGAGCACTGTTGCCAGACAGAAAAGAACAACTCCACTTCAGCAGCTGATAATGATTGAAAGGATTAAGATTTTTTTTTTTTAATAGAAGTAATTTACAAATCTGTTTAACTTTCTGGAGCCAGTTGATATATATATATATATAAACATGTATAATATCTATCTATCTAAAAGCTTTTTCCTGGAATACCGCTTTAATTTTCTCCGCTAAGTGCGGATATCATGCAAATTTCACATCTATGCAGAAAGATGTGGAATTCCGCGGCCGCATTAGTTGGCCTGAATTCTGCATCTTTTCGCGTCATAGACTTAGGATAAGGTGGCGCCCTTCTCCCCTACTGAATGTTCAGAAATCACATTAATTCTGTTAAAAAAATAATAATCAGCCCTATAGATATGAGAGGAGGAAGCAGTGTATATGAGACATCCAGGAAGCTTCCGGGGTATTTACTTATGATATGGAAACTGGAGTTTGTTCTCCAGTCCTATTATCTCCTGTACTCCTCTGCGATTAGACGTCAGGTTCCCTGAGATCAGACAGTGACTCACAATGCACATGTTACATACCCCTGGTGGGGACATCAGACTATTACTCATAAGGCAACACAGGGGCTTGAAAACATGGTCGGCAATCTATAGAACCCAAGATGTTGTCAGGGTATGAAGGAAGTAGTCCTAGGAGTCACATATTGCCAAGCAATGATATCTATTACAACACGGCATGTAAGAGGTTAATGGCGGAGGCTGCAATGTGCTGGAGGCTGCTCGGCAATAGTTAACGGTTGGGAGGGGGTGTGAGGTTCAGGACAGGAATGCTGTCTGGCCTGGTACATAGTTGTGAGGCCGCACTCGCTCACATACAGCAGGAGCCCTGGGAACTGAGCTCCACACTGCAGATCTGTTCTCTGACCACCACAAGCCATACTCCCTGCTAGCTACACATTATACTGTAACCCTGCTGATGGCAGATCAAGAATGCCTAGAAAACTGACAAGGCTAGCTACACAAAAACAATATAAAAACATAAAACTTGTCCATAACAAGTCTTAAAATGTAAGACAAAAAACATAAGGAAAAAAAACCCCAAAACAACAAATAATGAAGATTTGTGGGGTCGGAAAGGGGTTTAGTAGGTCACAGCTTTAGGTTTGATGCTATATATATTTACGCACATGCAGATCCTAGAGAAGCGTTTCCCAACCAGGGTGCCTCCAGCTGTTGCAAAACTACAACTCCCAGCATGCCCAGACAGCCGAAGGCTGGGAGTTGTAGTATTGCAACAGCTGGAGGCACCCTGGTTGGGAAACTCTGTCCTAGAGGATTGTTTCCAATTCAATGTGCCTCCAGCTGTTGCTTGGACAGCGGTTGGTTGCCCAGGCATGCTGGGAGTTAAAGGTGTATTCCAGGAAAAAACTTTATATATATATATATCTCAACTGGCTCCAGAAAGTTAAACATATTTGTAAATTACTTCTATTAAAAAATCTTCATCCTTTCAGTACTGATGAAGTTGAGTTGTTCTTTTTTGTCTAAGGCAAGGTTCAGACTACGGAATCTCCGCCTGCAATTCTGCTTTGAAATTGCAGGCGGAAATTACGCCTGCTATAATGTATAATGTAGTGAATGGTTTTCCATCCACAACTTCACACTTCGGAATTTGTGAACGGAAAATCCGCTTAGAAATTTCCGCCTGAAGAAAGGTGTTGCTCATTCTTCAGGTGGAAATCCGCGTGGAACACATTACAGTCTATTAGAGACTGTAGTGTCTGCACGGTCCTAGCGCCGACTGATTCAGTCAGCGCTGGCCGCACTCAGAATCTCCGGGCAGAAATTTTCTGCCCGGAGATTCCATAGTCTGAACCTAGCCACTTACCACTTTTTTCTGGCAGTTTTTGGAATACAGCCACTGCAGTTTTTGAGCCAAAGCCAGAAGTGGATCCATAAGGGAGGAGAAGTATAAATCCTTCCTTTATATGTCCTATTCCTTTTGAATACATTTCTGGCTTTGGCTCAAAAACTGCAGCAGCAGATATCCAAAAACTGCCAGAAAAAAAAAACAAGTGGAAACCTAGCCTTAGTGCTCTCTGATGACACCTGTTTGGGGAACCGCCCAGTTTTAACAAACCTCTTCTGCTCTGTGCAGTTCCCGAGACAAGCAGAGATGTCAACAGAGAGCACTGTGGTCAGACAGAAAAGAACAACAACTTCAGCAGCGGATAATTATTGGAAGGATTAAGATTTTTTAATAGAAGTAATTTACAAATCTGTTTAACTTTCTGGAGCCAGTTGATACATATAAAAAAAAGTTTTTCCTGGATAACCTCTTTAAAGTTTTGCAAGTATATTCTATCTTCTGCACCATCTCAGCTAGAGTCCAGACCTGAAAGTGAGCAAGGAGAGGTGCAAGGAAAACTTCCCTAGACATCATAGGAAAAACACTGGTCTGACACTGCGGGATAGGATATCCCTTTCTGTGAGGCACGGTTTCCAGGACCCACTGCTGCTGGCCTTTGACACTGTAACCCTGCTGATGGCTCAGGTGGTGACCGTAAAGCCCCAGATCAAGAATGCCTAGAAAACTGACAGGGCTAGCTACACAAAAACAAGAAAAACCCATAAAACTTGTCCATAACAAGTCTTAAAATGTGAGACGAAAACATAAGAAAAAAAAATAATAATAATGAAAATTTGTGGGGTCAGAAAGGGATTTAGTAGGTCACAGCTATAGGTTTGACGCTACAGATTTACGCACGTGCAGATCCTAGAGCAGTGTTTCCCAACCAGGGTGCCTCCAGCTGTTGCAAAACTACAACTCAGCATGCCTTCGGCTGTCTGGGCATGCTGGGAGTTGTAGTTTTGCAACAGCTGGAGGCCCACTGGTTGGGAAACACTCAGCTAGAGTCCAGACCTGAAAGTGAGCAAGGAGAGGTGCAAGGAAAACTTCCCTAGACCTAAGAAAACACTGGTCTGACACTGCGGGATAGGATATCCCTTTCTGTGAGGCACGGTTTCCAGGACCCACTGCTGCTGGCCTTTGACCTATGACATCATTTGTTCTCTAGGTCTAAGACTAAGTTCACCATTAACACCTCTCCCTCCCTGCAGACCCCTCAGTACACAGGGGCCACACTCTAGTTTCACATCAGCGTCTGTGACCCAATGAGGAGTTAATGTAGTTGAAAGGTAAGTTCACATGTGCATATTTACTGCTGCAGATGTCATGTAGCAGATATTGCTACCTGTTGAAGTCAACGGGCATCAGAATCTGCAACAAAAATATACAAATGTGAATGTACCCCGACAGATCATATTTTGATAAAAGGATGTTAAACTGATCCTTTAAAAAATAAAAATAAATAAATAAAAACATTGCATGTTTAGTTAAAGGGGCACTCCGGTGGAAAACTTTATTATTATTATTATTTTTAATCAACCGGTGCCAGAAAGTTAAACAGATTTGTAAATTACTTCTATTAAAAAATCTTAATCCTTTCAGTACTTATTAGCTGCTGGATACTACAAAGACTTATTTTCTTTTTGGAACACAGAGCTCTCTGCTGACATCATGACCACAGTGCTCTCTGCTGACATCTCTGTCCATAGTAGGAGAAAATCCCCATAGAAAACATATGCTGCTCTGGACAGTTCCTAAAATGGACAGAGATGTCAGCAGAGAGCACTGTGCTCGTGATGTCAGCAGAGAGCTCTGTGTTCCAAAAAGAAAAGAATTTCCTCTAGTATTCAGCAGCTAATAAGTACTGGAAGGATTAAGATTTTTTCTTAATAGAAGTAATTTACAAATCTGTTTAACTTTCTGGCACCAGTTTATAAAAAAAAAAAAAAAAAGTTTTCCACCGGAGTACCCCTTTAAGGCCCCTTTGACACAACAGGTATCATCCTGCTTTTTTTACTGCAGTTATTTTACAATAACGAATAAAAAAAACTAGATGCAATAACTGGTAACGGATGAGAACTGATGACCATCATCCGTTATTTTTAATGTTTTTTTCTCTTAAAATACCTGATGTTGTTCATCCGTTATTACCAGTTACATCCGATTTATTTTTTTATCAGGTTTTTAACCCTTTTTTGTAAAGCTGTTCTGAGCATGGTCAGTACAAAAAATGGATGTTAAAAAACCTGACAATAACTGATGATTACGGATGTTTTTTTTTGAACATCCGGTTCCCATAGACTTCAATGTTAAATTTTAACGGCCGGTTTAACACCATTCAGCGCATGCACCATCTTTTGTGCCGGCAAAAATAACTGACATTAGTAAAAACGGACATACCTAATGCAAAAGGATGTTCAAAAAAATCCCATTGACATGAATGGGATTTTTTGCCGGCCGTTTTCAGGACTTTTTGCCGGGAGTAATAACGGAGGTTTGAAATGGGCCTAAAAGGAAAAAAAAAAATCTAATTTGTTTTAGTTTGCTTAATTTTTTTTGATCAGTTTACATCAGTTTTTGTCTTTTTTCTGCTGAGTATGCTCAAATTGAAAAGCAGAGGTAAGGGCTTGTTCACATTGCCGTCGTGCTCCATCGGTCAGTCCTTCGGTAGGAAGGGAGAAACAAAAAAAATCGTGAATGCTCAACTCCTGTAAAACACTGGACACCCGACAGACCCTATTCATGTGCATGGGATCCAGCGGTGTCAGTTGTGTTCCAACTCGATCTCAGTCTGTTCAAAAAAAACATTTTTTTTTGTAAAGTGAAAAAAAACTGATGCAAACTGATGCCAACTGATCCACTTTCTGCACCATATAAATTAATGTAAATTTTTACTGTCCGTTTGTAGTCAGTTTTTTTTTTTTAGCCGGTCAAAAAAAAAAAAAAAAAAAAAATATAGCGCACGCTACGGTTTTTGCTCAGCCAGAAAAAAGATAAAAATAAATGACTGCCACCAGAGATGACCTGATCACGAGAATCAGATCATGTCAGTTTTTCTGACACTGATGTGAAACTAGCCGGAGAGTCCTGTTCAACACTGGATACCACTGTAACAAAATGACAGCTGTGAGAAGTACGACGTCAGGGCAGGTTTTTAGCTTTTTGAAAGGTTTCCATTCACTTACAGCAAAAAGGAAACCTACCTGTAGTTCTCTGTAAGGTTCCAGGTAGAACAGTGAGCTGTGAGTGACGAACCCAGCCCTGCTACTTCAGATTATGTGAAGAAGAGACTTATGTATACCGAAGTGAACCGAGCAGAGATGACAAAGGAGATACCAGATTATCTACTATGTGTAGTAATTCACTTTTTGCTAAGGAAGTAATACAAGGGCATCTGTGGTTATAAAGAGAGACTATGCTGGATCTGCTGGGAAATCTACAAGTACTTCAAGTGTAAGGCATAAGAGAGGGGTGGCGTGTGCCAAGTGTCTTGTTGCAAATCCCCAGTAGAGTGTTTCCCAACCCAGGTGCCTCCAGCTGGTGTAAAACTACAACTCCCAGCATTGCCGGACAGCCAAAGGCTGTCCGGCAATGCTGGGAGTTGTAGTTTTGCAACAGCTGGAGGCACCCTGGTTGGGAAACACTGCCCCAGTAGAAAAAATGGATTGATGATATACATGCCTTCCGTCTCCAGAAGATTGTAATATAAAGGGAAACCTTCATGGTGGCTTCTCTCCTAATAAACACTGGTTCCTAGGTGGTTCAACGAAGTACACACCTGCTATAGTACTGCCAGCAGGGGGGGGGGGGGGGCAAACGCCAGTTCTGTGCTGCCATCACTAATACTGTCCCAAGTAAGAGAAGTTGAGGAGAAAGAGATAAAAAATAAAAAAAATTCCGAGGACAGCGCTTTGTGTAATTCTGTGGGTCCAAGTGTCTGTCTGTGAGGGGACTCTCACATGGAGAAAACCTTGAGGTTTTGCACATCACCCCTGTAGTTGGGGTAGTCTAGGAGACTTGCAAGCCGTCTGGGGTCCGCCCGGTGCCAACTGCGTGGGATGGTATAAGAATATTCAGAGAAGAAAGGATAAAAAGGACTGTCTCCACTAGGCGCTATCACCAAACGGTAAATAAAAGAAGAGGAGGTTCCTCTTTCTTCACTAAAAACTAGTTTATTGAATAAAACAAAATAAAATAATGGATTACAAAGAAAGACGTGTTTCAGGTGTTGTACCACCCTTCGTCAGTTGCAGATGAAAGATTCATCCGCAACCGAGGAAGGGTTGTACAACACCCGAAACGCGTCTTGCTAGTGATGTAATCCGTTATTTTATTTAATAAATGAGTTTTTAATGAAGAAAGAGGAACCTCCTCGTCTTTTATTTACCGTTTGGTGATGGCGCCTAGTGGAGACAGTCCTTTTTATCCTTTCTTTTTTTTCTTCTTTGCATAGTAGATGGCACTTTACTGGGGGCATTGCGGCTGGCACAAGACCAAAGCCTTAAAGGGGTATTCCAGGCCAAACTTTTTTTTATATATCAAATGGCTCTGGAAAGTTAAACAGATTTGTAAATTACTTCTACTAAAAAATCTTAATCCTTCCAATAGTTATTAGCTTCTGAAGTTGAGTTGTTGTTTTCTGTCTAACTGCTCTCTGATGACTCACGTCCCGGGAGCTGTGCAGTTCCTATGGGGATATTCTCCCATCATGCACAGCTCCCGGGACGTGACATCATCATTGAGCAGTTAGACAGAAAACTTCAGAAGTTAATAACTATTGGACGGATTAAGATTTTTTTATAGAAGTAATTTACAAATCTGTTTAACTTTCTGGAGTCAGTTGATATATATAAAAAAAGGTTTTGCCTGGAATACCGCTTTAAGTTGGGTGCACAGCCTACAGTTTGAAGGGGTGCTCCACTGGAAAACATTTTGTTTTAAATCAACTGGTGCCATGAAGTAAAACAGATTTGTAAATTACTTCTATTTAAAAATCTTAACCCTTCCAGTACTTAGCTGCTGTATATACTAATTTCCTTTCTGTCTGACCACATTACTCTCTGCTGACACTTCTGTCTATGTCAGGAACTGTCCACAGTAGGAGCAAATACCCATAGCAAACCTCTCCTGCTCTGGACAGTTCCTGACACGGTCAGAAGTGTCAGCAGAGAGCACTGTGGTCAGACAAAGGAAATTCAAAAAGAAAAGAACTTTCTGTGGAGCATACAGCAGCTGTTAAGTACTGGAAGAGTTAAGATTTTTAAATAGAAGTAATTTACAAATCTGTTTAACTTTCAGACACCAGTTGATAAAAAAAAAGCAAAAAATTTTTTTTTCCAGGGGAGTACCACTTTAAAGGTGGGATGATACATCTGAGGAAAATGCCTTAATAGTAAGAAAGTTTAATTTATGACTCTGGTATAGACGTCAGAGGCAGCGGGACCTCTCTGGATACCCTATCGTACAGAGATATACTTATGGTGTGAATGTGACCCAACTCAATAAGGGAAAATCTTAGCAGGAAGGGGCTCGTCTGGTGAACTGGCACTGCCAATACATGAAGTGGAGAGTGCAGCAGTCTCAGGAAATCTATGGAGAACACAGACTACAGCTGTCACCGAAAACAGGCAGAAGCCAGATGCTTCCTATGTATACAAGACTGCGGAGAGAATCTGTGACCGCTACAGAAAATATACAGCTCACAACCCTAGGGGCTGCACACACAGCACAGAGAACACTGCAGGTACTGGATATATAGCAGAGAACACTGCAGGTACTGGATATATAGTACAGAGAACACTACAGGTACTGGATATATAGCACAGAGAACACTGCAGGTACTGGATATATAGCACAGAGAACACTGCAGGTACTGGATATATAGCACAGAGAACACTGCAGGTACTGGATATATAGCAGAGAGTACACTGCAGGTACTGGATATATAGCAGAGAGTACACTGCAGGTACTGGATATATAGCAGAGAGTACACTGCAGGTACTGGGTATATAGCAGAGAGTACACTGCAGGTACTGGATATATAGCACAGAGTACACTGCAGGTACTGGATATATAGCAGAGAGTACACTGCAGGTACTGGATATATAGCACAGAGAACACTACAGGTACTGGATATATAGCACAGAACACTGCAGGTACTGGATATATAGCACAGAGTACACTGCAGGTACTGGATATATAGCACAGAGAACACTACAGGTACTGGATATATAGCAGAGAGTACACTGCAGGTACTGGATATATAGCACAGAGTACACTGCAGGTACTGGATATATAGCAGAGAGTACACTGCAGGTACTGGATATATAGCAGAGAGTACACTGCAGGTACTGGGTATATAGCAGAGAGTACACTGCAGGTACTGGATATATAGCACAGAGTACACTGCAGGTACTGGATATATAGCAGAGAGTACACTGCAGGTACTGGATATATAGCAGAGAGTACACTGCAGGTACTGGGTATATAGCAGAGAGTACACTGCAGGTACTGGATATATAGCACAGAGTACACTGCAGGTACTGGATATATAGCAGAGAGTACACTGCAGGTACTGGATATATAGCAGAGAACACTACAGGTACTGGATATATAGCAGAGAGTACACTGCAGGTACTGGATATATAGCAGAGAGTACACTGCAGGTACTGGATATATAGCACAGAGTACACTGCAGGTACTGGATATATAGCAGAGAGTACACTGCAGGTACTGGATATATAGCAGAGAACACTACAGGTACTGGATATATAGCAGAGAGAACACTGCAGGTACTGGATATATAGCAGAGAGTACACTGCAGGTACTGGATATATAGCAGAGAGTACACTGCAGGTACTGGATATATAGCACAGAGTACACTGCAGGTACTGGATATATAGCAGAGAGAACACTGCAGGTACTGGATATATAGCAGAGAGTACACTGCAGGTACTGGATATATAGCACAGAGTACACTGCAGGTACTGGATATATAGCAGAGAGTACACTGCAGGTACTGGATATATAGCACAGAGTACACTGCAGGTACTGGATATATAGCAGAGAGTACACTGCAGGTACTGGATATATAGCAGAGAACACTACAGGTACTGGATATATAGCAGAGAGAACACTGCAGGTACTGGATATATAGCAGAGAGTACACTGCAGGTACTGGATATATAGCAGAGAGTACACTGCAGGTACTGGATATATAGCACAGAGAACACTGCAGGTACTGGATATATAGCACAGAGAACACTGCAGGTACTGGATATATAGCAGAGAGTACACTGCAGGTACTGGATATATAGCAGAGAGAACACTGCAGGTACTGGATATATAGCACAGAGAACACTACAGGTACTGGATATATAGCAGAGAACACTGCAGGTACTGGATATATAGCACAGAGAACACTGCAGGTACTGGATATATAGCAGAGAGTACACTGCAGGTACTGGATATATAGCAGAGAGAACACTGCAGGTACTGGATATATAGCACAGAGAACACTACAGGTACTGGATATATAGCAGAGAACACTGCAGGTACTGGATATATAGCACAGAGAACACTACAGGTACTGGATATATAGCAGAGAACACTGCAGGTACTGGATATATAGCAGAGAACACTGCAGGTACTGGATATATAGCACAGAGAACACTGCAGGTACTGGATATATAGCACAGAGAACACTGCAGGTACTGGATATATAGCAGAGAACACTGCAGGTACTGGATATATAGCAGAGAGTACACTGCAGGTACTGGATATATAGCAGAGAGTACACTGCAGGTACTGGATATATAGCAGAGAGTACACTGCAGGTACTGGATATATAGCACAGAGTACACTGCAGGTACTGGATATATAGCAGAGAGTACACTGCAGGTACTGGATATATAGCAGAGAACACTACAGGTACTGGATATATAGCAGAGAGAACACTGCAGGTACTGGATATATAGCAGAGAGTACACTGCAGGTACTGGATATATAGCAGAGAGTACACTGCAGGTACTGGATATATAGCACAGAGTACACTGCAGGTACTGGATATATAGCACAGAGAACACTGCAGGTACTGGATATATAGCAGAGAGTACACTGCAGGTACTGGATATATAGCAGAGAGTACACTGCAGGTACTGGATATATAGCACAGAGTACACTGCAGGTACTGGATATATAGCAGAGAGTACACTGCAGGTACTGGATATATAGCACAGAGTACACTGCAGGTACTGGATATATAGCAGAGAGTACACTGCAGGTACTGGATATATAGCAGAGAACACTACAGGTACTGGATATATAGCAGAGAGAACACTGCAGGTACTGGATATATAGCAGAGAGTACACTGCAGGTACTGGATATATAGCAGAGAGTACACTGCAGGTACTGGATATATAGCACAGAGAAGCCTGCAGGTACTGGATATATAGCAGAGTGTACACTGCAGGTACTGGATATATAGCACAGAGAACACTGCAGGTACTGGATATATAGCACAGAGAACACTACAGGTACTGGATATATAGCAAAGAGTACACTGCAGGTACTGGATATATAGCACAGAGTACACTGCAGGTACTGGATATATAGCACAGAGAACACTGCAGGTACTGGATATATAGCAGAGAACACTGCAGGTACTGGATATATAGCAGAGAGTACACTGCAGGTACTGGATATATAGCACAGAGAACACTGCAGGTACTGGATATATAGCACAGAGAACACTGCAGGTACTGGATATATAGCACAGAGAACACTGCAGGTACTGGATATATAGCAGAGAACACTGCAGGTACTGGATATATAGCAGAGAGAACACTGCAGGTACTGGATATATAGCAGAGAACACTGCAGGTACTGGATATATAGCAGAGAACACTGCAGGTACTGGATATATAGCACAGAGAACACTGCAGGTACTGGATATATAGCACAGAGTACACTGCAGGTACTGGATATATAGCACAGAGAACCCTACAGGTACTGGATATATAGCAGAGAACACTGCAGGTACTGGATATATAGCACAGAGTACACTGCAGGTACTGGATATATAGCAGAGAGTACACTGCAGGTACTGGATATATAGCACAGAGAACACTACAGGTACTGGATATATAGCACAGAACACTGCAGGTACTGGATATATAGCACAGAGTACACTGCAGGTACTGGATATATAGCACAGAGAACACTACAGGTACTGGATATATAGCAGAGAGTACACTGCAGGTACTGGATATATAGCACAGAGTACACTGCAGGTACTGGATATATAGCAGAGAGTACACTGCAGGTACTGGATATATAGCAGAGAGTACACTGCAGGTACTGGATATATAGCAGAGAGTACACTGCAGGTACTGGATATATAGCACAGAGTACACTGCAGGTACTGGATATATAGCAGAGAGTACACTGCAGGTACTGGATATATAGCAGAGAGTACACTGCAGGTACTGGGTATATAGCAGAGAGTACACTGCAGGTACTGGGTATATAGCAGAGAGTACACTGCAGGTACTGGATATATAGCAGAGAGAACACTGCAGGTACTGGGTATATAGCAGAGAGTACACTGCAGGTACTGGATATATAGCACAGAGTACACTGCAGGTACTGGATATATAGCAGAGAGTACACTGCAGGTACTGGATATATAGCAGAGAGTACACTGCAGGTACTGGGTATATAGCAGAGAGTACACTGCAGGTACTGGATATATAGCACAGAGTACACTGCAGGTACTGGATATATAGCAGAGAGTACACTGCAGGTACTGGATATATAGCAGAGAACACTACAGGTACTGGATATATAGCAGAGAGTACACTGCAGGTACTGGATATATAGCAGAGAGTACACTGCAGGTACTGGATATATAGCACAGAGTACACTGCAGGTACTGGATATATAGCAGAGAGTACACTGCAGGTACTGGATATATAGCAGAGAACACTACAGGTACTGGATATATAGCAGAGAGAACACTGCAGGTACTGGATATATAGCAGAGAGTACACTGCAGGTACTGGATATATAGCAGAGAGTACACTGCAGGTACTGGATATATAGCACAGAGTACACTGCAGGTACTGGATATATAGCAGAGAGAACACTGCAGGTACTGGATATATAGCAGAGAGTACACTGCAGGTACTGGATATATAGCACAGAGTACACTGCAGGTACTGGATATATAGCAGAGAGTACACTGCAGGTACTGGATATATAGCACAGAGAACACTACAGGTACTGGATATATAGCAGAGAACACTGCAGGTACTGGATATATAGCAGAGAACACTGCAGGTACTGGATATATAGCAGAGAACACTGCAGGTACTGGATATATAGCAGAGAGTACACTGCAGGTACTGGATATATAGCAGAGAACACTGCAGGTACTGGATATATAGCAGAGAGTACACTGCATGTACTGGATATATAGCAGAGAGTACACTGCAGGTACTGGATATATAGCAGAGAGTACACTGCAGGTACTGGATATATAGCAGAGAGTACACTGCAGGTACTGGATATATAGCACAGAGTACACTGCAGGTACTGGATATATAGCAGAGAGTACACTGCAGGTACTGGATATATAGCAGAGAACACTACAGGTACTGGATATATAGCAGAGAGAACACTGCAGGTACTGGATATATAGCAGAGAGTACACTGCAGGTACTGGATATATAGCAGAGAGTACACTGCAGGTACTGGATATATAGCACAGAGTACACTGCAGGTACTGGATATATAGCACAGAGAACACTGCAGGTACTGGATATATAGCAGAGAGTACACTGCAGGTACTGGATATATAGCAGAGAGTACACTGCAGGTACTGGATATATAGCACAGAGTACACTGCAGGTACTGGATATATAGCAGAGAGTACACTGCAGGTACTGGATATATAGCACAGAGTACACTGCAGGTACTGGATATATAGCAGAGAGTACACTGCAGGTACTGGATATATAGCAGAGAACACTACAGGTACTGGATATATAGCAGAGAGAACACTGCAGGTACTGGATATATAGCAGAGAGTACACTGCAGGTACTGGATATATAGCAGAGAGTACACTGCAGGTACTGGATATATAGCACAGAGAAGCCTGCAGGTACTGGATATATAGCAGAGTGTACACTGCAGGTACTGGATATATAGCACAGAGAACACTGCAGGTACTGGATATATAGCACAGAGAACACTACAGGTACTGGATATATAGCAAAGAGTACACTGCAGGTACTGGATATATAGCACAGAGTACACTGCAGGTACTGGATATATAGCACAGAGAACACTGCAGGTACTGGATATATAGCAGAGAACACTGCAGGTACTGGATATATAGCAGAGAGTACACTGCAGGTACTGGATATATAGCACAGAGAACACTGCAGGTACTGGATATATAGCACAGAGAACACTGCAGGTACTGGATATATAGCACAGAGAACACTGCAGGTACTGGATATATAGCACAGAGAACACTGCAGGTACTGGATATATAGCAGAGAACACTGCAGGTACTGGATATATAGCAGAGAGAACACTGCAGGTACTGGATATATAGCAGAGAACACTGCAGGTACTGGATATATAGCAGAGAACACTGCAGGTACTGGATATATAGCACAGAGAACACTGCAGGTACTGGATATATAGCACAGAGTACACTGCAGGTACTGGATATATAGCACAGAGAACCCTACAGGTACTGGATATATAGCAGAGAACACTGCAGGTACTGGATATATAGCAGAGAACACTGCAGGTACTGGATATATAGCAGAGAACACTGCAGGTACTGGATATATAGCAGAGAACACTGCAGGTACTGGATATATAGCAGAGAACACTGCAGGTACTGGATATATAGCAGAGAGTACACTGCAGGTACTGGATATATAGCAGAGAACACTGCAGGTACTGGATATATAGCAGAGAACACTGCAGGTACTGGATATATAGCAGAGAGAACACTGCAGGTACTGGATATATAGCAGAGAGTACACTGCAGGTACTGGATATATAGCAGAGAGAACACTGCAGGTACTGGATATATAGCAGAGAGAACACTGCAGGTACTGGATATATAGCAGAGAGTACACTGCAGGTACTGGATATATAGCACAGAGAACACTGCAGGTACTGGATATATAGCACAGAGAACACTGCAGGTACTGGGTATATAGCAGAGAGCCCTACAGGTACTGGATACATAGCAGAGAGCCCTACAGGTACTGGATATATAGCAGAGAGCCCTACAGGTACTGGATACATAGCAAAGAACACTATAGGTACTGGATATATAGCAAAGAACACTACAGGTACTGGATATATAGCACAGAGAACCCTACAGGTACTGGATATATAGCAGAGAACACTACAGGTACTGGATATATAGCACAGAGAACCCTACAGGTACTGGATATATAGCAGAGAACACTACAGGTACTGGATATATAGCACAGAGAACCCTACAGGTACTGGATATATAGCACAGAGAACCCTACAGGTACTGGATATATAGCACAGAGAACCCTACAGGTACTGGATACATAGCAGAGAGCCCTACAGGTACTGCATATATAGCAGAGAACCCTACAGGTACTGGATATATAGCAGAGAAACCTACAGGTACTGGATACTAGGGGTGTGAATCGCCAAGAATTTGGCGATTCGAATCGCGATACCAGTGTGGCGATTCGATATATCGCGATACCGTCTAGGTGACGATACATCGCGATATATCGCCCACCTGGGAGCATTCATAGATCCCAATAGACGCCGCTGTCAGCTTTGACAGCGGCGATCTAGTACTCCGGTGCTCACTTTTCTCATGTTATCCCGTCCGGGCTGCAAAATAAAATAAAACGCACTTTATCTTACCTGCCAACGAGCCCGCGGAGCTCCGGTACAGTCCGGTACAGGTGTTCGGTCCCCGGGCTGTATTCTTCTTACTTCCTGTTAGTCCGGCACGTCACATGGAGCTTCAGCCTATCACCAGCCGCAGCGATGTCCCGCCTCCGCTGGTGATAGGCTGAAGCTCCATGTGACGTGCCGGACTAACAGGAAGTAAGAAGAATACAGCCCGGGGACCGAACACCTGTACCGGAGCTCCGCGGGCTCGTTGGCAGGTAAGAAAAGTGCGTTTTATTAAAAATTCCACATCCCTAAAAGAATCGATTCAAAAATATTTTGAATCGATTCTGTATCGGCAAATGAAAAATCGCGATTATCGCGAGAATCGATTTTTTCTTACATCCCTACTGGATACATAGCAGAGAGCCCTACAGGTACTGGATATATAGCACAGAGAACCCTACAGGTACTGGATATATAGCACAGAGAACCCTACTGGTACTGGATATATAGCACAGAGAACCCTACAGGTACTGGATATATAGCACATGGAACCCTGCAGGTACTGGATATATAGCACAGAGAACCCTACAGGTACTGGATATATAGCACAGAGAACCCTACATGTACTGGATATATAGCACAGAGAACCCTACAGGTACTGGATATATAGCAGAGAACACTGCAGGTACTGGATATATAGCACAGAGAACCCTACAGGTACTGGATATATAGCAGAGAACACTACAGGTACTGGATATATAGCACAGAGAACCCTACAGGTACTGGATATATAGCACAGTGAACCCTACACGTACTGAACAAACAGCACAGACTACACTGCATGTACTGCATACAGTGGGGCAAAAAAGTATTTAGATAGCCACCTGAGAGGGGCTTGTAATTTTCATCATAGGTTTACCTCAACTATAGAAAGAGACATAAAAAAAAATCCATAAAAGCCCAGTCTTATTATTAAAGAATTTATTTACAAATTGTGGTGGGAAATAAGTATTTGGTCAGTAACAAAAGTTAATTTCTATACTTTGTTATATTCCCTCTGATGGCAATGACGGTCAAACGTTTTTTGTAAGTCTTCACAAGGTTTTCACACACTGTTGCTGGTATTTTGGCCCATTCCTCCATGCAGATCTCCTATAGAGCAGTGATGTTTTGGGGCTGTCGCTGGGCAACAGGAATTTTAAACTCCCTTCAAAGGTTTTCTATGGGGTTGAGATCTGGAGACTGGCTAGGCCACTCCAGGACCTTGAAATGCTTCTTACGAAGCCACTCCTTCGTTGCCCGGGCGGTGTGTTTGGGATCATTGTCATGCTGAAAGACCCAGCTACGTTTCATCTTCAATGCCCTTGCTGATGGAAGGAGGTTTTCACTCAAAATCTCACGATACATGGCCCCATTCATTCGTTCCTTTACATGGATCAGTCATCCCAGTCCCTTTGCTGAAAAACAGCCCCAAAGCATGATCTTTCAACCCCCATGCTTCACAGTAGATATGGTGTTCTCCGGATGCAACTCAGCATTCTCTCTCGATGAGTTGAGTTTTTACCAAAAAGTTCTACTTGGGTTTCATCTGGCCATATGACATTCTCCCAATACTCTTCTGGATCATCCAAATGCTCTCTAGCAAACTTCAGACGGGCCAGGCATGTACTTGCTTAAGCAGTGGGACATGTCTGGGAGTGCATGATTTGAGTCCCTGGTGGCGTAGTGTGTTACTGTTGGTAGCCTTTGTTACTTTGGTCCCAGCTTTCTGCAGGCCATTCACTAGGTCCCCCCGTGTGGTTCTGGGATTTTTGCTCACCGTTTTTGTGATCATTTTGATACCATGGGGTGAGATCTTTCATGGAGCCCCAAATCGAGGGGGATTATCAGTGGTCTTGTATGTCTTCCATTTTCTAATAATTAATCCCACAGTTGATTTCTTCACCTCAAGCTGCTTGCCAACTGCACATTCAGTCTTCCCAGCCTGGCGCAGGTGTACAATTTTGTTTCTGGTGTCCTTTGACAGCGCTTTGGTCTTGGCCATAGTGGATTATGGAGTGTGACTGTTTGAGGTTAAGGACAGGTGTCTTTTATACAAGTTCAAACAGGTGCCATTAATACAGGTAACGAGTGGAGGACAGAGGAGACTCCTAAAGAAGATGTTACAGGTCTGTGAGAGCCAGAAATCTTGCTTGTTTGTGATCAAACACTTATTTTACACCATAATTTGCAAATAAATTCTTCAAAAATCAGACGTGATTTAGTTTAGTTTTTTCTCTTTCTGTCCCTCATAGTTGAGGTATACCTATAATGAAAATTACAGGCCTCATCTTTTTAAATGGGAGAACTTGCACAATTGGTGGGTATCTAAATACTTTTTTGACCCACTGTATATAGCACAGAGTACACAGCAGGGACTGAATAACAGACAACAAGAACTGGTTACACAGCCCAGTACATTGCAGGTACTGCATAGAGAACGCAGACTACACTGCAGGCACTGTATAGACAGCACAGACTACACTGCAGGCACTGTATAGACAGCACAGACTACACTGCAGGCACTGTATAGACAGCACAGACTACACTGCAGGCACTGTATAGACAGCACAGACTACACTGCAGGCACTGTATAGACAGCACAGACTACACTGCAGGCACTGTATAGACAGCACAGACTACACTGCAGGCACTGTATAGACAGCACAGACTACACTGCAGGCACTGTATAGACAGCACAGACTACACTGCAGGCACTGTATAGACAGCACAGACTACACTGCAGGCACTGTATAGACAGCACAGACTACACTGCAGGCACTGTATAGACAGCACAGACTACACTGCAGGCACTGTATAGAAAGCACAGAGTACACTGCAGGCACTGTATAGACAGCACAAAGTACACTGCAGGCACTGTATAGACAGCACAAAGTACACTGCAGGCACTGTATAGACAGCACAGAGTACACTGCAGGCACTGTATAGACAGCACAGAGTACACTGCAGGCACTGTATAGACAGCACAGACTACACTGCAGGCACTGTATAGACAGCACAGACTACACTGCAGGCACTGTATAGACAGCACAGACTACACTGCAGGCACTGTATAGACAGCACAGACTACACTGCAGGCACTGTATAGACAGCACAGACTACACTGCAGGCACTGTATAGACAGCACAGACTACACTGCAGGCACTGTATAGACAGCACAGACTACACTGCAGGCACTGTATAGACAGCACAGACTACACTGCAGGCACTGTATAGACAGCACAGACTACACTGCAGGCACTGTATAGACAGCACAGACTACACTGCAGGCACTGTATAGACAGCACAGACTACACTGCAGGCACTGTATAGCCAGCACAGACTACACTGCAGGCACTGTATAGCCAGCACAGACTACACTGCAGGCACTGTATAGCCAGCACAGACTACACTGCAGGCACTGTATAGCCAGCACAGACTACACTGCAGGCACTGTATAGCCAGCACAGACTACACTGCAGGCACTGTATAGCCAGCACAGACTACACTGCAGGCACTGTATAGCCAGCACAGAGTACACTGCAGGCACTGTATAGACAGCACAAAGTACACTGCAGGCACTGTATAGACAGCACAAAGTACACTGCAGGCACTGTATAGACAGCACAAAGTACACTGCAGGCACTGTATAGACAGCACAGAGTACACTGCAGGCACTGTATAGACAGCACAGAGTACACTGCAGGCACTGTATAGACAGCACAGAGTACACTGCAGGCACTGTATAGACAGCACAGAGTACACTGCAGGCACTGTATATATAGCACAGAGTACACTGAAGGCACTGTATATATAGCACAGAGTACACTGCAGCCACTGTATATATAGCACAGAGTACACTGCAGGCACTGTATATATAGCACAGAGTACACTGCAGGTACTGTATATATAGCACAGACTACACTGCAGGCAATGTATAGACAACACAGAGCACACTGCAGGCACTGTACAGTGGGGATCAAAAGTTTGGGCACCCCAGGTAAAAATTTGTATTAATGTGCATAAAGAAGCTGATGAAAGATGGAAAAATCTCAAAAAGGCATCAAATTACAGATTAGACATTCTTATAATATGTCAACAAAAGTTATATTTTATTCCCGTCATTTACACTTACAAAAAAATGGCGTCTGCAAAAGTTTGGGCACCCTGCAGAATTTATAGCATGCACTGCCCCCTTTGCAAAGCTGAGACCTGCCAGTGTCATGGATTGTTCTCAATCATCATCTGGGAAGACCAGGTGATGTCAATCTCAAAGGTTTTAAATGCCCAGACTCATCTGACCTTGCCCCAACAATCAGCACCATGGGTTCTTCTAAGCAGTTGTCTAGAAATCTGAAACTGAAAAGAGTTGACGCTCACAAAGCTGGAGAAGGCTATAAGAAGATAGCAAAACGTTTTCAGATGTCAATATCCTCTGTTCGGAATGTAATTAAGAAATGGCAGTCATCAGGAACAGTGGAAGTTAAAAGCAAGATCTGGAAGACCAAGACAAATATCAGATAGAACAGCTCGCAGGATTGTGAGAAAAACTATTCAAAACCCATGTTTGACTGCACAATCCCTCCAGAAAGATCTGGCAGACACTGGAGATGTGATACACTATTCCACTATAAAGAGATACTTGTACAAATATGGTCTTCATGGAAGAGTCATCAGAAGAAAACCTCTTCTACGTAATCACCACAAAAATCATCGTTTGAACTTTGCAAATTAACATATAGACAAGCCTGATGCACAAGTTCTGTGAACCGATGAGGTTCAAATTGAACTTTTTGGCCGGAATGAGTAAAGGTACGTTTGGAGTAGGGGGGGGGGAACAGAAGTTAATAAAAAGAACCCCTGTCCAACTGTTAAGCATGGGGGTGGATCAATCATGCTTTGGGGTTGTATTGCAGCCAGTGGCACAGGGAACACCTAACAAGTAGAAGGAAAAATGCATTCAATAAAAGTTCAGCAAATTTTGGATGCTAACTTGATGCCATCTGTGAAAAAGCTGAAGTTAAAGAGAGGATGGCTTCTACAAATGGATAATGATCCTAAACACACATCGAAATCCACGGGGGATTACATTAAGAGGTGTAAACTGAAGGTTTTGCCATGGCCTTCACAATCTCCTGACCTCAACATAATTGAAAATCAATGGATAGACCTTAAAAGAGCAGAGCCTGACAGACAGCCCAGAAATCTCAAAGAACTGGAAGACTTTTGTAAGGAAGAATGGGCAAAGATACCTCAAACAAGAATTGAAAGATATTAACTCTGCAGGGTGCCCAAGCTTTTGCAGATGCCATTTTTTTGTTTTCTGTTATTTTGAAAGTGTAAATGATGGAAATAAAATCTAACTTTTGTTGACATATTATAAGAATGTCTAATCTGTAATTTGATGCCTTTTGGAGATTTTTCCATCTTTCCTTGGCTTCTTTATGCCCATTAATATACATTTTTACCTGGGGTGCCCAAACTTTTTATCCCTACTGTATAGATAGCACAGACTACACTGCAGGTACTGTATATATATAGCACAGAGTAAACAGCAGGTATTGTATATACAGTCATGGCCGTAAATGTTGGCACCCCTGAAATTTTTCTAGAAAATGAAGAATTTCTCACAGAAAAGGATTGCAGTAACACATGTTTTGCTATACACGTTTATTCCCTTTGTGTGTATTGGAATTAAACCAAAAAAGGGAGGAAAAAAAGAAAATTGGATATAATGTCACCAAACTCCAAAAATAGGCTGGACGAAATTATTGGCACCCTTTCAAAATTGTGGAAAAATAAGATTGTTTCAAGCATGTGATGCTCCTTTAAACTCAACTGGGGCAATTAACAGATGTGGGCAATATAAAAATCACACCTGAAAGCAGATAAAAAAGGAGAGAAGTTCACTATGTGCCTGTGTGTGCCACACTAAGCATGGACAATAGAAAGAGAAGAGAACCGTCTGAGGACTTGAGAACCAAAATTGTGGGAAAATATCAACAATCTCAAGTTTACAAGTCCATCTCCAGAGATCTAGATTTGCCTTTGTCCACAGTGCGCAACATTATCAAGAAGTTTGCAACCCATGGTACTGTAGCTAACCTCCCTGGGCGTGGACAAAAGAGAAAAATTGATGAAAGGTGTCAACGCAGGATAGTCCGGATGGTGGATAAGCAGCCCCAAACAAGTTCCAAAGATATTCAAGCTGTCCTGCAGGCACAGGGAGCATCAGTGTCAGCGTGACCTATCCGTTGACATTTAAATTAAATGAAACGCTATGAGAGGAGACCCAGGAGGACCCCACTGCTGACACAGAGACCTTGAAAAGCAAGACTACATTTTGCCAAAATAAACTTGAGTAAGGCTGCATTCACACTTCGTTTTTACATTACGGGTGCTGGATGCGTCTGTGGGAGGGGAAAACCGGGATCTCCCGTACCCCAGCCGGACCAGCGCTGAACTCCATTTACCTTAATGAGCCGACCGGAGTCAACCGATGACTCCGGTCAGCTCATTTTTTACCCGTATGCGGTTTTCTGACCGGACCTAAAACCGTAGTATACTACGGTTTTAGGTCCGGTCACAAAACTGGATACGGCTCATTAAAGTAAAATGTTCAGCCGGATCCGGCATCCGTAATGTAAAAACGAAGTGTGAATGCAGCCTAAGCCAAAATCCTTCTGGGAAACGTCTTGTGGACAGATGAGACCAAGATAGAGCTTTTACCAAAAACGGAATGAGGCCTACAAAGAAAAGAACACAGTACCTACAGCGACATATGGTGGAGGTCAATGATGTTTTGGGTTGTTTTGCTGCCTCTGGCACTGGGTGCCTTGAATGTGTACAAGGCTCCATGAAATCTGAGGATTACCAACAGATTTTGGCTCGCACTGTACAGCCCAGTGTCAGAAAGCTGGGTTTGCATCCGAGATCTTGGGTCTTCCAGCAGGACAATGACCCCAAACATATGTCAAAAAGCCCCCAGAAATGGATGTCAACAAAGCGCTGGAGAGTTCTGAAGTGGCAGCAATGAGTCCAGATCTAAATCCCATTGATCACCTGTGGAGAAATCCTAAAATTGCTGTTGGGAAAAGGCGCCTTTGATAAGAGAGACCTGGAGCAGTTTGCAAAGGAAGAGTGGTCCAACATTCCGGCTGAGAGGTGTAAGAAGCTTATTGATGGTTATAGGAAGCGACTGATTTCAGTTATTTTTTGCACAGAGTACACTGCAGGCACTGTATATATAGCACAGACTACACTGCAGGCACTGTATAGACAGCACAGACTACACAGCAGGCACTGTATAGACAGCACAGACTACACTGCAGGCACTGTATAGACAGCACAGACTACACAGCAGGCACTGTATAGACAGCACAGACTACACAGCAGGCACTGTATAGACAGCACAGACTACACTGCAGGCACTGTATAGACAGCACAGACTACACTGCAGGCACTGTATAGACAGCACAGACTACACTGCAGGCACTGTATAGACAGCACAGACTACACTGCAGGCACTGTATAGACAGCACAGACTACACTGCAGGCACTGTATAGACAGCACAGACTACACTGCAGGCACTGTATAGACAGCACAGACTACACAGCAGGCACTGTATAGACAGCACAGACTACACTGCAGGCACTGTATAGACAGCACAGACTACACTGCAGGCACTGTATAGACAGCACAGACTACACAGCACGCACTGTATAGACAGCACAGAGTACACTGCAGGCACTGTATAGACAGCACAGAGTACACTGCAGGCACTGTATAGACAGCACAGACTACACAGCAGAGTACACTGCAGGCACTGTATAGACAGCACAGACTACACAGCAGAGTACACTGCAGGCACTGTATAGACAGCACAGACTACACAGCAGGCACTGTATAGACAGCACAGACTACACTGCAGGCACTGTATAGACAGCACAGACTACACTGCAGGCACTGTATAGACAGCACAGACTACACTGCAGGCACTGTATAGACAGCACAGAGTACACTGCAGGCACTGTATAGACAGCACAGAGTACACTGCAGGCACTGTATAGACAGCACAGAGTACACTGCAGGCACTGTATAGACAGCACAGAGTACACTGCAGACACTGTATAGACAGCACAGACTACACTGCAGGCACTGTATAGACAGCACAGACTACACTGCAGGCACTGTATAGACAGCACAGACTACACAGCACGCACTGTATAGACAGCACAGAGTACACTGCAGGCACTGTATAGACAGCACAAAGTACACTGCAGGCACTGTATAGACAGCACAGAGTACACTGCAGGCACTGTATAGACAGCACAGAGTACACTGCAGGCACTGTATAGACAGCACAGAGTACACTGCAGGCACTGTATAGACAGCACAGAGTACACTGCAGGCACCGTATAGACAGCACAGAATACACTGCAGGCACCGTATAGACAGCACAGGGTACACTGCAGGTACCGTATAGACAGCACAGAGTACACTGCAGGCACTGTATAGACAGCACAAAGTACACTGCAGGCACTGTATAGACAGCACAGAGTACACTGCAGGCACTGTATAGACAGCACAGAGTACACTGCAGGCACTGTATAGACAGCACAGAGTACACTGCAGGCACTGTATAGACAGCACAGAGTACACTGCAGGCACTGTATAGACAGCACAGAGTACACTGCAGGCACTGTATAGACAGCACAGGGTACACTGCAGGCACTGTATAGACAGCACAGAGTACACTGCAGGCACCGTATAGACAGCACAGAGTACACTGCAGGCACCGTATAGACAGCACAGAGTACACTGCAGGCACTGTATAGACAGCACAGAGTACACTGCAGGCACTGTATAGACAGCACAAAGTACACTGCAGGCACTGTATAGACAGCACAAAGTACACTGCAGGCACTGTATAGACAGCACAGGGTACACTGCAGGCACTGTATAGACAGCACAGAGTACACTGCAGGCACTGTATAGACAGCACAGAGTACACTGCAGGCACCGTATAGACAGCACAGAGTATATCATCACATACAAATACTCCAAACTATAAGATCACGAGGGGAAGAACCAACATCACCAGAGACCAAGATAAAGTCAGGAATAATGAGACTTTATTTAGAACTGTGGTCAATATGGACCCAAAATAGAAATCTTCATCAACACAGTAACTATCATGGCGTCTGCTTTGTATAACCCCTGCACGTGACAGGAAAGTGACAGCCTCACCTGACCTGGATAAACCGGGACACTCACCTGAGTAATTATAGAGATGTCATCCTGATGTTTACCTGGTGTCTGCCGGCACTGCTAGTGAACTCACCGATGACTAGGTACTCATGCATGGCAAACTGCTGGGTGATTAACATACAGATGTCTTATGTAAACAACAATGGACAGTCCAAAACCATTATAAAGTATACCGCCAAAAACTGAAACATCTGTATTCTACATAAGGGGAATATTCACATGCCGCAGATTTGCTGCTGAAACTTTTGTGACTGAAAATCTGCTCCAAAAGAGCTGTTACTGCCGTGGGAGCATGAATTTCTGCAAGTGACCCCTGAAAAGGATTGTGCCAACATTATCGCTTATACCCTCATCACAGGACAGGGTATGTGAAGGACCCTCACTCTCTCTATTACAGCCGCTCTGGCAGCTCCCATAGACCAGTGGTCTCCAAACTCTGGCTCTCCAGAGCCTTCCCGGACCACCAACAGCTATCTGGGCATGCTGGGAGTTGTAGTTTTGCTACCAGACATGGTTTCTGCATAAATTCAATAGGTGACATGTCTTTTTTTCCCCGTCTACAGAGCATTGCAAGTCTGACGCAGAAAATAAAAAAAAATGTGCCTTAGTACATTAAAATGGAATTCACTAATACAATCCGAATTCTGCATGAAAAAAAAAAAATTATATATATTAAAACATACTCCCAAAGCTCTTAAAGGGGTTATCTAGAAAAAAAACTTAGATAGAGATAGAGATTATATATATATATATATATATATATATATATATATATATATATATATATATATATATAGAGAGAGAGAGAGAGAGAGATAGATATATATCTATCTATCTCTCAACTGGCTCCAGAAAGTTAAACAGATTTGTAAATTACTTCTATAAAAAAATCTTAATCCTTTCAGTACTTATGAGCTTCTGAAGTTAAGGTTGTTCTTTTCTGTCTAAGTGCTCTCTGATGACACGTGTCTCGGGAAACGCCCAGTTTAGAAGCAAATCCCCCATAGTAAACCTCTTCTAAACTGGGCATTTCCCGAGACACGTGTCATCAGAGAGCACTTCGACAGAAAAGAACAACCTTAACTTCAGAAGCTCATAAGTACTGAAAGGATTAAGATTTTTTAATAGAAGCAATTTACAAATCTGTTTAACTTTCTGGAGCCAGTTGATATATATATATATATATAAAAAAAAAGTTTTTTCCTGGAATACCCCTTTAAACGCAACATTCACCTTTCGATCGGGACTCCCCTGGTTTATTAGCTAAAGCAGACAGCTGCTTCCAGATCAGCTGCCAGCCCTGCCACACCAAAATAGAAACATTTGATGGTACGGATACCATAGGGGCATGCTGGGAGTTGTAGTTTTGCAACAGCTGGATTGGTTGGGCTAACACTGCTCTAGGGCAGTGGTCTCCAACCTGCGGAACTCCAGATATTGCAAAACTACAACTCCCAGCATGCCCGGACAGCCAATGGCTGTCGGTCCGCAGGATAGAGACCACTGCTCTAGGCGGTACAAGGCACAAAAGTAGGATTACACAGCACTGGCCGACCAGGACACAGTAAAGAGGATAGGAATGGACTTTAATAAACAGGATGCAACGCGTTACGCTGCGCAAGCGCAGCAAAAAGCGTTGAATCCTGGTTATTAAAGTCCATGCTGGGAGTTGTAGTTTTGCAACATCTGGAGGTCCGCAGGTTGGAGACCACTGCTCTAGGGGGTACAAGGCACAAAAGTAGGATTACACAGCGCTGGTCGACCAGGACACAGTAAGGAGAATAGGAATGGACTTTAATAACCAGGATGCAAAGCTTTTCGCTGCGCTGCGCTGAATCCTGGTTATTAAAGTCCATGCTGGGAGTTGTAGTTTTGCAACATCTGGAGGTCCGCAGGTTGGAGACCACTGCTCTAGGGGGTACAAGACACAAAAGTGCATCCAATGTCACCGCAAAAAAAAATAGCTATTCACATTGCAATGCAAAAACAACAACAAACGTGTGCCGGCATCTGATCGGATAACCTTACTCACATAGGGCCGCCGCCGTGGGCTATTACATTACAGGAAGTCGCTCTTCATCAGGACTAAAAAGAAGAATGCGGCTTCCTGACAGACAGACGCTGCCGTACACTTCCTGGTTACATTGTGATGAGCTCAGCACAGATCTCACTCTCTGTACATCACTACTCCACATTAGCGTACAGTGCTGCGCTCTCCTCCTATGTGCGGCGACAGCTGCACACAGCTTTAATAGCCCCGGCGCTCCTACGGATCACGTCCGCACAGCTTCTATATGGCGGGCGGCCTAACGCCTCTACAAGCCAAGGTTCACCTTTGAAAATCATTTTACAGTTTTCGTTATACAGTCATCATCTACATATTGTGGAGCACTAATGTAAATACATTGGGGGACATTTATCAATGTTGGGGTATGGTAGGGTGCACAGACTTGACAAATTTTGCGCAATTATAGAAACCAGTGAGCCGAAGAGATTGGTTTAAGCTTTGTGCTCTGGCATCTGACACTTTTGTACGTGTCCTATTAGGTGGTGTAGGTTTGCCCCAAACAATTAGGCTTTTCGCAAAAAAAAAAAAAATTTTTTTATTTGCACAAATAATAAATACTGCTCCACTGCAAAAATTGGGTACGGTGCACCAAACAGTAGACAAGAATTGAGCAAAAAGTACAATTGCGCAAAATTTGCAGGAGCATTTAAAACATTGAAGTGGTGTAAAGCCAATGATAATGTCCCACATAGGACTTATCTGGTACTCTACATGTATCATCATCGTAAATGCATACAAAACAGATTTCGCTAGAAAAATTTTCGGAAAACCACCGCAGCAAAGTTCACCACACTGTGCAGATTTTGTTGTAAATTGCTGTAAAATGCAGATTTTGGTGTAAAATGGTAATTCATCAACGGTAATGATAATCCATCAATGGACTTTAATAACCAGGATGCAACGCATTTCACTGCGCATGCGGAGCGAAACGCGTTGAATCCTGGTTAGTAAAGTCCGTTCTATCCTCCTTACTGTTTCCTGGTCGGTCAGCGCCGTGTGAGCCGGTTTTCTCCATTGAAGCCATGTACATATAAATATACACTGATTGATTAACCATTAGGCTATGGTCACATGACATGTTTGCCTGAATTTCACGTCCGCATTTATTCGGTTCGGATTCCGCATCTGTCCAGCATTTACGGAATGTATGTGGAATTCTGCATCCTTTCTGGATGACTTCTGTATGATTTCGCAGGACACTTATAATAGGTGGGCTTTATTTTAAAGGAGTACTGCAGTCGAAGTGTCTGATTGAGGGGGGTCTGACCACTGGAACCCCCGTGATTTACGGTACGGAGACCCAGAACTGCCGCGGCTATGCACGGCTAATGCTTGTGTTGTGGGCAGACACGCGCCCTCCATTCAGCTATATGGAAGAAGAGGGGAAGAACGAATGCTGCATCTCCACCTGTCCCATAGAGATACATGGAGGGGAGGTGTTGGCAGCGGCATGCGTTAAGGTCATGTTCCGGGTCCCCATACAGGAGATCGCAGGGGGTCCCAGCTGTCAGACTCCATGCGATCCGACATTTATCCTCTATCCTGCGGCAAGGGGATATGTTGTCTTCGGCTGCAGTATTCCTTTAAGCAAAAGTTAAATTCCGTACCAATTCTGCGTTTTGCGCAGAACTTGAAGCCCCACTGACCTCAATTAGATTTCGCAGCCAAATTTCACAAAAATATAAAATGTAATTTTTTCGAAATTCGGCTGCGAGTTTGAGTTTGGAACTCTGAATTTTAGCTGCGGAAAGACAGATGCAGAAACTCTGCATTGTGAATGGGACTGCGGAATCCCATCAAAGTATATTGGCTTAACATTCATGTAGAATTGAAACGCAGAATTACTTGCGGAAATTCTGCCATGTGAACATCGCCTTACCATTACTACAAGTAAAAAGGCAAGTCAAAAACTGGAGACCCAACCTCATTGTGACACCTCACTGCTCACAACACAAACAACATGGCATCCAACAACCAAAAAACCATGCCCACATGACTAGAATTCAGCTACAATAAGTATAACACCAGTATGCTGCCAGTGATACACAAACCATATGACGATAAAACATGCATCTCAGCACTGGGAGTAAGGGCATGTTCACACTGTATATTAGGCTGTCTGCTACAGCAACGGCACCTATTCAGTTTGGGCCATATATGCCACTCGATAGCATGGCCTGCTGTTCTGTAATATAGTGGGCCAAAAGGAATCACTGGGCACTGCGCTGTCCGTCACAGGGATGCCGACGGATACCTAAATGAGCATTTTATACAAGAAAATGTATTTACAGAAAGTGCATTTTACAGAGGTTTTTTTTAGCAGTGTTTTCCCAAACAGTGCGTCTGCAGCTGTCGCAAAACTACAACTGCCAGCATGCCTGGATATGCTAGGAGTTGTAGTTTTGCAACAGCTGGAGGCACACTGTTTGGGAAAGGCTGCTCTAGAGGTTTGGTAAGATCACTAAGGCTATGTGCACCCTAGCATAAGGTTAAGGCTGTCGTTCTATTTTCCTGGCAGGGACGGACAACCATCAGACAGGAAATACTTGAGCTGAACATCCACAGCATAGTATTTCTAGGCAGGAAAGTAGTGTAGCGGGCCGCATGATCTACCCACCATAACATAAGGCACCCTGGATAACTGGCATCTGATCATAAGTGATTCCTTCCTGATCATTGCCTACCATGCACAGGACAGAAGCGACTACCTACCTATCACATCATACCACCTGCAAGATGTCCCCTAACATACGGCGACCACCAATCCACAACTGCAGATCCCAAGGTTATAGATGGAAATGACATGACTGGTTACCTTCATATTAGACTCCAACGCTATGAACAGGCAACTAAGTGATATGGCCACTAAAAAGGAAGCGCGGATCGGCTTATATTCTATCTGGCAGAACAATATGTTGCGTTTCCACTGATAAAACCAGCGCTGGGTAACGTGGTGGTGGTGGTGATGATGATGATGATGGTAATGAGTTTCAGTCTCACACATGGATTCTGGTCCCTGGAGGAATAAACCAATTGAAAATATGCACACGACATAAGAATGAGGATGGAAGAAAAACAAAAATAAAAAGTAAAAAATTAAATTAAAACACTGTTTTACCACCCTGGCGGGTAGATGCGCCATGGTGTCTATGTCTACTCCTATGAAAAGGAATGGAACTCTGCTGAACCATGTAAGACAAGAAGATGAATTTGATGGATTTTTGTTTGTAGCTACCTCAGGCTGCAGCAGTGGATTTTGACTCATGCAAACACATTTATATGAAATATTTTAAAAGGCGATATTATATATATATATATACATTTATATTATATGGCACGATTTCATCTGGTGCCATTTCCAAGCGGTCTTAGCGCCCAGCGGTAAGTCAAATGTGCAAAATGTCCGCACTTGTTTTCAGAGCGGACATTCCGCACATTTTTCGCCCATGTGAGCCCGGCCTAACAATCCCCTCAGTCAAATGATGCTTAGGATGATGTGGAGCAATGGTCTCCAAACTGTGGCCCTCTAGGTGTTGCAAAACTACAGGTATGAAGTATTGACCCTACAAATGCTGCAAATTTGCCGCAGACACCGATAAAATAATAAAAGGAAATATTTTATCAGACAACGCATTTTGAGAGTCTACTGCCCTCTTCCTCAGGTCCATCTACTGCAAACTACAGGTTTGCTACATCTGGAGGTCCACGGTTTGAAGCCCACTGATGGAGGGGAATGCAAGGACTGTGTAAGGTCGGACGTCAAGGTGGAAAAAAGCCTGTGTAGATTTAGTGTCGGGTAGCCTGGATTATTGAAACTAAATGTGGCTAACCTCCATCCAAAATCTTGTCTAAACCTGCAGCATACAAACTGCATATTTGGAGCTGAAATCTGAGAACATGTATTGGCTTTCTGCAGCAGATTTTAGGATACATTTTTCCGATGGAAAAATACGTTTGTGAGAAAATACCCTGAGTAATGGCTTACCAGGGAAGTGTCCTGGCTTCTCAACACACAGCAGATTTTTAGGGCCTGCACATGTATCGCACAATTTTATCTATTGCTGCCTATGTTTCCATGCTGATCCCCCCGTTCTACCCCGAGCCGACACTACAGTGTTAGATGTCAGGATTACAGGTAACCAAAAGAGCCAATCAGCGCAACCGTTCCAGCGGTCATCTGACATCTGCTATTCATCTAACACCAAAGTGACGTCCGGAGGCAGGTGGAGGTAAGTTAAAAAAAAAAAAAAATTGTTTTTTCCCAAAGATGAGCGAACGTTACTAGTGGAATCCTGGCTCCTAACTTTTTTTTGCTGGCTCCCAGATTCATAACAAATTTGCCCTGCAACTATTTTATCATAATCTGTAATACGTTTCCAGTAAGGAACACTCTCAAAGTATCCCTAGTAAGGAACTAATGACAGTGGTGGCCTTGCCAAGCAATCTGCAAGGGACAAGTATGTAGACACTGAATGGCATGTATAGAATGAAGAGACAGCAGGCAACACACGCAGAGCGCAAGGAAGGGCAAAGCACAATAAAGTAACAAGACACCACTGATCACTAAAGTCATATTAAAGGAGTACTCTGGTGCAGAGTATTCCTGCTCCGTCCTGCAAAAAAAATGAAAATAAACCATCACTCACCTTCCTGGGTTCTCGCGGAGCGCCACTACAGCTGATCGGTCCTACGGTCCATCCTCTTCATACTTCCATGTGAACGAAGCGACACATGGCGCTCAGCCTATTGCCGGCCGCCGCCATGTTCAGCCTCGGCCCATAATAGGCTGAGCGCCATGTGACGATTCGTTCACATGGAAGTATGAAGAAGAGGATGGACCGGAGGACCGAACAGCTGTAGCTGCGCTCCGCGGGAAGCCCAGGAAGGTGAGTGATGGTTTATTTTCATTTTTTTTGCAGCCCGGGCAAGACGGAGCAGGAATACTCTGCACCAGAGTACTCCTTTAAGGCTATCTTATTTGGCCATATTTGCATATTATATACACCAATATCTTTATGCACACACACACACACACACACACACATAAGGGGGTTTGAAAAAGCTATTTGCTACAAATTGGTTTAAAAAAAAAAAAAAAATAACTGCCTTTTTATTTTAAAATAACTTTTTTCCACTGACAACAATTATTAAAGAGAACCTGTCAAACATATTTTCTAAACTAACTCAGGTTATATTCCCTAACTACTCATAACATCCCTCCTGCCCTTAAAAAAAAAAAAATTCTGAGCTTTAAAAAGCTGTGTATCATACCTTTCCCCTTGCTCCCATTGTGTGAGCTCCCAGCATGAGAAAGTGGGCGTTCCCCAGCAGGCGCGACGTCACAGAAGCCTGTGAGAGCTGTGCCTCACCATGCCCCGCACTCACTTCCTGAGTTTGGTCTCTTGCCAGGCCGGGAGGAGACCTAACTGTTTGACTTGCGGCAGGAAACAGAACAGAGCCACAGTTTTTTTCAGTCCCTTTCAAAACATATAGGGGGAGATTTATTAAATCCTGTCCAGAGGAAAAGTTGCTGAGTTGCCCATAGCAACCAATCAGATCGCTGCTTTCATTTTTCATAGGCTTTTCAGAAATGAAAGAAGCTATCTGATTGGTTGCTATGGGCAACTCAGCAACTTTTCCAGTAGACCGAGATTTTGATAAATCTCCCCCCCCATAAAGGTTGAGAATTTTAACAGCAAGTAAATAGCAAAGTGTCTTATAATAACATAAGGAACAATATATTAAAAGTTTAGTTTGATGACAGGTACTGTTTATAAGAAAATCTGCCAATTTACTTTAACTGTAAAAACGCAGTTTTGCGGCTGAAATAAAGTAGCCTATTTTACAGTGCGAGTGTGAACACGGCCCGCTACACTTACATGCAGGTTAGAGATAAGCAAACCGATTTCCAATTGATTTACTGGAGTTAACGTGCCAACGTTTTATCTGCCCATCGGCAAATCGCTCTGCCCAATTCTAGGAATAGATTCGTCCACGTAGAACAATGGAGAGAAATTTGCAAGCAGGTTTGAGTATTTCCTGGTCATCCAGAAGTGGCTGCTCATGATGACGCTTCCTGGAGCCAGCAGGGAACACACAAGGTGACAAAACCGCTGCGACGATGACAATTCCCAAGACCACCCCTGGCTTATTGGCACCGTTACATACAGCTCTTTTATAGTTCCTACTGACCTATAGACTAGTGGTCTACAAATTGTGGACCCCCAGATGTTGCCAAACTACAACTCCCAGCATGCCCGGGCAGCCTTTGGCTGTCTGGGCATGCTGGGAGTTGTAGTTTGGCAACATCTGGAGGTCCAAAATTTAAAGACCACAGCTATAGAACATATGTAACAAAATTCACATACAGTATTTGGCGCTGGCATAAGGATATATCTATCTATCTATCTATCTATCTATCTAGCCACGCAGAGAGAGAGAGATGCGAGGATAGCACACCAGAGTAATTCCACAGCAGGTGGGTGCAAGCCAAAATCAACAGTCCCAGTCGCAGACTGTATAGCCAATATCCAAAGCAGGTATTAGGCAGCACACCAAATAGTATTCAAATCAAAAGTGCGGTTTAATATCCCATATCAAGATACAACGTTTCGGCAGTATCACACTTGAGAAAGGCAGTGTGATACTGCCGAAACGTTGTATCTTGATATGGGATATTAAACCGCACTTTTGATTTGAATACTATTTGGTGTGCTGCCTAATACATGCTTTGGATATCTATCTATCTATCTATCTATCTATCTATATAGATATATATTTAGATTAGGGGTGTGAATCGCCAAGAATTTGGCGATACGATTCGAATCGCGATACCAATGTGGCGATTCGATATGTCCCGATATATTGCAATACAGTCTAGGTGACGATATATCCCGATTCTGTCCAAAAAACAAATGTCTTTTACACTTTTATTAAAACTTTATTTTTAGTTTTTTTATACACTTTATTAGTCTTTTAGGAATCATTAGATTCCTCAGACAGATGAATAGAGTTCTTTTGAACTCCATTGATCTACGATCCATTGATAGAGCCTGGTCCAGCCAGGATCTATTAATGACAGAGCCCTCCGCTACCTCCACAGTGGATCGCCCGCCCGCGATCGCGCTGCAAGGGGGCGATCCACCCCACCAGGGAGCATTCACAGATCCCTTTAGACACCGCTGTCAGCTTTGAGAGCGGTGATCTAAAGGGTTAATAGCCAGCTGCGGCAATCGCCTAATGCTGGCTATTAGCGGCGGCCCCCGGTTACCGAGAACAGCCGGGGGCTGCAGAGTATGGAGCGGGCAGGAGTCCGGAGCCCGCTCCATACAGACTGCAGAGCACCGCATGCTGGATATTAGCAGCGGTGATGCATTAGCAGAGTATGGAGCGGGCACGAGTCGGAGCCCGCTCCATACACCCAGAGTCAGATCCGGCTGACAAAATGTGGCACTTGTATCTCCTGATGCCCAGAACATGCTGTTCCGGGCGTCAGGAGATACTGAATCGATTCTTTTAGTGATGTGGAATTTGTATCGGCAAGTGAAAAATCGCGATTATCGCGCAAATCGATTTTTTTCTTACATCCCTAATATATATATATATATATATATATATATATATATATATATATATATATTATTTATGTGCTGTTATTACATTGAATTACAAATCACTTTAATGGTGCGGATACAATAGCTATAACATCAAGTTCACACTACAATTTTGACGCAAAATCTGCACAATTTTACACATTACGTGAACACTATTCGCAGGCACTACAGGTTTGCCATCGTACAACAGAAAAAACCATAATGCAATTTGTCGAAATTCCCAGTGTGTGAATACAGCCTTACAGAGCACCATGCGGATTAGCGTTAAAACAATACCGCAGACACGACAATACAGCAACCACTATGACGGCGAACATAAATTTAAAGGGGTTATCCACCAGAAGGTGATTTTAGCACATACCTAGCAGACAGTAATGGACATGCTTAGGAAGGATCTGTGCTTGTCTTAGGGCTAAATGGCTATGTTGTGAGATTACCATAATACTGTGGCTAGCTTTTTATCAACTGGTATTTCCTGTTTGACTTTTCTTTTTTTGACTACAAATCCCACAATTCCATCTTCCTCCCTCCCACACATCAGCCACCCCACCCATTGAAACATAAATGAGCTGCATCCATTCAAATAAGTGTGGTTTTCAATCAGGGTGCCTACAGCTGTTGCAGATTGATCTCTCTCCCACCAAGCGATCCCTCCACCCATTGAAGCAGACAGGCTCCCTGTCATCAGCTGACTAGTGAGTCAAGTCTCTGGTGCATTGCAACCTGGGAAAACTCTGAGACAGCAGTCATTTTGTATGCTGTTAAAAATAAATATTGGGGTGAAAATCACAGAAGAATTGTGAGAAAACCATCACACACAGGTACAGACACTATATTATGAACTACACTAACTTTACAGCCCCTGTAGCATAGTCAAATTAAAAAAATCCTGGAATACCCCTTTAAGGGACCACGTCAGAGCGCTTAGCATGGTGGCGGTAAACTTCTTGGCACATTGACTGGACGGCTCATAGGAGGTGCCCAGCCATGACAGAAATGTGGCACCACAGTTTACCTCACGCTATACAGATATGGAGGTTTCTCTACACATGCATCATACGGAGAATACACTTATGACTCACATTCAACATAAATTAATACTACCGCATAACAGACAAAAAATAACAAAAATTGCTATAAACTTAAATCCTGTGAGTTTTGTTTAAAAAAAATAAAATAAAAAAAATTCATTCTATTCAGCCATTTCTGAAGGTGGCTACACACATTGGGGGAGATCAAAACCTGTCAAAAGGAAATGTTGCCCATAGCAACCAATCAGATTGCTTCTTTCATTTTTAACAAGGCCTCTACAAGATGAAAGTAGCGATCTGATTGGTTGCTATGGGCAACTGGGCAACTTTTCCTTTGTACAGATTTTGATAAATCTCCCCCATTAGGTTCAAGTCAGCGGATCTGTATGGGGGCACCCCCACCATCCTCTGAATCTAAGTTTTCATCATTCTTCCTCTGCAAAAATGTTGAGCGAAAAATAAAATAAAAATAACAGCCAGAAATGCCACGCTGCATTTTTTTTGTGTGAAAAAAATGAAGCGGCAGGTTGTTAGCTGAAAGTCAATAAGAAAACGCTAAACCCACCTGATGACTTTTCACTCATCTTTGGCGTTTTTCTGCGGTTTTGGGTTCAGTGTCACTTTTTCAAAATCGCTGCATGTTGAGACTATGGCCTTTTTGTGGACAAAATTGTCCCATTTCTCTCCCATAAAAGTCTATGGGGGAGATTTATCAAGACCTGTGCAGAGGAAAAGTTGCCCATAGCAACCAGATCGCTTCTTTAATATTTAACAAGGCCTCTGTAAAATGAAAGCAGCAATCGGATTGGTTGCTATGGGCAACTTTTCTCTCCTATGGGAGCAACAAATGTGGGATTAGCATTGGTGATTTTCCTAGTGTTTTTTTTTTGCCCCCCCATTTCTTCAATAGAAATCCTTGCGTCACATCACGAAAAAAAAGAAATAGATCACCTGACTTATGATAAATTGCAGGGTTGCAGGGGGAAAAAAGCCCCAAAAACGGTATCTTGGGAGCATAAAATGACAGGACAGTTTTTTGTGTTTTTTTTCCCCCAGGTAAAAAAAAAAAAGAAAAAAAAAAAGAAAACTGTCCTAAAAACTATTCCTATGTGTGTATAGATGACCTCAGAAAGCTGATAGACAGCCAACATAGCTACTATTACTGAGCGGTCGGAAAGCTTTTTCCTTACTGACTTTTCACAAAAAATAAAAAATAAAACACCACCACCACCACCACCACCACCAAATGGTTCCACACAGTTTTACCAAAGGATTTTCCTAAAGAACTGGAGCAAGGACATGTTTGGAGAAGGGCTTCTATGTATAACTAGGAAGTTGTGATTCAACACTATTTACAGATGTCATGATTTGCCAAATTAAAGTCAAATAGAAAAAAATAAAAATAAAAAAAACACCACAACATAACAAAAAACCTCAAAAGGAAAGGCGTCTTTGTAGTTTAGAGAAAAAAATTAAACAAATTGTTCCCTAAACCAGCCAGGGCTATCACCCTCATTGTAAGAAGGGGAAAAGGTCTCTAAATCTCTATTAACTACATGGTAACATCCGCACATGTCTACTAAATACTGCAATAAAAACAATACACGTAAATGACCCCTTACACCAATATGCCGGAACGGACAGGGTGTATCAAATAGCCATTCAGGAATCTATAGGATAACACTAACTAGCTAGTAAATAGTGGCACAAATCTGGCATTTTTTGTAACACTAAACAAAGCATACAGCAGAAGGGTCACAGGTAAGGTAACAACTATCGTTACACCAAAGATCCCCGAAAAAAGGGACCACTAAACCCTCTTACATACACTACCTAAAACTTACCTTTTAATGTCACACAGATTGAACGCACAAAGTTAGTTAAAAAAAAAAATCACAATATTGCCAGAGTATTTTGATAATGAGTGCACTGAGGTTTGGTAATTTGTTCCTCAGTGGTGCTTATCACAGTATATCATATTAAACCGCCCCATCGGCCTCTCATAACGCCATGACTTGCTGGTGGCTGCAGTCCACCATCACACTTGTAAAGACTTTGCCAACACTAAGTTTTAAAACATCAACACACGTAGCCCCTCTGACATGTTTCGCTTAGCCGAGCTTCTTCAGTGGTTGGGGCAAATGGCCATTTTCCTTGCATTTTTGGTAGACAAGAGGTAGAGCAGACAAAACATGGAAGCATGGGCCAACAGCAACCAACTCAGAAAAAGGCCATTCGTTTTCTAATCTACTCGGTAAATACGAAAACAGATATTTGATTGGTTGCCATCGGCAACGGCCCACATTACACAAACCTTGCCAACACAACAATAAAACAATACGGATTCTCTAAATTACACAATAGCACAGAAGCGCCTGTCATATATAAAGCCGCTATGACTATTTTGTGTGAGATGATAGAAATAAATTACCTGCTATTTTGGGGAGATTTATCAAAATTGGTTTGATTTTTACAGTGGGCAGGGAATTATGAACTGCAACGCAAATGTTTCCATGCAAGCCCGGACCTCACTTGTCTACATCTAAGCTACAGTGATCCCTCAACTTACAATGGCCTCAACATACAATAGTTTCAACATACAATGATCTTTTCTGGATCATTGTAAGTTGAAACCAGACTCAACATACAATGTACAGACAGTCCAGATCTGTGAAACGTGTCAATGGCCGGAAGAACAGACCAATCAGATTGGGCATTTTACTGGTAAAACACCTGTATTACTGAAGTGTATGCACTGACTGGTGTCTGGTAGCGCCCCCTACAGTACAGGGAGGTATAACATGTTCTGCACTACTCTTTACCTGTATTACTGAAGTGTATGCACTGACTGGTGTCTGGTAGCGCCCCCTACAGTACAGGTGTATGGTATCTCTGTTTCCTATGGAATCACATTATTAATTTATTGGATTACAAGGCATATGTTTTTGCTGTACACAATAACGCAGACTACTATGCTATAGTTTTCAGCAAAAAGCTAAAAAGAAAACACACATAAAAAAAGTAAAACAAAGACAAAAGGAAACAATCTGTTACACCTTGGTAGCCAATGTTTATGTACATTAAATGTAAACAAAAAAAACTGTGTGACCCTTGGCCAGTGTTTCCCAATCAGGGTGCCTCCAGCTGTATCCTTCGGCTGTCCAGGCATGTTGGGAGTTGTAGTTTTGCAACAGCTGGAGGCACCCTGGTTGGGAAACATTGGCCTAGGCTTATCCACATTCTGCAAATGTATTACAAGATTTTTACTACTGAGGTCATCATACTTAGTGTGGCGGGAAGGAAATCTGGAACAAAATCCACATGGAACACAACCACACTGCAGCGGAAAGTGTCAGGCATGTGTGGACCTGGCCTTATAGTTCTCTCTAATGATATGCATGCATAACATAAGGCCGGGTTCACACCACGTTTTTGCAATATAGTTCCCATATACGTTTTCAACGTGAAAACCGCACGGAACATTGAAAACCGTATGCATCGACTCTCCATTGAAAACCGTACACCATACGATGCATCCGGTTGTGTCTGTTCTGCATCCTGTACGGTTTTGTAAGTTTTTTTCTAGTACCCAAAACCGTAGACTACCATGGTTTTTGGTCCGGGTGAAAAACCGCATTGAAAAGTCTACTTTTTTTTTTTTTTTAACATGGGAGTCAACGGGAACTGTACAGAACCATATGTGCGTATGATTCCATCCGGTTTGCGCCATACGGTTTTTGACTTTGCACAGTTTTTTTTCTTGGAATTTCAATCAAACAAGTGAAACTTTATTCATAATGGAGTGAAAAGTTAAAAACGTATAAGTTTTTTTTCTTAAAAAACGGATGCAACCGGACATAATTTTTCAACCGTATATGGTTTAAAATCTGTACACACGTTTTGATACAGTTTAGTCCGGTTTTGAAGAATCCATTTTTTTATCAAAAACCTGATACGGAAAACTGTATTGCAAAAACGCGGTGTGAACCCAGCCTAACACAAAAACTGCATTACTTTTTTCCCAGAATACTGTGTCGTGGGTTTTACATGGGGCCTCTCACTGATCATTAATAAGCGATCAGGGTTGTGTCAATTAGGTAGTAACACGTTACGACAACAGCGAGGCTACAATCCTGCATGTTGTTTTCCTATAAATCAGTGCAATTTTTAGATGGATTGTTAATAGAGTTATCCAGGAATAGAAAAAAAAAAAAAGCAAAATTGTTTCCAAAAACAGCACCACATCTGTTCTCAGGTTGTGTGTGGTATTACAACTTGGCTTCATTCACTTCAATGGCACTGAGCGGCAATACTGTTTCTGGAAGAAATTTGCCCTGCTTTTTAAATCCAAAATAACCTCTTTAATGTCTGCGTTATTCATTGTCAATTGGATAACTAAATAGTTCAGCAGTACAACTGCAAGTCCCATCGTTTTCAGTAGAGATGAGCAAACTTACAGTAAATTCGATTCGTCACGAACTTCTCGGCTCGGCAGTTGATGACTTTTCCTGCATAAATTAGTTCAGCTTTCCGGTGCTCCAGTAGGCTGGAAAAGATGGATACAGTCCTAGGAGACTCTTTCCTAGGACTGCATCCACGTTTTCCAGCCCACCGGAGCACCTGAAAGCTGAACTAATTTATGCAGGATAAGTCATCAACTGCCGAGTCGAGAAGTTCGTGACGAATCGAATTTACTGTAAGTTCGCTCATCTCTAGTTTTCAGGTGTCTACACAAAGGGATCAAGATTCACTGCCATTTCTAATGTGTATGGGGATAAAACAGACTGACATGATTCATCATATCCATCCCCTTTCCCTCAAGATGTATGCTCAGGTGATATGAGAATGCATGTTTTAGGAAGGTGTGGGGGGGGATCTTACATGTATAATCGGCTAATACTGAGCATGTCACTAGAGTTACACAATCTGAACCACGGGCAGCATAAATCGGCGGACACCACAACTATCTACGATTCTTTTGGAATAGCTGGACCGAGGCTGGGTGTGATCTGAGGGCCCCCCGCCATGATTGACAAATCTTGTCCTATAGGAAAATAGGGAGAGATCTGTCATTCAGGACCTGGGACCGGCCCAATGACTGTGAGCCCCATTTACATCAGGCTTTATTCACACTTTAGAATGTCCGCTTGCGGATTCCGCACAAGCTAGAAAGCACCCAAATGAATGCAGACGCGGAATTGGTGCGGATGCGCAGAAATTCTGCAGTGTGAATAAATCCTTAGGCCACGTTCACACGGCAATCCCGCACAGCTTCCAGTTCAGCAAAGCTCACTGAACGGAATTGAGGAATGTTCCCTAAACACAGAATTCTGCCGAAATTCGAGTCCCTTTGACTTCATTGGAATGCCTGCCACGGAAATTCCGATCTCTGAATGGGACTGCAGAATCCTACTGAAATCAATGGGCTGTAAATTTAAGCGGAATTCCGCATGGACCCTTTTTTGCTTTTACAAAGCATTACAGGTCGTTGCGATAAGGGATCCTATCAGCAGTTTCATACTATCCATAGTTCAAGCAGCATGAAACGAGTGACAAGTGACAGAGGCTTTAGGAAAAAAAAATTATAATCGTGCAGGATACAAAACAATTGTTACACGTAGCCACCGTTGACACCAGAGGATCAGTAGTACCAAAGAAGTTCAAAGGCAGTGAAAAGAATATATTGCTTTAAAGGGGTATTCCAGAGGGAAAAAAATATCTTTTTATATCAACTGGCTCCAGAAAGTTAAACAGATTTGTAAATTACTTCTATTAAAAAATCCAATTATTAATTCCAATAATTATCAGCTGCTGAAGTTGAGTTGTTGTTTTCTGTCTGACCACAGTGCTCTCTGCTGACATCTCTGCTTGTCTCGGGAACTGCACAGAGTAGAAGAGGTTTGCTATGGGGATTTGCTTCTACTCTGGACAGTTCCCGAGACACGAGTCATCAGAGAGCACTTAGACAGAAAAGAAAAAAACTCAACTTCATCAGCTCATAAATACTGAAAGGATTAAGATTTTTTTTTTATAGAAATAATTTACAAATCTGTTTAACTTCCTGGCACCAGTTGATATATATATATATATATATAAAAAAATCCTGGATAACCCCTTTAAGTCAGGGTGGCCATGGCATTATACTGTGTTTACATCTGTAAATGCTCCTTCGCAGATTCTAAGAATAAATAAATAAATAAATTTATCCCGGTAAAAATGACAGACCCCATTACTGTCGATAGATCTGTCGGGCGCTGTTGATGTCTGACATGTGATGGATTTGGCACTGCTGTCGTTTTCGTTGTGCTGCTCCTATGGTGGTGCAGAACAACGTAAGTGAGGAATACACGGTGTGCCTCCAGCTATTGCAAAGCGACAATGTAAAAGTTTTATTATATAAAAAAATAAAAAATAAAATATAAAAACGTATCCATTAACAGATGTTGTTGCATGTCATACAGTAGTGGTCTTCAAATAATGCACCTCCAGCTGATGCAAAACTACAACTTCCAGCATGCCCGGACAGCCGTTGGCTGTCCGGGCATGCTGGAAGTTGTAGTTTTGCAACAGCTGGGGGTGCACTGGTAGGGAAACACAACCTTAGATAGATCCCTAGTAGTAGGATACACCAAGCAACGTAAAAACAACAAAGTCAGAAACCGTAACACAGTCAAAAGAGGGAAATGGAATCTGACAGCTGTACAGGGTTTGAGCCATATACGTGTGACTGGAGCATCTACCACCCAACACTTACACAATAAACAAAACCACAGAGAGGCCCATTTACTACGTAGCTACAGACATGTCTATTGATGGGCAGATTTAGCCAACACCCCAGGGTGCTTGTATTACCCTACCCTCTAGAAGGGGATTCGTAGTAGGACTAATCCATACCAAAATAGTGGTCATTTAGAGGCAGAAAAGTTTGCCATTTTTTTTTTTACTTATTATTTTTTTTTTTTAGCATTTACTATGCAACCTTATTAGTACAACAATACGTATTATTTAAGTCACAAAACCAGTGGAGCACAACGACCCATAGGGAACATCTGATTCACTTTACCTACTAAACAAGGCACATGTGACTCTATAGAACTCTCCTAGCATCCTGCATTTCATTCACTGTCACTTGCTGGTATCTGGGCATCGCGTATATTTGGGGGGAAAAAAAACAACAAACAAAACACATTAGCCCCAATGGCCCTCATTTACTTAGAAAATCGGGTTGTAAGTCTATGTTGCTTTCTTACCCGACTGCTTTTTTCCCCTGGTATTTATTATTATGTCGCACCCTGTTTGTCGCACGTGGGTTTTGTTGGTTTTGGTTTCCAACTCCTCTGAGTTGTCGGGAAAAAATCCACAACAATTCAACAAATTCGGGTTGGAAACCTTTATAAATACGTGGGAAAGCTCAGAAATGTCGGGTTACACCCCTTTTTCGGGTTTGGGAGAATCCACATCGGGTCCGTCGGGAAAAAAATGTTGCATCGTGTCGCAGACTGCGACAAAAAAAAAAAAAAAAACGACAAAGCAAGTCGGGTTTAGAATAGTAAATGAGGGCCAATATCTTGCTTTTATTTAATTTCCTTGGAAGGGTAACTGTTAGGCTCTATTCACATGGCAAAATTTCCAGGTGGAATCCGGTAGAAAAATTCAGCTCGGAAACTTTGTTGCAACAGACACCCATTTTTTTTTTATAGAATACTGCTGCACAGTGCACACAGCGGAAACCTTTGCCGCATAAATTCCGTTTTTGGCATCCGTAGAAAGGACTGACATGGTCCTAGCGCTGGCTTGTTCTGCCAGCGCCTGCTTTTTGCAGAATGTCCGCGTGGATATTCTGCCATTTGGAAAACATGGCAAACATGGGTGGACATTCTGCAAATAGTATGTTCTGGTGGCGCTAGAACCACTTTGAAGTGTGCCATCTCAGACAGGAATGCATTTCCGAGCTTATTCCACCAAAAGAATAAGCATGTTTGTTCTATCGGTGGAGAGAGGAATCGAAATGTCTGCGGCAAAAAAAAAAAAAAAAATGCAGCAGAATCACATAGAAAACAATGAGACTCTGCTGTAACAAAATTTCTAAGCAGAATATTTCCGGCGGATTCCACTAAGAAATTCTGCTGTGTGAACATACCCTAACTGGGGCTACATGGATATTATGCAACCACTGCGATGTGGAAACTAAGCAGAAAAAATAACTACTACAGATTTCAGAACTGTGCAGGTAAAACCATCAGTGACCCAAATCTTTGTCACAAACTTGCAGAAGTTTTCGTGCCTGCAGTGAGGCTTTAAATGCTGTAGCAATGTTATTTTGTTTTGTGAATTTTTAACCTTTTTAATGTAGCTGGGGCAAAATCTGCATGTAACACAAACAGTTTTAGGGTCAGTTCACACGTGCATATTTTCTCCTGCGGATCTGCTGTCACAGATTTTGCTTCCCATTGAAGTCAGATCTGCAGCAAAAATACGCATGTGTGAACGCACCCTTAGGGTGCGTTCACACAAGCATATTTTCTGCTGCAGATCTACCGCCGATTGATTTACCACCGAGATTTTGCTGTCCACTGAAATGAATGGGTGGCAAAATCTGCAGCAGCAAATCTGTCGCAGATCTTCAGCAAAAATATGCTTGTGTGAATGCACCCTTAGGGCGCGGAAAATCCGCCGCAAGCCCCATTGAAGTCAGTAGGGACTGTGGCGGATTTTCCGCAGCGTAAATTCCGCCGCGGAAAACCTGCTGCAGACAGCCGAGAAGAGCCCGCCCACTTTCAAATACGCAACGGAAAACCCGCAAAAAAGCTGCGCGTGTGAACGTACCCTTAGGGTACGTTCACAAGGGCGGATTTATTTGCGGGTTTCCCGCTGCGTATTTCAAAGGGGGCGGGCTCTTCTCGGCTGTCCGCAGCAGGTTTTCCGCGGCGGAATTCATGCTGCGGAAAATCCGCAGCAGACCGTACTGACTTCAATGGGGCTTGCGGCAGATTTTCCGCAGCGTAAATTCTGCCACAGAAAATCTGTTGCGGACAGCCGAGAAGAGCCCGCCCCCTTTCAAATACGCAGCGGGAAGCCTGCAAATAAATCGGCCCGTGTGTACATACCCTTAGGGTATGTTCACACAGGCGGATTACTTGCAGAATTTCTGCAGTGTATTTGATGTGGAAAATCCGCAGCGGATTTTGTTACCATTGACTTTAATGGGTCAGGAAAAAATCCTCAACCGAGGTAGATTTGCAGATTTTCCTTCGGACCCATTGAAGTCAACGGTAACAAAATCTGCAGGTAATCCGCACACGTGAATGTACCCTCAGGGTACGTTCACACGGGTGGATCTATTTGTGGGTTTACCGTTGCGTACTTCCCGCGGCTGTCCGCAGCAGATTTTCCACTGTGGAAAATCCGCCGCAAGTCCCATTGAAGTCAGTAGGGTCTGTGGCGGATTTTCCACAGCGGAAATTACGCAGCGGAAAATCTGCTGCGGACAGCCGAGAAGAGCTCGCCCCCTTTCAAATACGCAGCGGGAAACCAGCAAATAAATCCGCCCGTGTGAACGTACTCTTAGGGTGGCGCTCACACGCTATTACTAGCAGCAGGTTTCACGCTGCGGGAAACCTGCTGCGAGTTACACTACCATTTATTTGAATGGGTCCACAGACAGTCCACAATAGTGTCAGATTTGCAGACTGTCAGCGGACCCATTTAAATCAATGGTAGCGTAACTCGCAGCGGGAAACTCGCTGTTAACGTGTGAACGCACCCTTATAGTGGAAAAATCTGCTGCATGTGGACCCACCTTTTGAGAAAAGATAGATAAAAGCTGCTCATAATATACTAGACTTTAAAACACCCCCCTAGCAAGATATTTTTACTGAAAAGTGTTACCAAAATGCAAATCTTTCAAAATTCACAATAACGCTAAATACACCATCTGAATAAATATTCTAAATACACCATCTGAATCTTCAGAAGATTAGAATAGAGTATTTTATAGACATATATGTAATAGATGATCACTATGCCAGAATCCTCAGTGGTCAACAAACTATCACTGGTGGTAACCCAGGATCACAGTGTCAATCATCTAGCTATAGTACGGCCAGAATACGGAGACCCCTCCACATTTTGCACCTGTATTACAACCTCATGTCCAGGCCCAGCTGCGAGTCTAATGGGCCAAACAAAAAGCTTTAAAGATACCTATGATCCTGTCAATTCACAGAATTAGACCCGCTGGGCCGGTATTTGTGGCTGTGATACAGATATTACACTCACCTGAAACCTGAATCAGGAGGAGAATGTTTTTGGCCAGTCATTGCCCATTGCTGTTACCCTCCATACACCACCTTCAAATTTTCACCTCATATACAGGCAAAATGTTCTCCATTAACATGATCATAAGAAGACAGATAAAGCATTAGATGTGCAAAACCAGTCCAGGATCCTGACAATAACAATAAACCAGCAATGAAAATTTCCACACAAAAACATAACCCAAAAGATTAAGCAGCACTTGCAATTGTTGGGTCTTCCCTAGCAGCTTGGCCTGGGCATTTCCTGGAAGATTATAGTCTTATAATGCAATGTTGGAGTGGACAAATCCCAGGAGCAAGGATCCTGATGGCCCAATGGTCTTAAAGCTTTGCTACAGGCCCCTATCTTCCTAGGGAATTATCTACAACATCTTCGGCTATGTTCACCTCTACGGGGAGCTCCGTCGCAGAATCCGTTTAGTAAGCGGGACCTGCCGTAATTATTTTGTCTGGTCAGATCCTGCTAAATAAATGGACACCAGATGGACCATTAAAGTAAACGGGATCCGTTGTGAAATGGACCGTCCAGTGTCATTTTCTGACCCCGAACGGAGACCGTGAAGCAGATGTAAACAAGGCCTGAAAAGGTTCTTATTGCAGAATCCTCAAAGAAAGTCTGATGGGTTCCTGGCAGCCAAAAATAAGGCAGGAAAAATTAGATTGTGAGCCTCTTATTGAGGACAGGGACTGATGTGAAAGATACCAAACTCTGTACAGCGCCATGGAATATGTTGGAACCATCCAAGCAATGTGAAATATTCATTATAATACATGCCCATATCCTAATATTTACCATTCAGGACATACACTAATAAATCATAAAATTAAAATAAAAAAAATACATTTCCTAAATTATCCTCCATTAAAAATAAAGGTGGCTTTAAGGGAGAACCCTGACCAGACATTTCCATTATGAACCAGTCCATTCTATATACAGGATTAACCTTAATAAAACTAACACACAACTGGTATATAAATATATCAAAGAGATCCCAGCTACACATACACAGCTAGTAAAGTAAACTTGGGGACAAGCTAAAGGGAAACCCCAAACCTTGGAGACACAAGATGTCAGCATGCTAGACACCAACACACAGCACAACTCCTTATCAAAAGTGTTCAAAACGTCTATACGACAGGGTCATTGGTATAAGAGGGTATGTCACAGGGGCACCCCGAACCCTTGCTGATATGACACAACATTAAACACATTTGATGACGTAGACTCAAATACCGGGGGGAATTGACACAGACTCAAATACCGGGGGGAATTGACACAGACTCAAATACCGGGGGGAATTGACACAGACTCAAATACCGGGGGGAATTGACACAGACTCAAATACGGTGGGGAATGACACAGACTCAAATACGGGGGGGATGACACAGACTCAAATACGGGGGGATGACACAGACTCAAATACGGGGGGGATGACACAGACTCAAATACGGGGGGGATGACACAGACTCAAATACGGGGGGGATGACACAGACTCAAATACGGGGGGGATGACACAGACTCAAATACGGGGGGGATGACACAGACTCAAATACGGGGGGGATGACACAGACTCAAATACGGGGGGGATGACACAGACTCAAATACGGGGGGGATGACACAGACTCAAATACGGGGGGGATGACACAGACTCAAATACGGGGGGGATGACACAGACTCAAATACGGGGGGGATGACACAGACTCAAATACGGGGGGGATGACACAGACTCAAATACGGGGGGGATGACACAGACTCAAATACGGGGGGGATGACACAGACTCAAATACGGGGGGGATGACACAGACTCAAATACGGGGGGGATGACACAGACTCAAATACGGGGGGGATGACACAGACTCAAATACGGGGGGGATGACACAGACTCAAATACGGGGGGGATGACACAGACTCAAATACGGGGGGGATGACACAGACTCAAATACGGGGGGGATGACACAGACTCAAATACGGGGGGGATGACACAGACTCAAATACGGGGGGGATGACACAGACTCAAATACGGGGGGGATGACACAGACTCAAATACGGGGGGGATGACACAGACTCAAATACGGGGGGGATGACACAGACTCAAATACGGGGGGATGACACAGACTCAAATACGGGGGGATGACACAGACTCAAATACGGGGGGATGACACAGACTCAAATACGGGGGGATGACACAGACTCAAATACGGGGGGATGACACAGACTCAAATACGGGGGGATGACACAGACTCAAATACGGGGGGATGACACAGACTCAAATACGGGGGGATGACACAGACTCAAATACGGGGGGATGACACAGACTCAAATACGGGGGGATGACACAGACTCAAATACGGGGGGATGACACAGACTCAAATACGGGGGGATGACACAGACTCAAATACGGGGGGATGACACAGACTCAAATACGGGGGGATGACACAGACTCAAATACGGGGGGATGACACAGACTCAAATACGGGGGGATGACACAGACTCAAATACGGGGGGGGGGGGGGATGACCCTACGTATAACACGGTATAATGCAGAGAAACCTCTAACTTTTTATTTAGCATTGGGATTCACTATAGGACCCAAGGATCCAGGATGTGGGATTGGTGTGTGTACAGCATCATAAATTGGGGATATCCTCATCAGACTTCAGTGGACATTAAAGGGAACCCCCCCTTATCCGGGTAAATGTTACAAAATACTCCACATAAACTCCTTCACCTACAGCTTTTCACATGACAGGAAGGGCTCCGACCCCGATATATATATATATATAAAAACTTTATTATATATATAAAACTCTAATATATAAATATGTATATAAACTAATATATAAAAACTTCAATAAGGGGGGGGGTCATGTTATGCATATCACAGCTGTAGACTTTAAAGGAGACTCCTTCTAGACACAATGCAGAACATTACATGGAAGTCTCAAGCATCGTACAAATCAATGCAAACCTCTAGTGCGGTGTCCTCGCGCCAGTGGCAAAACCACAACTCCCATCATGCCGGGACAGCCGAAGGCTGTCCGGGCATGATGGGAGTTGTGGTTTTTCAACATCTGAAGTTGGGGAACCCTGCTCTACTGACTGCTATGTAATGTGGGGATATATATATATAGTCTTCAATAGTCAGAAGTTAAAAGGAAACTATACTTCTAGCACTGCAGGCCTGACTGGTGTACACAGCGATCCCCAATACTAAGCATCACTATACAAATGCATTGTCCCCCTGCTTTCTAGGCTCCAGGCCCCATCCACAGCTTGCAGGGCACTTGCAGTGTCCAGTCCATGGTATCCTGGGTACAATGCAATGCCAGGTACCAGTGCAGATCACATGAGCTTGTAATAGAGGGGGTGCACAGCAATAGATCAGCACTGACAGTGCAGCCCCCCCATGATATAGACGAGGATATCCATCCAGGCAGGAGGATGTATGTGCACCAGGCCCCAGGGGCAGCAGATCGGGGGTAGGAGGGGGATGAGGCTGCACCCCACTATCTTGCATGAGAAGCCCCCATTGCATCCTGCAGACGTGACAGGGAGAAGAGAAGGAAGGAGAGGGGGGTGAGATGCAGGAGAGCAGGGAGAGGGGGGTGGTTTTGGGTGTAGGGGGGGGCCGGGTGCTCCCCCTCTTTCCCCATCCCCGGCTGCTCCCGCTGAGGGTGCAGGTAAGGGCAGAGTTATAGAGATTTAAAGAGAAATTGCTACAATTGTAACAAACTCACCGCGGTGTTTGAGCAGCAGTCGGCCCGGGGTCTCCAAGTCATCCCAGCACGGGCTCTCAATGCAGGACCCAAGTGGCCTAGACACATAGAGGGCTAGCGCAGCGCCTGAGCGGATGGTGCAGCGGCGGCGGGCATAGCTCGGGCCCCCGGGGAGCCGGGGCCCTCAGATCACGTGCCGCGGGCTGAAAAAAAATGCCACAAATTAATTGCTAATTTTTCGCACAAAAATTCATCGCAGAGGGTTATTTTTTTTTTTTTTTTTTTTTCTTTCCCACTTCCCACTCAGGAGTGTCTCCTCCCTCCTCTCCCCTCCTCCAAAACAATGGAACCCACCCAAATAGGAGGGGCTGAGGGCAACACGGCCCTCACACTGGGCACTGCCTGCTTACATCTGCATGCAAAGCAGCCTACATATATTTTCCCTCCATACAGAGAGGGGTAGACAGGGACCAGAGTCTGAAGGCTGCTGCTCCTCCTGCACTCGCTGCCTAAAGTTTGGGGGTATTGACTGCTGCATGCAACTTGTATAACAAAGCCATGCCCCCTCCCCCCACCTGCTTTCACCCTAGGCTGGGTTCACATCACGTTTTTGCCATACTGTTTTCAATCCGTTTTTCTAAAGAAAACTGTATGGCAAAATTTTTTTTACAGTTATGGGAAAAAGTAAACCGTATGTGTTTTTAAATTGAATACTGTTTTTAAAAGTGCATACAGTTCCGTCCGTTTTTACATTTTTTAAAAACATTTTTTTTTTTTTTTTTGTCAATTTTTAATGGGAGGGGTCTTGGGTGGGGACTTTAGGATGCAAATGCGCATGTGCAAAGTAAAAACCGTACACGATTTCCCATATGGAACTGTATACATGTGCGTTTCCCATTGACGTCCAAAAAAACGTATGCGGATGCAGTACGGTTTTTAAACCCGGAGACAAAAATGTGGTCAACCATGGTTTTGACTCCGGTTTAAAAACCGTACTGCAACCGCATACATTTTTTTTTTTTAGGCTGGGTTCACACCACGTTTTTCAAGTACGTTTCCATAACTGAAAACGTATGGAACCGTATTGAAAAACCGTATACATAGACAAATAATTGAAAACCAGATGCATCCGGTTGCGTACGGTTTGCTTGCAATACAGTTTTCTCCCGTACTCCAAACAGTGGTTGACCAAGGTTTTGTCTCCAGTTTAAAAACCGTACTGCAACCGCATACGTTTTTTTTTAACATGGACGTCAATGGGAAACGCACAAGTATACGGTTCCATACAGGAAACCGTGTACGGTTTTTACTTTGCACATGCGCATTTGCATCCTAAAGTCCCCACCCAAGACCCCTCCCATTAAAAATGGACAACATTTTCAAAAACGTATGTTTGTTTTTAAATAAAAACTAACGGAACTGTACGCACTTTTAAAAACAGTATATGGTTTTAAAACGCATGCGGTTTACTTTTTCCCAAACTGTTCCATCCGTTTTTTGCCATACGGTTTTCTTTAGAAAAACGGATTGAAAACAGTATGGCAAAAACTTAATGTGAACCCAGCCTAAGGCTGGTTCACACTATGTTTTCTCCCATACGGGAGCGCATACAGCAGGGGCCTCGCGCTCCCGTATGCCTTTGTATGCGCTCCCGTATGTCATTCATTTCAATGAGCTGGCCGGAGTGAAACATTCGGTCCGGTCAGCTCATTTTTGCGCCGTTTGCGCTTTTACAACCGGACCTCAAACCATGGTACACCACAGTTTTAGGTCCAGGGAAAAAGCACATTCGGTGCAAAAATGAGCCGACCGAACGTTTCACTCCGGCCGGCTCATTGAAATGAATGACATACGGGAGCGCATACAAAAGCACACGGGAGCGCGAGGTTTGAGCTCTCCCCTGCTGTATGCGCTCCCGTATGGGGAAAACGTGATGGGAACCCAGCCTAACACCATCTTCATGGTCAGGGATCTGGCATTCGTAGATTTAGTTCAGCTTTGACCCAGATACCCCAAACCATGAGTGGAACCAACAAAACTATAGTGAAAAGATTTATGTTTTGGACTCACTCCTGGTTTTGGGTAAAAATACTGACCAAAATACTACATGTGAACCCAAGGGTCCCCGCACTTGTGCATATTAGGCTCGGTTCACACTATATTCCTGCCCCCGTTAATCATATCCGAAAACGGAATGCCGACATGTATGCTGTAGAGAGTAGATGGATAACGCACTCACTATAGGCTCTGTAAAAACTTTCAAGCTTTATTTGGCAAGTAGAAAATTCAACGACACAGGTACACAGGGGGCTTGTAATGGAACAGGTGAGGCGGGGGGGGCGTTCACAGGGGCGGCAACATGTTTCACGCACTACAGTACTTAATCTACGGGCCCAACAAGCGCTGTAGTGCGTGAAACATGTTGCCGCCCCTGTGAACGCCCCCCCCGCCTCACCTGTTCCATCACAAGCCCCCTGTGTACCTGTGTCGTTGAATTTTCTACTTGCCAAATAAAGCTTGAAAGTTTTTACAGAGCCTATAGTGAGTGCGTTATCCATCTACTCTCTAAAGCAGTGGTCTTCAACCTGTGGACCTCCAGATGTTTCAAAACTACAATTTCCAGCCTGCACGGACAGCCGATGGCTGTCCGGGCATGCTGGGAGTTGTAGTTTTGCAACATCTGGAGGTCTGCAGGTTGAAGACCACTGCTCTACAGCATACATTATTGTTAAGATACTTTTCTTCTGGATAAGTGCACCTCCTTAAAGGGGTACTCTGGTGGAAAAAAATACATTTTTTAAATCAACTGGTGCCAGAAAGTTAAACAGATTTGTAAATGACTTCTATTAAAAAATCTTTACCCTTCCAGTACTTTTTAGCTGCTGTATGCTACAGAGGAAATTCTTTTCTTTTTGAATTTATTTTCTGTCTGTCCACAGTGCTCTCTGCTGACACCTGATGCCCGTATCAGGAACTGTCCAGAGCAGAAGAAAATCCCCATTGCATACCTATGCTGCTCTGGACAGTTCCTGACACGGACAGAGGTGTCAGCAGAGAGCATTGTGGACAAGACAAAAAAGACATTAAAAAAGAAAATAATTTCCTCTGTAGCATACAGCTGCTAAAAAGTACTGGAAGGGTAAAGATTTTTTAATAGAAGTAATTACAAATCTGTTTAACTTTCTGGCACCAGTTGTTTAAAAAAAAAAAAAAAAAAAAATTTCACCAGAGTACCCCTTTAACTCTGATTTATTATATACACATGTTTACTTTCTATATGCTACATATATGGAATGACTTTCTCTGTTATTCATATTAGCGGTGCCAGACTCTAGCTTTCTGTGCTTTTGGAATGCCGACATATATTGTTAACGGGAGCAGCGGGTCCAATTTACCTTTTTGACCAAATGGAGTCATCTAATGATGCTATTCGGGATGCATTCGTTATTTAAAGATTTAAAGGGGTACTCCGGCACTTAGACATCTTATCCCCTATCCAAAGGATAGGGGATAAGATGCCTGATCGCGGGGGTCCCGCCGCTGGGGACCCCCGTGATCTTGCATGCCGCACCCCTGTCATGCCCCCTCCCATAGGCTTGCATTGAGGGGGCGGAGCGTGACATCACACGGGGCGGAGCCTTGACGTCACAACGCTCCGGCCATGTGATCGAAAGTAATCAGAGCATGTTCGCTCCTGGGACTGATTTTTAATGGGGTGCGGCGTGCAAGATCACGGGGGTCCCCAGCAGCGGGACCCCCGCAATCAGGCATCTTATCCCCTGTCCTTTGGATAGGGGATAAGATGTCTAAGTGCTGGAGTACCCCTTTAAATAGCCCATACGTCCCGAAAGGAGTCATTAGGTGACTTTGTTCGGCCATAAAAGTGAATAGGGTCCACCGCTCCCATTAACACTATAAGGAAAAGGAAGCATCCTGTTTTTGGCGGGATGCCAAGGGATAAGATTACCGGGGGCAGAAACTTAGTGTGAACCTAGCCTTATGCTTATTTTTGGACTATAATACTGGCCAAAATACTACATGTGAACCCAAGGGTCCACACACATATGTGTATTACAGCCACAAGACCTGATAACCCCAACTGACAGCTGTCAGATCCTGACTTGTGGATGTAATACGACCCTTAGGATGCTTCCACACACTATTTATTTGTTGTACTGTTAGTTCACATGAAAGAGTATCTGTCATAAAGTCTGGCGGTGGGATATTTTTAAAACTGGAATCTGGCATCTCAAGACTTGCACAGAAATGACGTGATCAGGAGATGTATGCCCCAAATTTCCATAGACTTGCGATTTCGGACATATATCTCCTGATTGTGTCATCTTGAGGTAAGTTAGGGCCACAAGATTGCTCTGGAGTTATAAACATATCCTACAGCGAGACATAATGACAGGAACATTTTATTTCACAGCTGTAATTTTACGCTATAAAATAAATGGGATTATCTGGGTTTGCAAATTTTTTGTTATATTGCTTGGCATGGCTAAAAAAAAAAAGTAATACTCACCTACCCCAATCCCCCCACATCTCTGGTTCCCTGCTCTTCACTACTTGTTCCTGCATTTGAGATGAGACGTCTCAGCAGGACCTACCTGCTCAGGCAATTGAGGGCACCGCTATAGGTAGGTTCTGCTGAAACGACATCTCAGAAACTAAAGCAGTGTTTCCCAACCAGGGTGCCTCCAGCTCTTGCAAAACCACAACTCCCAGCATACCTTTTAATTTTGCCGTTTTAGGGTGGAAATAGAAACGCTATTTTGTTGCCCGAAACTCGGCCAATTCTCACATCATCAGACAGACAGCCTGATGTTCCATCCTGGAAGCCTTATTCAAGTCTATGGGACTTCTGGGATGGAACATTAGGCAGTCCGTCTGATGACATGAGTATTTGCGCCAGTCTCAGACAATGAGATAAAGATAGTAACTCTTTAAGCCCACATTGTGTTTTTCTTGGCGTTTTAAAAGTCTATGGGAGAAAAAAAAATGCCAGGGGTCCCTGAAAAAACGCCATAGTCTCAGCGTGCTGCGATTTTGCCCAGCCTCATACAACCTGTGGACAGGACTGTGGCCAATTTCTCTTAATGGTTGCCAATAGCAACCTCCCGTTGCCGGGATCCCTGCAGAGTCCCATTTTACTGACTAAGGGTACGTTCAGACAAGCTGATTTTGCTGCGGATCAGCCGCTGAAGGACCTCTATATGCTGCCTTTACATCTGCCTGCTCTGAGCTGTAATACGCCGCTACGAGCAGACACACTGCGATGTGCGAGTCGCCACGCGCATGCGCAGTATACTTGCACACCGCGGCAGTTCTTGGCCTAGCTCATAGAGCAGGGGGAGCTGCCGCGATGTGTGGGGGGCACACCGAGCATGCACGGCGACTCGCACATCGCTTCAGTGTGTCTGCACGTAGTGGCGTATTCCCGCTTCGAGCAGGCACCTGTAAAAGCACCATACAGAGGTCGTTCAGCGGCGGATCGGCAGCATAACATATGCTGTAAATCCGCTCATCTCACTCTGCTGCTGCAGATTTTGTTGCCCATTGACTTCAATGGGTAGATAAATCTGCTGAAGCAAATTTGCAGCAGATCTGCAGCAGAAAATACGCACGTGTGAACGCACCCTAAGGGTATGTTCACACGCACTGATTCTTTAGCGGGTCTTCCGCTGCGTTTTTGAAAGTGGGCAGGCTCTTCTCGACTTTCCGCAGCAGATTTTCTGCGGCGGAATTTACGCTGCGGAAAATCCGCCACAGTCCCTACTGACTTCAATGTGGCTTGCGGCGGATTTTCCGCAGTGTACATTTTGCTGCGGAAAATCTGCTGCATACATCCGAGAAAAGCCCGCCCACTTTCAAATACGCAGCAGAAAACCCGCTAAAAAATCTGTGTGTGTGAACGTACCCTAAGATTTTCGCAGCATATTTCGCTGCGGATCCGCCGCTGAAGGACCTCCTATATACTAGCTTTACATGTGCAATACGCCGCTACGAGCAGACACACTGCGATGTGCGAGTCGCCGCGCACATGCACATTATACTCGCACGTTGAGGCAGCTCAGCCAACGGCTGTCCGGGCATGCTGGGAGTTGTAGTTTTGCAACAAATGAAGGTACGCATTTTGGAGATCACTGAGTTTAGACTATACAGTGACTTTGGTTGTGCAAATGTAAATTGTGTGTAAGTAACTAAAGGCTGTCAGGCCATGATGGGAGTTGTAGTTCTGCAACATCCAAAGGTCTGCGGTTTGGAGACCACTGGGTTAGGGCTACACAATGACTTTGGTTGTGCAACTATAAAATCGTATGTAACGCCTGTCAGGGCATGATGGGAGTTGTAGTTCTGCAATAACAACAAAGCCATACATTGGGGAACACTATGCAGTGATATCAGTAATAACATTTTTCTATGGAAATGCTCTCATTTTAATCTAAAACTAATCTAAACTGTAATTATAAAAGTAAAAAAAATTTAAAAAAAACTTTATTCAGTGTTTCCTGTGGCACAGTAAAAATGACATGAAAATACTGCGTTGCTATAAGACTCCATGCACGTCCCGCTTACTGCACGAGCCGTACAAGTTATGTACACACAACACCCAGCGATCTCCCAGCACTTCTGCTTCCTCTCCCAGCCTATTTACGCTTCCAGCTTCATCCCCATACAGGCATTGAACAAGCCGCCTATACCCGGGGTCCTAGCTGGAGCCATTATAAACTGGTTCTGCCAGAGAGACAACAACCCACAGTGATTGGCTCGGGCTCAGGAGAAGTGGGCGGGGCTTTGTGGGCCGTCCGGATAACCGATTGGGCGTGTTGAAAGTGATTGACCGCCGTGCGAAATAATTAATCAAGGGGGCGTGGCCTGGGGGTTTGTTTGTGCGCGGCCATTGGTTGGATTTGAATGGCACAGCGTCCTCTGGGTGACAGGGAGGGGACGGGCGCATCCCGGGGGCGATAGACGGGATATAAAAGTGCGAGCGCCGCTATGTGTGTGCCCGGGACGACCCCGGGGCTGAGCGCTCTCGCTTTACGGTCAGAGCCTGCTGGCCACTATACACTGATATGAGCATTGTCTCCTCCCAACCTGTGGTTCTCCAGCTGTTGCAAAACTACAACTCTACTGAGCATGATGGGAGTTGTAGTTTTGCAACAGCTGGAGAACCACAGGTTGGGGAAAATCGCTCTGAGGGATGTTAAAGGCGATCTCCAGCGAAAATTAACTTATCCCCTATCCAGGGCCAGATATAGGGTGCATTCACACCACGTTTTTGCAATACAGTCCCCGTATCAGGTTTTTGAAGAAAAACGGATTCCTCAAAACCTGACTAAACTGTAACAAAACGTGTGTACAGATTTTTAACCCATATACAATTGAAAAATGATGTCTGGTTGCATCTGTTTTTTAAGAAAAAAAACTTATAAGTTTTTAACTTTTCCCTCCATTTTTTTTTATAAAGTTTCACTTGTTTGATTGAAATTCCAAGAAAAAAAAAACTGTGCAAAGTCAAAAACCGCATGGTGAAAACCGGATTGAACCGTACGCACATACAGTTCTGTACAGTTCCCATTGACTCCCATGTTTAAAAAAACGTATACGGTTTAATACATTTTTTTCACCAGGACCAAAAAACGTGGTAGACTACGGTTACGGGGAAAAAAACAGACAAAACTGTATAAGACGCAAAACGGACTAAACCGGATGATGCGTTTGACATACGGTTTACAATGTTAAGTCAATGCAGACGGTTTTCTGAACAGTGCCGTACGGTTTTTAACTTGAAACCCTATACGGGAACTGTATAACAAAAATGTGGTGTGTATGCACCCTAAGGCTGGGTTCACTCCACATTTTTGCAATACAGTTTCCCGTATCAGGTTTTTGAAGGAAAAACGGATTCCTCAAAACCGGACTAAACTGTAACAAAATGTGTGTACAAATTTTAACCCGTATACGGTTTGAAAAAATGATGTCCGGTTCCATCCGTTTTTTAAGAAAAAAACGTATACATTTTTAACTTTTCCCTCCATTTTTTTTATAAAGTTGCACTTGTTGCTGCGAACATTCATCACTTATCAAAGAAGCGGTGGTCACAAAGGAGATTCTAACCCCCCCCCCCCCACCTAGTCACATGATGGTGGTGGTCCCAGCAGTCAGATCCCCAGCAATCATACATTTATCTACTACCCTGTGGATCACTCTCACATTATTCTCCTTTCCGCTCACTGTCACTCTTATGTGTCTTAACTCTGTCCTAACCAAGCCTGATTCCTAACATATTCGCAGTGACACTTCGGTTGGTGACTTATGATCCCAGTACGTTTTGTAACATCATCCCTTCTTTGCTCCCTGGTGCGGCTGTCATCTAACCTCACACCATGCAGTGACCTTGCCTTCATCCTTTTAGCCCTGTTGACACCAATAAGACTGTCCATGTGAGGTGTATGTTTCAGCAAATATTATACCTCAATGAGATGTAAAGAATGAACACAAGGGGTCCCTTGGATTTCACACCTCAGGTTAGTCTCTGATTATGGCATTGAGGGTCCACTACTTATATGTACCCCAAAAGGCCTCATAACACTACATTATCAAAAAGTTATAGGTTCCCCGATACAGAAAGGCAAAAAAAAAAAAAAGCAAAATCCTTTAGTTCCTGAAAGGCGAAAAAATCCTGCTCCATGACTGTTCTAACTAAACTAGTTGAAGAAGATGGTGCACATTTACATAAAAGAGCGGAGTGGAAACTAGGAAGCAGCATAGCATTATCTGGAGAAAGTTTGGGAAAAATTTGAAGATGGAGTTTCATCCACTAATGGAAGTTAATAGCAGAGTAAAAGCACTAGGTGGATGGTCTAACAGGATCTGCAATTGCGACAATCGAAATCTTTAGGCATCTATGAGTATTTACATGTTCACTGTCCAATCACACATTATCAAAGCATATTAAGTCAATTCGGTACAACCAAAATGTGCATTTATCACTACTTGTCATATATGTTTCATGGCCATATGTTTACAAGTGAAAAAGCATTTTCACTTAAAGGGGTACTCCGCTCCTAGACATCATATCCCCTATCCAAAGGATAGGGGATAAGATGTCTGATTGTGGGGGCCCCGCCACTGGGGACCACCGCAATCTCCGTGCTGCATCCGGAGTTCGTTTAGAACATTGGGTTCAGAGCCGGAGGGTCATGATGTCACGGCCGCGCCCAGATTGTGACGTCACGGCCCTGCTCCCTCAATGCAAGTCTATGGGAGGGGGCATGAAGGCCGTCACGCTCCCTCCCATAGTCTTGCATTGAGGGGGCTTGGCCGTGAAGTCACGAGCCTCCGCCCTGCATCGCCAGTCATCCGGCAAGGAGTGAATTTCGCTCCGTGCACCGGATGTCTGGGGTGCCGCAGCTGAGATCGCGGGGGTCCCCAGCGGCAGGACCCTGTGATCAGACATCTTATCCCCTATCCTTTGGACAGGGGATAAGATGTCTAGGGGCGGAGTACCCCATTAATCCTTTAGCGACTAAAACATTAGTTAATTTACACCATTCACCATGTGGGATCAATAATATATTTTAATCATTCCGAAAATTCCACATGTGGCGGTTCCAAATACGTAATTTTTTTTTTCCAATATGGGAAAAGCAGGGGTTTATTTATATTTTTAAAAATATTTTTATTTCTTTTCTAACACTTTTTTTTAGTCCCCCCCCTTGTATGAGCAATCATTCAATTCCACGTGCATAATAATGCAGTACATATTGTGACACTGTGGCAAGGGAAGAGTGTATTTCCCTACCTAACCTTGGAGAAACCTCCACCTTTGGCCAAATTAATGAGGTAGCAGAAAGGGTAAGTGTGTTTAAAAGGAAGTCAGACAGAATAGTTGGGGCTCTCCCTAGAAGACAGCAAGGTGGCTGTAGGGGGGAGGTAGGGGTCCTGGTGAGTAACACACAGCCCGAGCTGTGAGTGGCCCCAAGAGTGATGTGGACAGTGAGTAGAAGGTTGCAGGAGGCATAAGTTTAACTGTCCGGGGAAAAACCCTCCAGTTGATAGTCAGAGCATGCTGGATTGTTTAGTTAGTGACTAGATGGTCTAGGGTTTTGCTTGTTCCTGTCTTATGTTTTTATTTCTCCTGCAACCTGTCTAATAAAGCTGGCGATGGGCCGGACTTGCATAAAGTACTGTTGCTTGCCTGCTGATTGAAGTGGAAACGTGTCCTGTGGCGGTATCAAGGACGATCCCAGAGCTATCCCCAGGGAGAAATCCTTACAATTGGTGGAGGACGCAGGCAGCAGGTTGCTAAGAGCAACCAATGGTTGAGTTGCAGTAAAGTTGTTGCTATGAGCAACCCACCCTGCATGTTGCAAGTCGGACAAGCTCAGATGTGGAGTACAAAAGCAGGACTGAGCCTGTGGTGAAAGCGTAACAGCAGTAAGCGCAACAGCAGTAAGCCATGTTGTTTGTTTTGCAAAAATGGGTCTACGTTGAAATGCTGTTGCTAGGAGCAACCGATGTGGACAGCAACCAGTTGTCGCCAAGATGGATGCTATGGTGAGCACCTTGATGAAATTGGCTGCAGTTCAACAAGAAGACATCTTCGCACCTAATTATCCTCTTTTCAGGAGGCCAGAAAAGATAGATGAGAGGATCGGTGAGTTGATGGTGGGTGGTATCCCGCTGTACGTGGAACTGGACTGTCACTAGGCTGTATCCAGAGTCATGCCGGACATAATACCATTTGTGAAGACCCGACCAGAGCCTGGTAAAACTGTTCTAATTGACTTTGAAACCTGTTTTGGGACAGTGAGCCATGTTATGGAGGTGTGTGCCGACCTTGAGATAGAGATTATAAAGGCAGAGACTTCCCATATTTTTGGCAGTTGTGGGATGAGGAGAGTGTGCTAGAGAAACCGCACACAAAGATTCCTGAGCCAATGATGACTGGTGTATCACTACTTGACCGTGTGAACTGTCCTGTAAATTTTTAACCTATGCAGTGTGATAACGTTTTTGTGTGCCTACGTATTCTGAAGTAATGTGTACTGCTGCCAACTCTGACAGGACAAAAGAAAACCTGTGTGAGCTGGTAGTAGGTGGTAAAAAGATGATTGCTTTGCTAGAGCCTAGGGGTATAATATGTCTGGTGAAGCCGGACCCTGTCATAGTGTCTATACATGTATGGAGATAGAGAAAAAACAACCGCATACGGTGCCTCGTGTATTACCCTTGGTAGGCTAGCAGAACTAACAGCAATATGCTGTCTTCAGGGACCAGTACCGTCCCTTCAGATCTGTGCTCACCTTAGAAAAGAATAAAAAGAGCGTATCGCCCCACTAAAGGGGTACACTGATGTGGATAGCTGCTGCCGGGATCAGGTCACCGGACCACGTATGTAGACGAAGTCCTGGGTAAGTGCAGGAGAAGAAGAACAAAAGGACCTCTGGAATCCTGGCGCTGCCGATCAACACATCTAGACGGTGTATTTTAAAGGAAATCCTGGGCAGGATTACATTTATTAAAATAAAAAATGTAGCATACAGCATACAAGTAGATTAAGTAGAAGGGGTTTCCCTTTGAAACGCGTAATCTACTTGTATGCTGTATGCTACATTTTTTATTTTAATAAATGTCATCCTGCCCAGCATTTCTTTAAAATACACCATCTAGATGTGTTGATCGGCAGCGCCAGGATTCCAGAGGTCCTTTTGTTCTTCTTCTCCTATAGTGTCTATACAGGCAGTTATTTGGGGTTGTAAAACTGTTAATGTCTGTTTTTCTACCCCCTATGGTACTGTGAGTCACAAGGTTGCAATAGAGCCCTCCTTTGGAGCATGATGTAGTACTGGGGATGGATTTTCCATTCTTTCAGCAGTTATGGGAAGACTGTCAGGTGACAAGAGCAGGAACACCTGTTGGCCCACAACATCTGATAGGGAATATCAGCAGTCACTAGATATATGTCAGGTAGGGGTCTGCCAGACTGTTAGGGGAGCTGAAGAACAGACCGTTAGTCAAGTCCAAGAGGATCCAGAGACTCAAGTGACAAGTGTGCCTCTGTCTGATACAGAATCTTCAGCAAAACCAGAAACGGATCAGGTACAGGAACATGGGTTCCATCCGCCAGCTGAAGATGAGCCTAAGGTGAGGCTAGAATTGTTCGGTCATCTGGAAGAGGTGACCGGAAAAGAAGCTACAGAGATGTTTGTGGATAATGCAGAAGTACCGAAGAGAAAACATGTGGAGCTGGGTGCTGTGCTTACTGTCATAGACAGAGTCCGGAGTTAAGGAGATGTGATGTCTGGACCAGAGATGGATCGTGACCAGGAAGGTCGAACCACTGGACCAGATGTTGTTGTTGCAGAGCCAGGAGCTCTTGACGTTTCTGTTAGTGAGCAGAGAGACGGTGGTGAAGTGAAAGAGAAGTCTGCCGGGGAGAGCAGAGAAACAGTCCAGAGAGACTGTCCGGGGACTACCCTGAGGCCCAAGGGGCCAAGATCCTTGCAAAGGGGACAACAACCCCTAAAGGAGGAGAAGAGTTGGAACGAGCTGGCTTGAAAGAGCAGGAAGCAAAGCTTCAGCTGCAGAAAAATGAGTTTGCGGCTCTGCAGGATGAACTGTCCCGCTCCCAGGATCTTGTGGCCAGCAAGGAGAGAGAATTGGAGAGTCTGGCCAAGCAGGTCCCATTCAAGGATGAAGAAGTGAATGTCCTGTGTGAGGCATATGTGGCTCTACAAAGTGATCACAAGGCTTGGTTGGTAGCCATGGAATAGATGGAGAAGGAGAAAGTAGTAATGGCTCATAAGATGCAGAGCCTTGAGGCGCAGAACAAAACGCACCTTAAGTCTCACGCAGCTACCTTGGATTCACTGGGAATGCAGCTCTCTGTACAAGAGGCTCAGCTAGAAGTCTGTGAGCAGAAAGTGTCCAAGATGGCGCAGCTGAATAAAGACAATGAGCAGATGAGAGAACAACTGCTCAAAAACTTGACAGAATTGCTGGAAAGTGAAAAGGTGAACTCTGCTAAGCTCAAGAGTGAGCAGCAGAAACATTTAAAGGTACTGGAGACTGAGATGCTTTCTCTGAAAATGGCAGAGTCTGAGCAATGGACTCCAGAAACTGTAGAGTCTGAAGACCATGAGAGGAAGCCATATGAGAAGTTCTCTGAAGCTGAGACTGAGGTAAAACCCTGTGAAAGGTCCTCTGAAGCTGCAGAGATATGGACATTGTATGGTGAAAATGCTGAGGCAGAGAAGTTCTCTGAGGCAGAAGCTAAACCAGAGATAACTATAGAAGTATTGCAAATGGGTGATACAGGCTTGGTTGGCCACCAGCAAAGTTTGGGCGATGGCCGTACCGGTGACAGAAGACAAAGGCCTGGAACATCTGCCTTGTCCGCACCTAGTGTCCAGAGCACTGCACAGACCAAAGTGAAGAACCTGGCGTTGGAAAGGTGTGACATGAATAGAGCCGTTTACAAGGAATTTGTCAAAGGTGACCAAAAGTCTTGTGTTTAGTGGCTGATGAAAGTGCAAATGAAAGAAGGGTGCGCCATTGAAGTGGTGAATACAAAATCTGCTGAAAAAGTAAGCCAAGTGCCTCAAAACCTGTTGGATGAAGTTGTTCATGGAAAAGGAAAGGCAGTTGGACTATGCCTTTTGAATACAAGTTCTCCTTCCCGGTGGTCTGAGCAGAGGGGGGATATGTGACACTGTGGCAAGGGAAGGGTGTATTTCCCTAGCTAACCCTGGATAAATCTCCACCTGTGGCCTAATTAATGAGGGAGGTAGCAGAAAGGGTAAGTGTCTTTAAAAGGAAGTCAGACAGAATAGTTGGGGCTCTCCCTAGAAGACAGCAAGTTGGCTGTAGGGAGAGGTAGGTGTACTGGTGAGGAACACACAGCCCGAGCTGTGAGTGGCCTCAAGAGTGATGTGGACAGTGAGTAGAAGGTTGCTGGAGGCATAAGTTTAACTGTCCGGGAAAAGCCCTCCAGTCAGGGCACTCTGGATTGTTTAGTTAGTGACTAGACGGTCTAGGGTTTTGTTTGTTCCTGACTTATGTTTTTATTTATCCTGCAACCTGTCTAATAAAGCTGGCGAGGGGCCGAACTTGCATAAAGTACTGCTGTTTGCCTACAGATTGAAGTGGAAACGTGTCCTGTGGCGGTGTCAAGGACGATCCCAGAGCTATCCCCAGGGAGAAATCCTTACTATATGTACTGTATTGATCCATTACATCTGTGCTCTATTGGTAGAGCTTAGCTATGGCTTTAAATAGCAGAGTCCCGGTAGCCACATATGCCTAGCAAAAGCCTTGGCTGCCATGACAATGCATCTGCTCCCAGTGATCACGTCGTGGGGAGCAGATTCAACCAACTGCACCATCATTGACGGATAGAATTGCCATTTAAATGCCACTGTCAGTTTGGACAGTGTCATTTAAATGGTTAATTGCCGGCAGCGGAGATAGCCACTGGTTATAGAGCAGGAATGAGACTGGAGCCTGCTCCATTCACCTTGAAAGTTTCCATGACATTTGTATACACCATGGGTCGTTAAAGGGTAGCTCCCACCATCCAATTATTATTTCTTTGCTAGCCTGTTACCCCCCCCCCCCCCCCGCTACGGCACTAGCCCGTTCTCTCCTCCCCCCTCCCCGCCCCGCATCCCCCGTTCCCTCATTACACTTGCAGTTACTGCAGAGTCCCGCACCGGGCGTGCAGGGACAGTGGCGGCAACGAGGCGGTGGCGATGTGCGGGAGTAGTGGCCTCCCAGCCAGTGGCCAGGGAGCCAATGCGCTCGCTCCCGCCTGTCTGATTGACAGGCAGGGAGCGAGTGCAGCCTAACTGAAAAAGGACTGATTGCCACTCCAAAATCAGTCCTTTTTCAGTAGCCGGTTTTTAAATGTAAATTAAACCTTTTTAATGAAAAAATAATAATAAAAGTATATTAGAGATATGTTGTAGTACATAAGTACTACAACTTATCAAAAAATAAAGTTGGTGACAGTGCCCATTTAAGGGTTCGCCCCATACACATCAGAGAAAAGTCACACAAACTTCTCAATTTTGGCAGAACTGGCCCAATATATTGAGGGCATGGAGGCTTCCTGTCTCTCCTCTGACAGATGAAGGCAGGAAAAAGAAAACTGTTAAAGCCCTTTTACACAGGCTGATTATTGGCTTGAAGGTTGAATGAAGGTTAAAGGGGTTATCCAGGGAAAAAACTTTTTTTATATATCAACTGGCTCCAGAAAGTTAAACAGATTTGTAAATTACTTCTATTAAAAAATCTTAATCCTTTCAGTACTTATGAGCTTCTGAAGTTAAGGTTGTTCTTTTCTTTCTAAGTGCTCTCTGATGACACATGTCTCGGGAACAGCCCAGTTTAGAAGATGTTTGCTATGGGGATTTGCTTCTAAACTGGGCGGTTCCCGAGACACGTCATCAGAGACCACTTAGACAGAAAAGAACAATCTTTACTTCAGAAGCTCGTAAGTACTGAAAGGATTAAGATTTTTTTTTATAGAAGTCATTTACAAATCTGTTTAATTTTCTGGAGCCAGTTGATATATAAAAAAAAGGTTTTTCCTGGATAACCCCTTTAATTCCAATTATCTGAATCCCATTAATTCCAAGAATTAACTTTTCATGCAGGCCTAAAAATCATCATCAAATACCTTGGGCGCCCTTTGTCTCCCTTCTTAATAGCTCTAGTGGGATTCTGCTATCTTGGTCTTTCTATAGTTCTTCTTCTTTCTCTGTCTCCTCATACTGATATGTCATGGTTTCTGATGTTCTCTTGATGTCTATTCTCACCTTCTCATTCCTTCTGCTATAGTGAAGGTAGGGTTATCTTTCAGCGATGTATGCGCCAAACTGTATTTTTGGGGGGTATTACTTTTACTTACTATAATAAAAATATGTTTACATAAAAAAAAAATCATCATCAATCGGCCCACATAGAGGGAATATGTAGCTGACAAGTATGAAAGTGAAGTGCCGAAGGAACAACCCAGGCATCCTTTGTGCAGTCCTGCTTGCACCATTATTGAGCATGGAAAAGGCTACTTACGGTGGCGCAAAAAACTATTTAGGGTACGTTCACACATACGCAGATTTGATGCGCAGGATTTGATGCGCAGGATTTTGTGCTGCAGATTTCAATGTAAACTAAATGACTGAGCACAGCTTCTAATCTGCAGTTACAAATCCTGCGCATCAAATCTGTGCAGGATCCTGAATGAGTGAACGTACCGTTAGTCATCCACCAATTGTGCAAGTTCTTCCACTTAAAAAGATGAGAGGCCTGTAATTTTCATCATAGGTATACCTCAACTATGAGAGACATAATGAGGAAAAAAATCCATAAAATCACATTGTCTGATTTTAAAATAATTTATTTGCAAATTATGGTGGAAATTAAGTATTTGGTCACCTACAAACAAGCAGGATTTCTGGCTCTCACACACCTGTAACTTCTTTAAGAGTCTCCTCTGTCCTCCACTCGTTACCTGTATTAATGGCACCTGAATGAACTTGTTATCAGTATAAAAGACACCTGTCCACAACGACAAAAGAGCTGTCGAAGGACACCAGAAACAGAATTGTAGACCTGCACCAGGCCGGGAAGACTGAATCTGCAATAGACAAGCAGCTTGGTGTGAAGAAATCAACAGTGGGAGCAATTATTAGTAAATGGAAGACATACAAGACCACTGATAATCTCCCTCAACCTGGGGCTCCACGCAAAATCTCACCCTGTGGTTTCAAAATGATCACAAGAACGGTGAGCAGAAATCTCAGAACCAAAGGGGGGGGGGGGGGATCTAGTGAATGATCTGCAGAGATCTGGGACCAAAGTAACAAAGGCTACCATCAGTAGCTTACTACGCCGCCAGGGACTCAAATCATGCAGTGCCAGTACATGTCCGGGCCCCTCTGAAGTTTGCTAGAGAGCATTTGGATGATCCAGAAGAGGATTGGGAGAATGTCATGGTCAGATAAAACTTGTCGTGTTTGGAGGAGAAAGAATGCTGAGTGGCATCAAAGGGCATTGAACTGAAGATGAAACGTGGCTGGGTCTTCCAGCATGACAATGATCCCAAACACACTGCCCGGGCAACGAAGGGGTGGCTTCGTAAGAAGCATTTCAATGTCCTGGAGTGGCCTAGCCAGTCTCCAGATTTCGACCCCATAGAAAACCTTTGGAGGGAGTTGAAAGTCCGTGTTGCCCAACGACAGCCCCAAAACATCACTGCTCTAGAGGAGATCTGCATGGAGGAAAGGGCCAAAATACCAGCAACAGTGTGTGAAAACCTTGTTACTGCCAACAAAGGGTATAAACTAAAGTACTGAGATGAACTTTTGTTATTGACCAAATACTTATTTTCCACCATAATTTGCAAATACGTTCTTTAAAAATCAGACGTGATTTTATGGATTTTTTTTCTCATTCTTCTCTCATAGTTGAGGTCTACCTATGATGAAAATTACAGGCCTCTCTCATCTTTTTAAATGGGAGAACTTGCACAATTCGTGGCTGACCAAATACTTTTTTGCCCCACTGTATATGAGTGCTGATCTGCTAGATCATTGCTTGTTTCTGTTACATGTTGGCCCTTCATTTTAACATCTTATCCCCTCTTTTTATTCTGGAGGTAACCTACCACCAGATGTGGTTTATTATATGAACAAGCATCCGTCCAACAGCTATTGTTGGTGTATGTGCACCCAAATTCCTTCATGGCGACTCTTTTTTCATGTTAGCACACCCATAATCAGCTGATCACTGCGGGGGAAATGTTATAATACATTGACAAGCTGTATCCACTCAAGTTAGAGTCACTTTTTGCATCACCTCTGGCTGATAGGGAGGGGTCCCTAGCAGATAAAGCACTCTATGACATCCATATACCCTAATAGGACATATGGTCAGGGGTCGTAATAAGGCAACAAAAAGAAACATAGCATTTGCAACATATTCATTTACAATACAAAAAAGTCCCTGAGAAAGAAAATCTTAGTGGTCTAATAATGGTTTGAGGCTCAGTGGGAAGCAAATAAAGCTATTCAAGAAAGACAAGATTTTACATACTAAGGGATGAGTACAATGAGCGGAGAGTCCATTCTTAGGTCTCTATGCATTCCAGGACAATGACAATTGATTGGGGATTATCTTGAAAGAAACCAGGGAAAAAGGTAATTTTTCTTTTAACCCCTGCAGAGATGTAAGTGTGAGTGACTTGTTTGTTTTTTGATCCAGTTTTATCTCTTAAAAGCCTCAATCGATACTTTTATTCACTGTAGCTGTCCATAGACTTGAGACGATTGTCACCTGTAGTGTTTGCTTCAGCAGGTGCAAATGACTGCTTAAAAATGATCAGACAGGTTGCAAGCCAGCCTGTGTATCCTTCTTTTACCTGCTGGCAGACATAGTAGACTTTAGATTGATGCTATATATGGCCAAATGATACCTGGAATTTTACAAGTAACAGCTTATGTGTTATTGGAAATATATTTGAGTTTTTTTGTTATTATTGAGCAGGGGTGGCCAAACTTGCTCAACATAACAGCCACATGTGATAGACTTCAGATGTTAGAGAGCCACAAGACCTGCCTATATACAAAAATTAAGAAACATCTGTAGGTAGTAGTATTTATTCATAGCAATTAATAATATAAATGTTATTAATTTTTTATTAATCAATTAATAGTTTTAATAATCAGAAAGGAAAAATAAACATACCAGCTAGGTATGGCCGGGGGTCCACAATGCCCCAGGGCCGCCACACCTCTCTTGAACAACTTTACAGCAACAACTTTGCGAGCGACTTACAGCTCCTCCGCACATGCGCCTTCTCCGAACATTACAGCGCTCCCGTTGCTGGGTGCGTGGGCAGCCGCTGGGGGCATGGCCTGCCAGCAATGTGAGTGATCACAGAAGCAGAATGAGGGGGTGTGGCCTGCCGCTGGGGGGTATGGCCTGGCAGGCAATGTGAGCGATCACAGAAGCAGAGATTTACCTGCTTGCTCCCTCCGCTCATCTGCCTCCGCCTGTGGCCTTGGGGAGCGCTCCAGAACGATGCTGAGTCCCGTTGCTAGAGGCAGGGAGTGAGAAAGCTCTCTGCCTCTATTGTTCAGTGTACGTGCGCAGCATACACGCCTCTCCGACTGTTCCTGGCTGTTGATAAAAGTGTTTTTTATCATCCTATAAGCACCAATTATGATTACAAAGGTAGAGCTGCATTGCTGTGATACACAACTATTACACACTGTACATAACTCTGAGGACGTCACTCGTCATTGCGCAGCGCATAGAGTTACACAGGACGCCACAGGAGCCAGAAGTAGCGCAGACCCCGGGAACAGGTAATTATAAAACCGGGGATGGGGGAGGCAATGGGGCAGCGGCGGTCTCTGGCCGGGGCGGTGCGGGCGGCATTATAGGCAAGGTAATTGCCGATACCGATAACGTCCAAAATCGTGAATATCGGCCGATAATATCGGCCAAACCGATAATCGGTCGATCCCCATTAATGACTACTCCTATAGTGGAGTGGGGAGTCCAGTTTGTATGTTCCGTGTCCCAGTGTGAACAGTGTCCTATAATTATATACTGTTTGGTTGATCTGATCTTTGTCCTTTGTACTTGTACCTGCTTGTTATAGTTCTTAGTATCTTACCTGTTCAGTTTGGTGTTTTGGCTCTCAGTTCTGTTTATCTCCTTCATCTCCAGGATTCTGCTGTATACTCTTATCATGCCTAGTCTTGTTCATTTTATCATGTCTGCCGTTTATCTGATATCTGGTTTATGAACTGTTTGTTAATTCACTATATTCTGCCTTGTTAGTATGTTTGTTCTGTCTGGTATATCTGGTTGTCTAGTTGTTTTCCGTTTCTGGCCTGTGACCGACTATGTATATATTTGTTTTTACGCCACTGCACTTTAGCGCAGGAAGGGACCGCACCAGTTGTCGATCCATCGTTTAGGATGGATGGGCAAGTAGGCTGGGAGAGATGTTTTAGGGTCAGTTTAGGGCTCACTCTCCCTGTCCCCTGGTCGGTCCTTGACAGCAGGGTTATGAAACTACATAAAGCAAACCTACTAAAGTGGGAATAACCATGTGACATATCCAATGTAGTGTCTTGTGCTACATTAAACTCTCCACCCAAGACCAACACACCTTTCATAAAATCAAGGGGGTCCAGAGCAGCTGACAAAGGTGCCAACTGATGGTAGTTAGGGAGGTAAAGGGACTCGAACGTGAGATGATACGGCGCTTTAGAAGCAAGACACTCTCCTCCGCATCACTGTGAGTCTCCAGATTTTTCTAGGGTACATCATGGGAGGTCAAGATGTTGGTGCCCCATGATATAGGGTTCAGAATGAAGCTCTGACATGCAAATGGAAACCAAGCATTAGTCAGATAAAAGCAATGAAAGGCATTAAAATGAGTCTCCTGAATGAAGGCAACCTGCAGAAGGATAGAGGCCCAGATTTATCAAACTGTGTGAAAGAAAAAGTGGAGGGATTTAGCTAACAAGCTCTGCTAAAGTGAAAGTTGAGCTGTGATCGGTTGCTGTGGAAAATGAATCCACTATTTCTCTCACACAGTGGGCCAGAGCATTTACCAAAATAGTGGAACCCTTTAACTTTGAGGGAACCCACATGACAGGAATGCTGTACCTGGGTTGCCGTGTGGAGTGGAGAAGGGTTAAGGATGCACTAAAGGAGCAAGGGCTGTGAAAGGAACAGGGGAGGGGAAAATGGGGAGAGGACAAGAAAGAAAAAGGGAAGAACACAAGACTGCGAGAAGAAAAAGAAAAAGGGAACCAACTAAGAAAGGGAGAACAAACCTTTACTGAAGCAAGGAGGAAGAAGAGATATAAGAGCAGAAGAAAATAAAGAACACCTGGAGAGGTCTCTGTAGAAACCACTTCAGAAGAGGAGGAGGTCAGCTGCATGGAGAAGGGACCAGCTGATTGGGCAATGGGGGAGGCCCTCAAGGTCAGGTTGCATTTGGACAGTCAGTAGGAAGAGTCTGTATGCAGGGCATCTGTGAACCCACCTGTGCTGCGGAGGAGCCATTTTTAATGCACAGATGCTGCCCAAGCTGAGATGGAGGCCTCTGGGGGGGCAGTGCTGACACTTACTGTGGCATTAAAGTGATTGTCCAGTGTTTTTTTTTTTATGATATCGATGGCAGAGCAAGCTCCCTGCTTTCTGTAGCTCTCTGTTTCCACCAGTAGCAGCAGATTTCCTGCCGGCAGTCACAAGCTGACAAGCTGTGTGTGTGTGAACTACCCTTAAAAGGTAATGTATCACCTAGACTTTTATCTTAACTGATTAGAGCCACATACTTGAAGGAGATGTCCGGTGCAGACTTTTCCTATTCAATCCTGCCCGGGCTGCAAAAAAAGAGTAAACAAACTTTCACTTACCTTCCTATGTTCCCCCAGAGCTCCACAGCAGCTGATCGGTCGGCCGGGCTGTCTGCTTCCTACTTACTTTAGCCCTGTACGTCACACGGCGCTTCAGCCTATCACCGGCCACAGCGATGTCTCGCCTCGGCCGGTGATAGGCTGAAGCGAAGGGAACTAGGAAGCAGACTGCCCGACTGACTGATCAGCTGTTGAGGAGCTCCAGGGGAACATAGGAAGGTAAGTTAAAGTTTGTTTTCTCTTTTTTTTTGCAGCCCGGGCAGGATGGAATAGGAAAAGTCTGCACTGGACATCTCCTTTAACATGTATTTTTTTCCGAATTTCTAGTTTCTGATTGTAGCTATTAAATTTTTGTACAATATTATGGGGGCTGCTATCTTGCCTGAGCTGTTTTTAACAGCATTTATAAATGCTTTACAGCAGGCTTCATGGACATAGGCAACAATAGACTGAAGCTGTCTCATTCATATGAATGGGAAAGGTGTCTGTGCACACTCAATGACCCTTTTAGAGGTCATTCTACAGAGAGAAGAAGGCTGATCTGTGAGCATAGGCTATTGTCTGTACCTCTGTTATCTATACACCATTGTCACCCTTCACTGTAATCCTGTCTGTGTCTACAAGGAGTGCACTGCTGGGAAAAAATCTGTACACAACAGGAATTCTCAGCTTAGTTTTAGTCCTAGTGGCCAGAATAAAAAAATCCAAAAATGTCTTTACATAAAAACTTTAATTAAAACAATAGGTAATTTTCTGATGACACATTCCCTTTAACTGCAGCAAGGAAGGCGTGGTGTTTGATGCACGAATATTAGCAAGTCAGGGATCCCAGAATAGTGACAGATTGGTGGCATTGGTACTACTGTCAGAGCAAGGCTTAGTCGGTCACAGAACCATAAATTGCCACTAGGAGATCCGTGGCAACAGACCAAAGGATGAGATAGGCACAAACTGGTGATCAAGACCTGGAGTAACACTTAAAGGGCTACTCCGGTGGAAAACTATTTTATTTTCTAATCATCTGGTGGCAGAAAGTTAAACAGATTTGTAAATTACTTCTATTTAAAAATATTAATCCTTCTAGTACTTATCAGCTGCTGTATGCTCTAGAGGAAGTTGTGTAGTTCTTTTCTGTCTGACCACAGTGCTCTCTGTCCAGAGAGGGAGCAAATCCCCATAGCAAACCTCTCCTGTTCCAGACAGTTCCTGACACAGACAGAGGTGTCAGCAGAGAGCACTGTGGTCAGACAGAAAAGAACTATACAACTTCCTCTGTAGGTATACAGCAGCTGATAAGTACTGGAAGGATTAAGATGTCTCAATAGAAGTAATTTATAAATCCGTATAACTTTCTTGCAGCAGTTGATTAGAAGAAAGTTGTTTTCCACCAGAGTACCCCTTTAAGGGAGCTATAGCTGGGCTGCTCTAACCCAGCATGGCCACTACTCAGAAAAAGGAGTCAACTGCTTCTGGCCCTGTTCACAGCTTAGAGCCAGTTACGATTGTAAAAAAGACTCTGTGTGCCTCTATGTGATGTCCTGGGCACACAGACATACAGTACTGTATCACCTTACAGAAGTATATGGACGCAGTATTATGAATCTGTGCAATAAAGATCTGTGATACCCCGTATGAATGTTCTGAAACAAATACAACTATAAACTAAAGACTTTTTGGGTTGTGCTGTGGGTATTTTCCATTAATACTCATGGAACGATACTATGGGACTGCTTTTCTCTTCTTCAATTTTTTATGCTACACTTTTACTACACAAGATATGCCAATTGGCTATAGGAGTAAACTATTTCTAATACTTTTATAATATGCAATAGTAACCTGAATAAAACTATTCTTCAAACCACATGTTCCATGAGGTTGTAAGCAGCAGGTTCTTCACACATATTTCACAGTAATAATGCCCCGAGGCTACACATATGATAGGATTCTGATCTTTTCAGTATACAAATAAAGCAGTGGAGGGAATTGTTAGAAGATCATTAATATAAATAAGCCTTAGGCAATATCTTGTTTATCTTGACGACTGCCAAGTGAATACTGTATATGCAAAATCTTGGCTAGCTTCTTTGTTACAGGTAACCCACAAAAAGACAAACTAGACGGGGCTTCTGGTTTGAAGATTAAAATGCTGAAGGCAGTATGAAGGCAAAGACAAGAACAACTATAAAAGAGTCATTATATAAGAACATGGCTTATTAATACTGTACTGCTGTGGGAAATGCAAGGTGGAGAGTATCAACATTATGCTATGTATTGTGGAACTACAACTCCTAGTATGCTCATGTATGTATAGGGCAGTCGAGTTACTGAAACTACTGTACAATACAAGCACAGCGAAGGATGACATAAGATCTCAAATCTGTCTAGAAAAGGTATGTGACAAGAAAAACTATAGAAAAACGGAAGTTATCTACAACTACTGGATAATGGTCAAATACAGTCATGGCAGTAAATGTTGGCACTCCTGAAATTTTTCTAGAAAATGAAGTATTTCTCACAGAAAAGGATTGCAGTAACACGTGTTTTGCTATACACATGTTTATTCCCTTTGTGTGTATTGGAACTAAACCAAAAAAGGGAGGAAAAAAAGCAAATTGGACATAATGTGACCAAACTCCAAAAATGGTCTGGACAAAATTATTGGCACCCTTTCAAAATTGTGGATAAATAAGATTGTTTCAAGCATGTGATGCTGCTTTAAACTCATCTGGGGCAAGTAACAGGTGTGGGCAATATAAAAATCACACCTGAAAGCAGATAAAAAGGAGAGAAGTTCACTCAGTCTTTGCATTGTGTGTCTGTGTGTCCACAGTGCGCAACATTATCAAGAAGTTTGCAACCCATAGCAGTGTAGCTAATCTCCCTGGGCGTGGACAGTAGAGAAAAATGGATGAAAGGTGTCAACGCAGGATAGTCCGGATGGTGGATAAGCAGCCCCAAACAAGTTCCAAAGATATTCAAGCTGTCCTGCAAGCTCAGGGAGCATCAGTGTCAGCGCGAACTATCCGTCGACATTTTAATGAAATGAAATGCTATTGCAGGAGACCCAGGAGGACCCTACTGCTGACAGAGAGACATAAAAAAGCAAGACTACATTTTGCCAAAATGAACTTGAGTAAGCCAAAATCCTTGTGGGGAAAACGTCTTGTGGACAGATGAGACCAAGATAGAGCTTTTTGGTAAAGCACATCATTCTACTGTTTACCGAAAATGGAATGAGGCCTACAAAGAAAAGAACACAGTACTTACAGTGAAATATGGTGGAGATTCAATGATGTTTTGGGGTTGTTTTGCTGCCTCTGGCACTGGGTGCCTTGAATGTGTGCAAGGCTCCATGAAATCTGAGGATTACCAATGGATTTTGGATCACACTGTACAGCCCAGTGTCAGAAAGCTGGGTTTGTTTCCAAGATCTTGGGTCTTCCACCAGGACAATGACCCCAAACATACATCAAAAAGCCCCCAGAAATGGATGGCAACAAAGCGCTGGAGAGTTCTGAAGTGGCAGCAATGAGTCCAGATCTAAATCCCATTGAACACCTGTGGAGAGATCTTAAAATTGCTGTTGGAAAAAGGCGCCTTCCAATAAGAGACCTGGAGCAGTTTGCAAAGGAAGAGTGGTCCAACATTCCGGCTGAGAGGTGTAAGAAGCTTATTGATGGTTATAGGAAGCGACTGGTATCAGTTATTTTTTCCAAAGGGTGTGCAACCAAATATTAAGTTAAAGGGTACCTTTCATCAAAAAAACTTTTGATATATTATAGATTAATATATGCAGAATAACTTTCCAATAGCATGTTATAAAAAAAAATATGCTTCTTTCTATTTAATTTTCCACTTTGAAAAAATAACCACTAGGGGTCTCCCTTCCAGTCCTTTTTTATAGATTTCAGACTCATGCAGGAGTCCTAAATTTCAGACTGCAGCTGGGACACAGACAAACTCACCACTGCTCACTGCTAGGGAGCAATGTTGAGCTTGTCTGTGTCCCAGCTGCAGTCTGAGATTTAGGACTCCTGCATGAGTCTGAAATCTATAAAAAAAAAGGACTGGTAGGGAGACCCCTAGTGGTCATTTTTTCAAAGTGGAAAATGAAATAGAAAGAAGCATATTTTTTTATAACATGCTATTGGAAAGTTATTTTGCATACATTAATCTATAATGTATCAAAAGTTTTTTTGATGAGAGGTACCCTTTAAGGGTGCCAATAAATTTGTCCAGGCCATTTTTGGAGTTTGGTGACATTATGTCCAATTTGATTTTTTTTCCTCCCTTTTTTGGTTTAGTTCCAATACACACAAAGGGAATAAACATGTGTATAGCAAAACATGTGTTACTGCAATCCTTTTCTGTGAGAAATACTTCCTTTTCTAGAAAAAATTCAGGGGTGCCAACATTTACGGCCATGACTGTATCTTGGCCTTGGCTTTAAGAGAACCTGTCGACATGAATATGCAGTCCAATCTGCAGGTATCATGTTATAGAGCAGGAGGAGCTGAGCAGATGATATATAGTTTTGTGGGAGAAGTTACAGCATAACTTCTCATCTATACATGTAAGTCTCTGATCATTCTGGGCTAAGTAGTAGGGATCGTCCGATTATCGGTTTGGCCGATATTATCGGCCGATAATCGCGATTTTGGACATTATCGGCATCGGCAATTACCTTGCCGATATGCCCCCCCCCCCCCCCCCCCGGCCAGAGACCACCATCGCCGCCGCTGCCCCATTGCCTCCCCCCATCCTCTGCCCACATACCGCCGCCGCTGCCCCATTGCCTGCCCCCATCCCCGGTGTTATAATTACCGGTTCCCGGGGGTCCGCGATCCTTCTGGCTCCTGCGCTATTGCTGTGCGCTGCGTAATGCCGAGTGACGTCCCCAACGCGACGTCACCGTCAGTGCGCACAGTGACAGCGCAGGACGTCGACGGCGCCAGAAGGATCGCGGACCCCCGGGAACAGGTAATTATAACACCGGGGATGGGGGGGAGGCAATGGGGCAGCGGCGGTGTGTGGGCAGAGGATGGGGGGGAGGCAATGGGGCAGCGGCGGTATGAGGGCAGAGGATGGGGGGAGGCGATGGGGCAGCGGCGGCGGTGGTATGTGGGCAGAGGATGGGGGGGGGAGGTGATGGGGCAACTGTGATGGTTAGACTCAGGACAGGCAGGGGGAGAGCCACTGCAGTTCATTGATTTAAAGCGCCCGCTGGGGGGGGGGGGGGGGAGAAATAGCCGATAATTTATACCGGAATATCGGTATAAGTTAGCGGCTATCGGCCTGAAAGGTGACAGATTATCGGTATCGGCCCTAGAAAATCGATACCGGTCGATCCCTACTAAGTAGTCATGTAGTAGTAGTAGTCTTTTCAGTATGTGGACAGTGTGCATATAGATGGAGCTGTCAATCACTGGGTAGGACCGCCCACTTGACTACTTAGCCCAGAATGAGCAGAGATTTACGTTAATAAATGACAAGTTATCCTGGAACTTGTTTCACAAACCTATCTATCAGTCTGCTCAGCGTTAATCTCTGCATGTGCCTTTCTATTAGTAGCTGCAGAGCAAGGAACTGCAGCATTGCCCTGTTCAACATGCTTTTGCTATACGTCAGCGGTCTTCAAACCGTGGCCCTCCAGCTGTTGCAAAACTACAACTCCCAGCATGCCCGGACAGCCAACGGCTGTCCGGGCATGCTGGGAATTGTAGTTTTGCAACATCTGGAGGGCATCAGTTTGAAGACCACTGCTATAGGTGATAACTAGCTGACTGATTGTGAACCCCATGGACCACAAGAAATGGGGTCATTTGTTTCCCAGCAAATCAAGTGGCAATCAAATGGGACTTTTGAGCACTTTATTTGAGACTTTTGAGCGATATATTTCCAGTCTTCCATTCTGGTGATCAGTGGGGGTTCCAGTGGTCAGACTCACGCTGATCAGCCAGGTATTACCTAGGTGCGACAGAAAAGAGGCCCAACATAAATATGGTTGGTGTAATATGATTACTTATAGGGTTATGTGCTTCTGTTCTTTTGTTAAAGAGTTCCTTTTCCCCTGGTTCCCTTCACATGGTCATAAAGGGAACCCATCATGACAGTCCAATGTGCAGACACCATGTTTAGGCTGGGTTCACACTACGTTTTTCAACTACGGTTCCCGCATACGTTTTCTATCAAAAACCGTATGGGGAAAAAACGGATGGAACAGTATGGGAAAAAGTAGACCGTATGCGTTTTTAAACAGTATACTGTTTTTAATAGTGCATACTGTTCCGTCCGTTTTTGTAGAAAAAAAAAACATACAATTTTGAAAATTTTGTCCATTTTTAATGGGAGGGGTCTTGGGTGGGGACTTTAGGATTCAAATGTGCATGTGCAAAGTAAAAACCGTATACATGTGCATTTCCCATTGACGTCCATGTTAAAAAAATCGTATGGGTTTTTTTTCTACAAAAACGGACGGAACAGTATGCACTTTTAAAAACAGTATACTGTTTAAAAACGCATACGGTTTACTTTTTCCCATACTGCTCCATCCGTTTTTTCCCCCATACAGAACCGTAGTTGAAAAACGTAGTGTGAACCCAGCCTTATACAGAGAAATGAGCTGTAAATTATGCGCCTTGGATGCCCTTTCTATGTTTTTTCTGATGTACAATAAAGATCCATCTTTCTTTGGATTCTGAAAGTGACTGCTTGTATGACCGATTATTGCTGTGCACCACAAGCTCCAATTGTTGTAATCTACAAGTCACATGCTGCTCTACACCATGTACCCCATCATCAATAGTGAGTGGTGGCAGACATACCTGTCCTACTGGATCTTCACAGGCATGCCTTCAGGCTGTGTTCATACTGTGTATTTTGAGGCTGAAAAATATGCTTGTTTTACCAGGTTTTTGCTTACAATCTTCAAGTGCTTGATGTGTGTACGCACAAAAAAATGCAAAAAAAAAAAAAATGACTTTTCCATGCGTGTATTTATGGCTTTTATAACTATAGTTAGTTTTTTTTTTTTTAGCACGTAACAAACATTGTCATTGCATTGACATGCAATACGCAAGTGAGGACAGGGTTCAAAGTCCAGGCTGGTGTAATTATGGCCATAAAACTAAACTACACAAGGACTGTCAGACGAGGGGGTTATGAGGCACAAAGCAAACCTTTCATGCCTCAAAATATACTCCAAGAAAGATGAAAAGGGGGGGGGGGGGGGGATAGGGCAAAATGTGTTTGGGCCTGTGTGCTTGCCATGGTGGCAGTGCTTAGTCCAAGGAGGCATGGTCTCCTTCATGCCAAATTTACTACAATTTACACCTAAAAGAGGCGTACAGTGTAGCTGACACCTATGCAGCTCTGAGCCTGTGTATCTCTTAGGCTAGGTTCACATTGTGGAATTTCTGGGCAGAATTTCTGCCAGAGATTGCTAGGACCGCGCAGACTGCATTGCTGTCCCCATAGATGGCAATGCATTTCTGAGCAGATCCACCCAGAAATGCATTACTTTCTATGGGGGCAGCAATGCAGTCTGCTTGGTCCTAGCGCCGCTGGCTCAATCTCCGGAACAAAATCTGCCCAGAAATTCTGCAGTGTGAACTCAGCCTTAGACTCCTAGGTCATGTTCATACCTCAGAATTTCGCTTCTGCTGCAGCAGAGTCCCATTCAATACAACGGGATTCTTCTGCTCTGTGCACATGGTGGAATTTCAATGCCAGTTGTTTCCTGAACGAAATTCCATTTTCCGTGTCCACACAAAGAATGAGTACCGTATTTTTCGCCGTATAAGACGCACTTTTTTGGGGGAAAAGTTGGTGCGTCTTATACGGCGAATACCTGCGGCCATCGATGGCCAGGACCCGCCGCTAATAAAGGACATCACCGATCACGGTGATGCCCTGTATTAACCCTTCAGACGTGGTGATCAAAGCTGACCGCTGTACCTGAAGCGAAAATAACACTAACCTGGCTGTTCAGTCAAGCTGTTCGGGACCGCCGCGGTGAAATCACGGCATCCCGAACAGCTTACAGGACACCGGGAGGGACCTTACCTGCCTCCTCGGTGTCTTCGCCGTGCCGGGATCCCATGCGCTCTCCTTCGATGTCATCACGTCGTCGCACGCGCCGTCATCCGAGCGGCGTGCGTAACAACGTGATGAAGCGACGGAGAGCGTGGATCCCGGGGAAGAAGAAGTCCGGTGCGTCGGGGACACCACGGGGACGCGGCTACAGCGATGGAGCGACATCCAGGGCAGCGGTGACGGGTCCGGAGCAGCGGGGACATGTGAGTATTACCTCCTATACCAGTGGTCTTCAACCTACGAACCTCCAGATGTTGCAAAACTACAACTCTCAGCATGCCCGGACAGCCGTTGGCTGTCCGGGCATGCTGGGAGTTGTAGTTTTGCAACATCTAGAGGTCCGCAGGTTGAAGATCACTGTTGGGTGCATAATCTTTTTTTTTCTAGATTTTGCACCTTTAAAATAGTGTTATATGCCAATGCGTCCTATAGGGCGAAAAATACGGTATACTTTTTTGAACTTTTTTTTTAAACAAAAACACCAAGTGTAATCCAAGTCTAAGGCTGCCATTCCACACAACGTTTCTGTTGCTTTTTTACCTTAAAAAAAAAATTTGCCTTTTCATTTTGCACATCCAAGATGCAGTTTATTTTAGAAAAACTGGGTTTTTAGTAAAGTCCTTTTTCTTTGAATTTTATTCTCTGATTATTTTTATCATGTGATTCAACTCCAGTTTCATATCCACTGTGTGTTTTCTTTTTTCCTTAGAAGTCTATGGCTACATTCACACTGTGGAATTTCCAAGCAGAATTCTGTGGATATTCTGCTGCGGGAGAGTCCCTTGATTTCAATGGAATTCTTCTGCACTGTGCACACAACGGAATTTCCGCGGCCGATTCCAGCATCCACAGAAAGAATAGTCATGTCTGTCGCTGAAGGAGAGAGGGTGGCACCACTGCAAAACTAAAGATCAGAATCACCGACAGCAACTTGACCAGCAATTTAGTGGGGAGAGTCCTTCTGCAGGGTCGGGAGGTGCTGGAACAACCAAGTACGAGACTCAGCACACTTGTATGGGAGAACAATAATCGGTAGCCAGGACTCACCACTGGATATGGGACCCGAAGCTCCTAACTGGAGTCACCGGAAGACCTGGCTTCATAGACTTGCGTGGGGCACTCAGAGTCATGTCTATTTTCATATTTTTTTGTGGATTCCGATCAAAATTGCATTGCTGTTTATTAGGGCTGGGCGGTATACCGGTTCATACCGAATACCGAAATTTTTGGGCTGCACGATATTAATTTTTCCCCATACCGCAATACCGGTTGGGCCCCTCTCCCTTTGGGAATTAATTATTAGCCCAGTGCTGCGCTGTCCCCACGTCGGGGAACTAATCATATGTGACCCACGAGTGCTATTCTACTCCCCCTCCCCCCCCCCCACCAAATCATGTTACCCGCCAGCGCTGTTCTGCTACCCCCCCAATTAATTATCAGCCCAGCGGCACTGCAAGCACTGCCCTCCTCCTCTTTGTTGGGGGTCGACACCGGCGCTGGAACTCTATACTGTACGCCAGTGGTCTCTAACCTGCGGACCTCCAGATGTTGCAAAACTACATCTCCCAGCATGCCCGGACAGCCAACGGCTGTCCGGGCATGCTGGGAGTTGTAGTTTTGCAACAACTGGAGGTCCACAGGTTGGAGACCACTGCTGTACGCTGTATCCCTATGCCCGGGCTGCAAAAGATAAAGAAAATAAACATTCACTTACCTACGTCGGCCTTACACTGGGGACGGGAATGTCGGAGAGCCATCAGCCTATCACCGGCCGGAGCGACCGGTGATAGGCTGAGCCCACTGTCATGTAAGGAGCTCTGGCCGGCTTCTCACATGAAAGTGCGTTTAACCTATCACTGACCGGGGCGGGACATCGCTGTTGCCGGTGATAGGCTGATGGCTGTCCGACGTTCCTGTCCCATGGAACAGCGTGAGGCGGACGTAGGTAAGTTAAAGTTTATTTTCTTTATCTTTTGCAGCCCGGGCATAGGGATACAGCGTACAGCAGTGGTCTCCAACCTGCGGACCTCCAGCTGTTGCAAAACTACAACTCCCAGCATGCCCGGACAGCCGTTGGCTGTCCGGGCATGCTGGAAGTTGTAGTTTTGCAACAACTGGAGGTCCGCAAGTTGGAGACCACTGGCGTACAGTATAGAGTTCCAGTGCCGGCGGCCCCCAACAAAGAGGAGGAGGGCAGTGCTTGCAGGTGACATATGTGAGTAGTACCCCGCTGGGCTAATAATTGGGGGGAGCAGAACAGCGCTGGCAGGTAACATGATTTGGGGGGGGGGGAAATACCGTTATATACCGTGGAACCGCCATAAGTTCCAAAAATACCGTGATACACACATTTGGTCATACCGCCCAGCTCTACTGTCTATGAGATGGCACATTTTCGAGTGGGTCATAGCACCTGCTGGATCATTCAAATGTGCAGAATGTCTGCCCAGAATAGTCACACTGTTTCATACCTATTGACTCTAGGCTAACATCTGGTCGCAGAATTTATGGCTCCAAAAAAAGTGTAATCCCAATCTAAGGCTGGAAACGTTGGAAACTTTATGTTTACTTGATGGGTTGTCTGCACAGAAAATTTCCATGTGGACATTCCACCGGCAGCCGGCGCTAGGACCGCTCGGAAAAGCGATGTCTTATAGACGGCAATGCATTTCTGTGCGGACTCCACAGAAAGAATAGACATGTATATTGCTTCTGCAGACTCCGGAATCAGGATTTCCGCGGCAGAAACATCTGCTGCAGAAATTTTGCCGTGTGCACAGAGCAGCAGAATCCCATTGAAATCAACGGGAATCTGCTGCTGCAGTATCTCTGCGTGGAATTTTTCTGCGGAAATTCCATTGTTTGAACATGGCCTAATATTGCAGCATACTGACAGTAGTTTTTCCACCTATAGACTTCTTTGGGTGGAACGAAACCACAGAAAAAGCAAAGTGTGTGTAGATATTAGTGTTTTTCCCTCCAATTCTTAGAAATCCTTCATTCACATGATGAAAGAATCACTTGTAATGAAAAAAATACGCAGTAGAAAAATTACAAAAAATGCAATTTAAAAACTGCATGCAGCCTTAGTCCATCATAGCTCAACTCACACTGAACTGCTCTGGGCTGTGTGTAGCAGAGTGAGGGAGGAAGTTCTCCCCTGTATGGCTTCAGATGATGTCATACCTGCTGGGGAACGCCCCTTCCCAGTCTGTGAATCTGACTGAGCAGAAAATACAGAGAAATATCAAGGTAGAAAACTAAAAAACTATTAAAATTATAAAGGAGGATTATAAAATGTAACAAGATCATGACAGGTACTCTTTAACGTAGTCAGCTTCTGACTCTGATTGGCTTACCCGGTATCCATCTTTGTTACCGGTTTGAAAACCACTCCTTTTAGGCATTTTAGATGCCACAATAAACTTTGATGTTACACCTGTTTGTTGGCTTGTTGCGGTGCGGCCTGCCCCCTCCAGCATGCGGACCACTTTCTCTCCTTCCAGTTAGATTAGTGTTTCCCAACCAGTGTGCCTCCAGATGTTGCAAAACTACAACTCCCAGCATGCCCGGACAGCCGAAGACAAAGCTTTTGCAACACCTGGGGGCACCCTGGTTGGGAAACACGGAGTTAGATAATCGCAATATTTAGCAAAGGGCCAAATCACCATATCACAATCCACAATTATCACAATTAAATTGTGATATATTGTGCAGTCCTATGGATAACCCTTTATATGACTGAGAAAACAAGAAAAAAAAAAGCAATGGAGCCTTCAACGCAGGTGTGAACATAGCCTAAAACAATCTGATTGCTATAGCCTATTAACATCTGAAAGTGCAGCTATAACTATAAAAATGAGGGAAATACCATCTTGGAAGATTCTTAAAGGGGTACTCCACTGGAAAACATTTTTTTTAATTAACTGGTGGCAGAAAGTTAAACAGATTTGTAAAGTACTTCTATTAAAAAATATTAATCCTTCCAGTACTTATCAGCTGCTGTATGATCCACAGGAAGTTCTTTTCTTTTTGAATTTCCTTTCTGTCTGACCACAGTGCTCTCTGCTGACACCTCAGTCCATTTTAGGTACTGTCCAAAGTAGAAGCAAATCCCCATAGAAAAGCTCTCCTGCTCTGGACAGTTCCTATAATGGACAGAGGTGTCAGCAGAGAGCACTGTGGTCAGGCAGAAAGGAAATTCAAAAAGAAAAGAACTTCCTATGGATCATAAGAGCAGCTGATAAGTACTGGAAGGATTAAAGAACATGAAAGTGACTTCTGTCCATAGGATAATGCTGATAACTGTAAAATACATATGACAACTGGAAAAAAAATACTTAAAAACGGTAATAGGGTTGAAACTCCGCACATTACCTGAGGGCGGCGCTGTGTCAGACCGCTCTTTCCCGCTTTCCCACCTGCTAAAACCACGCCCCCAAGCATTCGCCAATGTCTGCGTCCGTTTCTCTCGCGCTCATTGGTGAAAGCTCACCCCTGGCCACATGACTTTAAACCAATCACAGGCAGAGATTTTACCGTCTTCCTATTGGCTATGCGTCTGCTACCGCGCAAAAGACCGTTGGTAAGAGCCGAACGGTTGTGTCACGTGACTGGCATTGTCCAATGGGAAGAACGTATCGCGTAATCTTTGGCGCAGATAGGGCGGCGCTGTATGTAATCTGCCTGTTGTCGGTGTATGTGCCCGGCCCTGCGGATTCTTCTGTCTAGGAGCTGAGAGAAGGCAGGGTGTGTATGCTGCCCCCCTGTGGATGGTGTAATAAGGTAGAGCAGCAGCTGGTAGGGACTTTGATAATTTCTTGGACAATCCCCTATTAGGGCCCTTGTGTATTAAGCAGCCATCAGGGGCGCCTCATATCACTGTGATCCCTCAGATCTAATCCTACATAAAGAAATCCATTTCTGTGTTTCCATTGATGGTGACTTTTAAGACCCTGCTTGCTGTCAGTGAATTTAAAACAATAGTTTATATTCAGAGGCTATAAATATCTTAATCTTTGCAAAATCAATACACGTATAAGGGCATCTGGTCTGATGTAGTATAGAACAGTGGTCTCCAAACTGTGGACCCCCCAGATAGCTTGCAAAACTACAACTCGGCTGTCCGGGAATGCTGGGAGTTGTAGTTTTGCAGCAGCTGGAGGTCCACAGTTTGGATACCACAGGTATAGAAGCAGGGTGGGTTTCGGCCTCCTGGGCCAGTGTTTCCCAACCAGTGAGCCTCCAGCTGTTGCAAAACTACAACTCTCAGCATGCCCGGACTGCCGTTGGCGGTCCAGGTATGCTGGGAGTTGTAGTTTTGCAGCAGCTGGAGGTCCAGAGTTTGGAGACCACTGGTATAGAAGCAGGGTGGGTTTAGGCCTCCTGGGCCAGTGTTTCCCAACCAGTGAGCCTCCAGCTGTTGCAAAACTACAACTCCCAGCATGCCCGGACTGCCGTTGGCTGACCAGGTATGCTGGGAGTTGTAGTTTTGCAGCAGCTGGAGGTCCACAGTTTGGAGACCACTGGTATAGAAGCAGGGTGGGTTTCGGCCTCCTAGGGCAGTGTTTCCCAACCAGGGAGCCTCCAGCTGTTGCAAAACTACAACTCCCAGCATGCCCAGACAGCCGTTGGCAGTCTGGGCATGCTGGGAGTTGTAGTTTTGCAGCAGCTGGAGGTCCACAGTTTGGAGACCACTGGTATAGAAGCAGGGTGGGTTTCGGCCTACTAGGGCAGTGTTTTTCCCAACCAGGAATCCTCCAGCTGTTGCAAAACTACAACGCCCAGCATGCCCGGACAGCCGTTGGCTGTCCGGGCATGCTGGGAGTTGTAGTTTTGCAACAGCTGGAGACCCCCTGGTTGGGAAACACTGTCCTAGGGACATGTTTTCATCAGTCAGGGTGTAAGAGTTCAGACCCCAACCAATTGTTGGATATAGCCAGAAGAGACTGAGACAATCCCATAGACTTACAGTGTATGGGTCACGGTCTGAACCCTCAGACTTCACTCAAAAAATGTCAGCATGTTTCTAGGACATGCCGAAAAGTTATTTTAGAGGAGAACTCCAGCCAAAATTTACTTATTCCCTATCCACAGGATAGGAAATAAGTAGCTGATCAGGGGTCCGACCTCTGGGACCCCCGCAATCTTCGGACTGGACCCTCTCAGTAAGGAGTTTGTGCTGCAGATGGCACGCACTCCAGAGACCGGAGAACAGCACTCGGGCATCTTCGACGCTCTCCTAGAAATGAATAAAGCACCTGCTGTCTACTGGTAGATGAAACTCGCTCTTCACCGACAGCTGGGGTCCCGATCCGGAGATCGCAGGGGTCCCAGCGGCTAGGGGATTAGTTAGTTTTGGTTGGAGTTCTTCTTTAAGTGGCAGGTACACAAAGGGAACCATCAGGTTTTACCCTATATTACTGTCAGCAACACATTTTACATCATATAATTATGTATCCTGCCATGCCTGTATATACTTTAGTCCTTTGGCCGTCCATCATAGGGAAGGAAAACTGTTTGAAAAATCTCCCATGCCGTATGCCATTAAGGGTTAAAAGGATCATTAGATTTTACCCTATATAACGCTTGGCAAAGCATTATATAAGGTAAAATCTTTACCCTCACCATCCCCGGGGGACGCTCCTGCCCCCAGGGATGGTGAGGATATGAACTTATAAACTAGTCCCCGCCGGCCCCACAAGTAGTCCCCTGTGAGGGGAGCTCCTTTCACCTACACCCGTTACTTCGCCTGCAGCGACGCCCCCTCCGCTTGATTGACAAGCCGCGTCATCGCTCTGCTCCGTCTGTTCAGTGAGCAGAGTAGCCCGTCAATCAAGCCGAGGGGGCGTCGATGCCGGCCGAAGTAGCAGGACCTGGTAAGAGGAGCTCCCCCCGCCCAGGGGACTACTTGCGGGGACTAGTTTATAAGTTCATATCCTCACCCTCCCCGCAGGCAGGAGCATCCCCCGGGGATGGTGAGGATAAAGATTTTACCCTATATAACACTTTGCCAAGCGTTATATAGGGTAAAATATGATGATTGGTTCCCTTTAAAAGGGGTACTCCACTGACCAGTGTTTGAAACATTTAGCGAACGATGTGTGTGCGCTGCGGGGGTCAGCCACGCCCCCTCGTGATGTCACACCACGCCCCCACAATGCAAGTCTATGGGAGGGGCGTCACGCGGCTAACCCCCGCAACGTGCACACATCGTTCGGAACTTAAAGGGGTTCTCCATCATAAGGTGATTTTAGTACGTACCTGGCAGACAGTAATGGTCATGCTTAGGAAGGATCTGTGCTTGTCTTGGGGATAAATGGCTATGTTGTGAGATTACCATAACACTGTGGCTAGCTTTCTGTGAACTGGTATTTCCTGTTTTCAGTTTTCTTGTTTGCCTACAAATCCCATGATACCATTTTCCTCCTTCCCACACATCAGCCACCTCTTGAAACATTAATGAGCTGCAGACCTGTGGTTTTCAATCAGGGTGCCTACAGCTGTTGCATTACTTGCAGATTGACCCCTCCACCCATTGAAGCAGACAGGCTCCCTGTCATCAGCTGACTAGTGAGTCAGGTCTCAACCGCATTGCAAGCTGGGAAAAACAGTCATTTTGTATCCTGGTAAAAATAAATATTGGGGTGAAAATCACAGAAGAATTGTGAGAAAACCGTCACACACAGGTACAGACACTAGATTATGAACTACACTAACTTTACGGAATACTCCTTTAATGTTCCGAATGCAGGCCAGTGGAGTACCCTTTTTTTTCCTTTAAATCAACTGGTGTCAGAAAGTTAAACAGATTTGTAAATTACTTCTATTAAAAAATCTTAATCTTTCCAGTACTTATGAGCTGCTGTATGCTCCACAGGAAGTTTTTTTTTTCCGAATTTCCTTTCTGTCTGACCGCAGTGCTCTCTGCTGACACCTCTGTCCATTTTAGGAACTGTCCAGAGCATGAGAGGTTTACTATGGGGATTTACTCCTACTCTAAGCAGTTCCTAAAATAGACAGAGGTGTCAGCAGAGAGCACTATGGTCAGACAGAAAGGAAATTCAAAAAGAAAATAACTTCCTGTGGAGCATACAGCAGCTGATAAGTACTGGAAGGAATAAGATTTTTTAATAGAAGTCATTTACAAATCTGTTTGACTTTCTGGCACCAGTTGATAAAAAAAAAAAAATGTTTTCCAGTGGAGTACCCCTTTGACTACTTTACTCTATTAACCCCTTAAGGACCAAGGACGTACAGGTACGTCCTTGGTCCTGCTCCCGTGATATAACGCGGGGTTACACGGTAAACCCGCATCATATCACGGCGAGCCCGGCGTCATAGTGATGCTGGGAACCGCCTCTAATAGCGCGAGGCGCCGCGATCGGCCTTTAGCCACGCGTTCAGAGCTGAGCCGCGCGGCTAAAAGCGAAAGTGAAAGCATGCCGGTTAACTCAATGGGCTGTTCGGGATAGCCGCGGCGAAATCGCGGCATCCCGAACAGCTTACAGGACAGCGGGAGGGCCCCTACCTGCCTCCTCGCTGTCCGATCGCCGAATGACTGCTCAGTGCCTGAGATCCAGGCATGAGCAGTCAAGCGGCAGAATCATCGATCACTGGTTTCCTATGAGAAACCAGTGATCAATGATAAAGATCAGTGTGTGCAGTGTTATAGGTCCCTATGGGATAACAATGATCAGTGTATGAGATCAGTGTGTGCAGTGTTATAGGTCCCTATGGGATAACAATCATCAGTATAAGAGATCAGTGTGTGCAGTGTTATAGGTCCCTATGGGAGCAAAAGAGATCAGTGTGTGCAGTGTTATAGGTCCCTATGGGAGCATAAGAGATCAGTGTGCGCAGTGTTATAGGTCCCTATGGGAGCATAAGAGATCAGTGTGTGCAGTGTTATAGGTCCCTATGGGAGCATAAGAGATCAGTGTGCGCAGTGTTATAGGTCCCTATGGGAGCATAAGAGATCAGTGTGCGCAGTGTTATAGGTCCCTATGGGAGCATAAGAGATCAGTGTGTGCAGTGTTATAGGTCCCTATGGGAGCATAAGAGATCAGTGTGTGCAGTGTTATAGGTCCCTATGGGAGCATAAGAGATCAGTGTGTGCAGTGTTATAGGTCCCTATGGGAGCATAAGAGATCAGTGTGTGCAGTGTTATAGGTCCCTATGGGAGCATAAGAGATCAGTGTGTGCAGTGTTATAGGTCCCTATGGGAGCATAAGAGATCAGTGTGTGCAGTGTTATAGGTCCCTATGGGAGCATAAGAGATCAGTGTGTGCAGTGTTATAGGTCCCTATGGGAGCATAAGAGATCAGTGTGTGCAGTGTTATAGGGCCCTATGGGAGCATAAGAGATCAGTGTGTGCGGTGTTATAGGTCCCTATGGGAGCATAAGAGATCAGTGTGTGCAGTGCTATAGGTCCCTATGGGAGCATAAGAGATCAGTGTGTGCAGTGTTATAGGTCCCTATAGTAGCATAAGAGATCAGTGTGTGTGCAGTGTTATAGGTCCCTATGGGATAACAATGATCAGTGTGTGCAGTGTTATAGGTCCCTATGGGATAACAATGATCAGTGTGTGCAGTGTTATAGGTCCCTATGGGAGCATAAGAGATCAGTGTGCGCAGTGTTATAGGTCCCTATGGGAGCATAAGAGATCAGTGTGTGCGGTGTTATAGGTCCCTATGGGAGCATAAGAGATCAGTGTGTGCGGTGTTATAGGGCCCTATGGGAGCATAAGAGATCAGTGTCTGCAGTGTTATAGATCCCTATGGGAGCATAAGAGATCAGTGTGCGCAGTGTTATAGGTCCCTATGGGAGCATAAGAGATCAGTGTGCGCAGTGTTATAGGTCCCTATGGGAGCATAAGAGATCAGTGTGTGCAGTGTTATAGGTCCCTATGGGAGCATAAGAGATCAGTGTGCGCAGTGTTATAGGTCCCTATGGGAGCATAAGAGATCAGTGTGCGCAGTGTTATAGGTCCCTATGGGAGCATAAGAGATCAGTGTGTGCAGTGTTATAGGTCCCTATGGGAGCATAAGAGATCAGTGTGCGCAGTGTTATAGGTCCCTATGGGAGCATAAGAGATCAGTGTGCGCAGTGTTATAGGTCCCTATGGGAGCATAAGAGATCAGTGTGTGCAGTGTTATAGGTCCCTATGGGAGCATAAGAGATCAGTGTGTGCAGTGTTATAGGTCCCTATGGGAGCATAAGAGATCAGTGTGTGCAGTGTTATAGGTCCCTATGGGAGCATAAGAGATCAGTGTGTGCAGTGTTATAGGTCCCTATGGGAGCATAAGAGATCAGTGTGTGCAGTGTTATAGGTCCCTATGGGAGCATAAGAGATCAGTGTGTGCAGTGTTATAGGTCCCTATGGGAGCATAAGAGATCAGTGTGTGCAGTGTTATAGGTCCCTATGGGAGCATAAGAGATCAGTGTGTGCGGTGTTATAGGGCCCTATGGGAGCATAAGAGATCAGTGTGTGCGGTGTTATAGGTCCCTATGGGAGCATAAGAGATCAGTGTGTGCAGTGCTATAGGTCCCTATGGGAGCATAAGAGATCAGTGTGTGCAGTGTTATAGGTCCCTATAGTAGCATAAGAGATCAGTGTGTGTGCAGTGTTATAGGTCCCTATGGGATAACAATGATCAGTGTGTGCAGTGTTATAGGTCCCTATGGGATAACAATGATCAGTGTGTGCAGTGTTATAGGTCCCTATGGGAGCATAAGAGATCAGTGTGCGCAGTGTTATAGGTCCCTATGGGAGCATAAGAGATCAGTGTGTGCGGTGTTATAGGTCCCTATGGGAGCATAAGAGATCAGTGTGTGCGGTGTTATAGGGCCCTATGGGAGCATAAGAGATCAGTGTCTGCAGTGTTATAGATCCCTATGGGAGCATAAGAGATCAGTGTGCGCAGTGTTATAGGTCCCTATGGGAGCATAAGAGATCAGTGTGCGCAGTGTTATAGGTCCCTATGGGAGCATAAGAGATCAGTGTGTGCAGTGTTATAGGTCCCTATGGGAGCATAAGAGATCAGTGTGCGCAGTGTTATAGGTCCCTATGGGAGCATAAGAGATCAGTGTGTGCAGTGTTATAGGTCCCTATGGGAACATAAGAGATCAGTGTGTGCAGTGTTATAGGTCCCTATGGGAGCATAAGAGATCAGTGTGTGCAGTGTTATAGGTCCCTATGGGAGCATAAGAGATCAGTGTGTGCGGTGTTATAGGTCCCTATGGGAGCATAAGAGATCAGTGTGTGCGGTGTTATAGGTCCCTATGGGAGCATAAGAGATCAGTTTGTGCAGTGTTATAGGTCCCTATGGGAGCATAAGAGATCAGTGTGTGCAGTGTTATAGGTCCCTATGGGAGCATAAGAGATCAGTGAGTGCAGTGTTATAGGTCCCTATGGGAGCATAAGAGATCAGTGAGTGCAGTGTTATAGGTCCCTATGGGAGCTATAACACTGCAAAAAAAAGTGAATAAAGATCATTTGACTCCTTGAGGTCCCCAAAAACCAGCCTCCTGTAACCCATGTAGGTGAGGTAAATGTACATTCCCCCACAAGGGTGCCCTAGGAGAAAGCAGCGGTTGTGGAAATTTGCTCGACACCACGGACCACACTTTAGCAATAGTCAGAAGAGGAACAGGAAAGGAAGAACGAGAGTGATAACTGTAGAGCGTATTAGTGAGAGCTTCATAGGATCCCATGAGCGCACCAGCCAGGACTGTTGCCGAGTTCGACAGATCCAGATCGATCCACAACGCTGCATAGACCAGTTGGTAGGCAAGAAAATAATTATATATATATCAGGGGCCGCCAGGCCACCATGCCTTTTAGGGGCCTGGAGAAGAGCCCGACCGAGTCTGGGAGACTTCCCCTGCCAGTAATAGGATTCCAGAGCTCCACACAAAGTATTAAAATATTTTCTAGGGGAATCACAGGCACCAAGTGAAAAAGGTAGAGGAATTTAGGAAGGTATATCATTTTAAAAATATTGATCTTACCCGCTAAGGAAAGAGGTAATGGGGACCAGGCGTTCAATCACTCCACAGTGGAGCACAAGAGTGGATCAAAGTTCAATGACATATAATCTAGTAGGGACCTAGTCACCTCCACCCCCAAATATCTGAAACGGGAAACCATTTGAACCCCGGCCGGAGGATGGCAAAGAAAGGGAACTCCAGACGAGAGAGCCATCAATGAGGACTTGGCCCTGTTAACCCGCAAGCCCGAAATGATACTAAACCGGTCGAGTAGGTCAATGAGGGACAGGAGAGAGCCCTTAGCATCCGCCAAGTACACCAGAGTGTCATCCGTATAATGGGAAACCTTCTCTACAATAGATCCCCTGGGGATACCACAAATATCAGGAGCCCTATGAATAGCTGCAGCCAAGGGTTCCATCGCCAGCACAAAGAGAAAAGGAGAGAGAGCGGGCACCCCTGCCGCGTCCCACTACCGCGGCTAAAAGGAGCAGACACAGTCAAATTAGTGCAAATGCGAGCCCTAGGACTATCATAAAGTAAACGAACCCAAGCACATAAACGAGGCCCAAACCCACATGCACCCAGTACTTCCCAGAGATAGGGCCACAGAAACGAATCAAAGGCCTTATAAATATCTAGGCTGACTACCACACCTGTAGGAAAGCCTTCCCCCACAGCAGCTGTGTTGAGTTGCAGACGCTTCACATTAACATCAGAAGCCCTACCCGGCATAAATCCAGTTTGGTCAGGATGAACGACAGAATCAATGACCCCGTAGCCAATAGCCAACAGAGTAGCCAATATTCTAGCCAAAATCTTAATATCAATATTCAATAAGGAAATAGGTCTGTAAGAGTCAGGCAATAACGGATCTTTTCCAGGCTTAGGAAGTACTACAATCAACTTCACAGAGTCTGGAAGAGCATCTGCGTCCGCTATGGAGTGAAACAATTTATGAAGTATAAGGGCCAATTATTCTTCATCTTGTACCAATCACCTATCATCCCTTTTTACGCCGAGCGCTCCGGGTCCCTGCTCCTCCCCGGAGCGCTCGCGGCGTTCTCCTCTCTGCAGCGCCACGGTCAGACCCGCTGACCGGGAGCGCTGCACTGACACTGCCGGCGGGGATGCGATCCGCATAGCGGGACGCTCCCGCTCGCGGGTCGCATCACAATCTGCTCACTTGTCCCGTTCCCCGGCTGTCACGTCCTGGCGCGCGCTGCTCCGCTCTCTAGGGCGCGCGCGCCAGCTCTCTAAGATTTAAGGGGCCAGTGCACCACTAATTGGTGCAAAAAACAAAGAAAAAAAGGGGGGATTCAGCTCACCACTGTGCGGTATTGGATGCAGGAGAGCAAGGCAGGCAAGGCGCGGGCCGTGTCCGGGAGAACAATGGAAGCCGACGTGTTTCGAGCCTGTACTGGCTCTTAGTCGTGCCACGACTAAGAGCCAGTACAGGCTCGAAACGCGTCGGTTTCCTTTCCTTCTTTTTTATTTCCATTATGGATATCCTTTGTTTTTAAACATGCTACATTAAAGGTGAAGTTTTAACCTTCTAATTGGACTTTTTGGAGCAGCTGGAGGCCCCCCTGCACGTGTGCTTTCTTCTTCCACCACTAATTGGTGCCTGGCCCAATCAGTGTAATTAGCTCCCACCTGCTCCACGCCTTTATAACCTCACTTCCCCTTCCCAGCATTGCCGGATCTTGTTGCCCTTGTGCCAGTGAAAGCGTTCCTTGTATGTCCCAAGCCAGTGTTCCAGACCCTCTGCTGTTGCCCCTGACTACGATCCTTGCTGCCTGCCCTGACCTTCTGCTACGTCCGACCTTGCTCTTGCCTAATCCCTTGTACTGCGCCTGTCTCAGCCGTCAGTTGGGGTTGAGTCGCTATCGGGTGGAACGACCTGTGTTCCAGACCCTCTGCTGTTGCCCCTGACTACGATCCTTGCTGCCTGCCCTGACCTTCTGCTACGTCCGACCTTGCTCTTGCCTAATCCCTTGTACTGCGCCTGTCTCAGCCGTCAGTTGGGGTTGAGTCGCTATCGGGTGGAACGACCTGGTGGTTACCTGCCGCTGCAAGTCCATCCCGCTTTGCGGTGGGCTCTGGTGAAAACCAGTAACCCCTTAGACTCCGTTCCCCTGGTACGGCCCACGTCATCACCCCACTGACACAGAGGATCCACCACCAGTATCCTCACAGTATCCGGATCCTGACAATCCCATCCAAACCAGGGGTCTTCCCATGAGGAAGATCTCTAAGTGCCCTTTCCACCTCCTCAACTGAAAAGGGGGCATCTAACGTCTCCGCCTGAGAGCGACTAAATGTAGGAAGAGATAAATCCTTAAGGAAAAACAAAATCTCCCCCTGACCGGGCTTAGAAGGGGCAGCATACAAGGAAGAGTAAAAGTACCTAAAGACAGTGTTAATCAACAAAGGATCAGTCACCACAGGGATGTGGAATTCCTATTGCCCGGAACATGCAGTTTCGGGCGCCAGGCAGGGGAATTTTTCTGTCCCTTAGCCCGGCTTCGGGCAAGCAGAGCCAGACCTGACAAGCACGGCGGCGCTCATCAGTCTGTTTGGAGTGGACTCCCGACTCCTGCCTGCTCAATACTCTGTAGCCCCCGGCTGTTCTCAGTAGCCGTGGGCCGCCGCTAACAGCGAGCATGCAGCAAACACCGCGGCTGGCTATTAACCCTTTAGATCGCCGCTGTCAAAGCTGACAGCGCCGTCTAAAGGGACATGTGATTGCTCCCTGGTGGGCTAGTGAAGTCGATCGCCCCGCCCCCCCGCAGCGTGGTTGCAGGGGGGTCGGTCCACTATAGAGGTAGCCGGAGGGCTTACCTCTGTTCCCTGCTGTCCCGTGGCTCTGTCATTGATAGAGCCTGGCTGGACTAGGCTCTATCAATGGATCGCAGAGCACATAGATCTCTATTGATCTGTATGGGGAATCTAAAATCTAATGATTCCTCCTAAAAGTCTAATAAAGTGTAAAAAATAAAAAGTTTTAATAAAAGTTTCAGATTGCGGGGGGGTCCGACCACTGGTGCCCCCTGCGATCTCCCGTACGGGGCCCCGGCTCTCTGGTTAGAGAGGGCGTGTTGACCACCGCACGAAGCAGCGGCCGACACGCCCCCTCCATACACTGCTATGGGAGAGCCGGAAATTGCCGAAGGCAGCGCTTCGGCTCTCCCATAGCAGTAAATGGAGGGCGCGTGTCAGCCGCCGCTTCGTGCGGTGGTCGACACGCGCTCTCTATGCATAGAGCCGCGGCCCCATACGGGAGATCGTGGGGGGGCCCCAGCGGTTGGACCCCCCGCGATCTGAAACTTATCCCCTATCCTTAGGATAGGGCCTAAAATTTTCAATACCGTAGTTCTCCTTTAAGGACTCAGGGTTTTTCAGTTTTTGCATTTTTGTTTTTTCCTCCTTACCTTTTAAAAATCATAACCCTTTCAATTTTCCACCTAAGAATCCATATTATGGCTTATTTTTTGCGTCACCAATTCTACTTTGCAGTGACTTTAGTAATTTTACCCAAAAATCCACGGCGAAACGGGAAAAACAAATCATTGTACGACAAAATCAAAGAAAAAACGCCATTTTGTAACTTTTGGGGGCTTCCATTTCTACGCAGTGCATATTTTGGTTAAAATTACACCTTATCATTTTTCTGTAGGTCCATATGGTTAAAATGATACCCTACTTATATAGGTTTCATTTTGTCGTTCTGGAAAAAATCGTAACTACATGCAGGAAAATTTATACGTTTAAAAATGTCATCTTCTGACCCCTATAACTTTTTTATTTTTCCACGTACAGGGCGGTATGTGGACTCATTTTCTGATCTGAAGTTTTTATCTGTACCATATTTGTTTTGATCTGACTTTTTGATCACTTTTTATTAATTTTTTAATGGTATAAAAAGGGACCAAAAATAAGCTTTTTTGGACTTTGGAATTTTTTTGCGCGTACGCCATTGACCGTGCAGTTTAATTAAGTATACATTTTTATAGTTCGGACATTTACGCACGCGGCAATACCACATATGTTTATTTTTATTGACACTGTTTTATTTTTGTTATGGGAAAAGGGGGGTGATTCCATCTTTTATTAGGGAAGGGGTTAAATGATCTTTATTAACACTTTTTTAAAACTTTTTTTTGCAGTGTTATAGGTCCCATAGGGACCTATAACATTGCACACACTGATCTCCTATGCTGATCACTGGCGTGTATTAACACGCCTGTGATCAGTGTTATCGGCGCTTGACTGTTCCTGCCTGGATCTCAGACACGGAGCAGTCATTCGCCGATCGGACACCGAGGAGGCAGGTAAGGACCCTCCCGGTGTCCTGTAAGCTGTTCGGGACGCCGCGATTTCACCGCGGCGGTCCCGAACAGCCCGACTGAGCACCCGGGATACTTTCACTTCGGACACGGCGATCAGCTTTGATCGCCACATCTGAAGGGTTAATACAGGGCATCACCACGATCGGTGATGTCCTGTATTAGCCGCGGACCCCGGCCGTTGATGGCCGCGGGGACCGACCCGATATGACGCGGGGACACTGCGTGCCCCCGTGGCATATCACGGGAGCCGGCGGAGGACGTAAATATACGTCTTTCGTCGTTAAGGGGTTAAAAGGCACAGTTAACCTCTTCCATCTTATAAGTTCAAATCACCACCTTCCTATATAAAAACATGTAAACATAATAATAATAAACATATTTAGTATCGCTGCGTGTGTAATTGTACGAACTATTAAAATATAACATTATGTATCCCATACGGTAAATAACGTAAATAAAAAAAATATATACCAAACCACAGAATTGCAATTTTTATAATATCCCGGAAAAAAAGTTAAATAGCAATTAAAAAGTCAGATCAATACCAAAATGGTACCGATACAAAGAACAGATTATGGTGCAAAAAATGAGCCCTCGTACAGCCTGGTATACGAGAAAAAAAAAGCTACTGGAGTCAAAAAATGTCACTTAAAATAATTCGAAAAAGTTCAGAATTTTTTAAAAATTTGTAAAACATGACGGAAACTATAAAAATCTGGTATTGCTGCAATCAGGCGACCTAAAGTATCAAAACCACATGTTACCTCACCACAAGGTAAATGGCGTACAAAAGAAAACCACCAAATTTGCTAAATTATCTTTTACTATTTAAATTTCACTTCACAGATTATATATTTTTGGGGTTTGGAGAATGTTAATGAAAAATGAAAAGGTATTATTATAGTAGGTAGTTATGGCTATTATAGGGCGAGGAGGAAAAAACGAGAGTGTAAAAGCGAAAATTTTCCCTGACAAGTGGATTGTCATGAGGGACAAGTAGATTTTGCTCCATTTCTGTCCTGTGGACAAGTAGTTTTTTATTAAATTTCCACACCCCTGCACCACCCCACCATCTGGGCCCCTGATACTCAGTATAGAGGCAGCAGGGCGACTAGCAAGTGCCAAATACGCCAGAAGTTTACCATTTTTGTCCCCAAATGCAAACAAGGCAGCTTCCCTATCCGTCATACACAACTGGACCCTATCCTTCTGGATGACCATAAGCGACCTCTGAGCCCTGGCCCACGCCCTCTCATTCTCAGGGGAAGGGTCCCGAACATACGCTGCCTCCAATACCCTCACCTCTTGCAACAGCTTAACCTCCATAGCCGACCTAATTTTCCTCTGGCCTGCTATGAAGGCACCTCTAACTGTGGCCTTGTACGCAACCCATTGCACTAAAGGGTCAGGGTAAGAATCATTATGTTCCCAATATTCAGCATGGGCAACCCCCAGAGCATCCGCAACTGCCTCCGCCTGTAACCACCCAGGATGCATGCGCCAGATACGAGAAGAAGGGTAGGGGATTAGATAAAGGACTACCAGTATAGCTGAGTGATGTAGGAAACGTCTCTTGCTGCCTGTAGAAGGTCATCAGAAACCAGAGCGAGGTCAATGCGAGAGAACGACCTATGGGCTGCTGAGTAAAAGGAGAAGGAAGACGTATTCGGGTATTTCCACCTCCAGAGGTCGGTCAGGCCAAGCGCCAGTTGTTAAAGGGGTACTCCGGTGGAAAAACAATTTTTTTTCTTTTTTAAATCAACTGGTGCCAGAAAGTTAAACATATTTGTAAATTACTTCTATTAAAAAATCTTAATCCTTCCAGTACTTATTAGCTGCTGAATGCTACAGAGGAAATTCCTTTCTTTTTGGAACACTGATGACATCACGACCACAGTGCTCTCTGCTGACATCTCTGTCCATTTTAGCAACCTTGCATAGCAGATGTATTCTAAGGGCAGCATGGTGGCTTAGTGGTTAGCACTGCTGCCTTGCAGTGCTGGGGCCTTGGGTTCAAATCCCACTAAGGACAACAATAAATAAAGATTTATTATTATTATTATTATAATAATGTCAGCACAGAGCAGTGTGTTCGTGATGTCATCAGAGAGCTTCCAAAAAGAAAAGAATTTCCTCTGTAGTATTCAGCAGCTAATAAATACAGGAAGGATTAAGATTTTTTAATAGAAGTAATTTACAAATATGTTTAACTTTCTGGCACCAGTTGATTTAAAAAAGAAAAAAAAATTAGTTTTTCCACCGGAGTACTCCTTTAACGACGCAGGACGTATATTTACGTCCTGCGCCGGCTCCCGCGATATGAAGCGGGGTCGCGCTGCGACCCCGCATCACATCGCGTCGGTCCCGGCGCTCATCAACAGCCGGGACCCACGGCTAATACCACACATCGCCGAGCGCGGCGATGTGCGGTATTAACCCTTTAGAAGCGGCGGTCAAAGCTGACCGCCGCTTCTAAAGCGAAAGTGAAAGTATCCCGGCTAGTCAGTCGGGCTGTTCGGGACCGCCGCGGTGAAATCGCGGCGTCCCGAACAGCTTGCAGGACACCGGGAGGGCCCTTACCTGCCTCCTCGGTGTCCGATCGGCGAATGACTGCTCCGTGCCTGAGATCCAGGCAGGAGCAGTCAAGCGCCGATAAAGCTGATCACAGGCGTGTTAATACACGCCAGTGATCAGCATAGGAGATCAGTGTGTGCAGTGTTATAGTCTCCTATGGGACCTATAACACTGCAAAAAAAAAGTTTAAAAAAAGTGTTAATAAAGGTCATTTAGCCCCTTCTCTAATAAAAGTTTGAATCACCCCCCTTTTCCCATAAAAAAAAATAAAACTGTGTAAATAAAAATAAACATATGTGGTATCGCCGCATGCATAAATGTCCGAACTATAAAAATATATCATTAATTTAACCGCACGGTCAATGGCGTACGCACAAAAAAATTCCAAAGTCCAAAAAAGCGTATTTTGGTCACTTTTTATAATGAATAAAAAGTGATCAAAAAGTCCGATCAAAACAAAAATCATACCGATAAAAACTTCAAGTTATAGGGGTCAGAAGAGGACATTTTTAAACGTATACATTTTCCTACATGTAGTTATGATTTTTTCCAGAAGTGCGACAAAATCAAACCTATACAAGTAGGGTATCATTTTAACCGTATGGACCTACAGAATAATAATAAGGTGTCATTTTTACTGAAATAAGCACTGCGTAGAAACAGAAGCCCCCAAAAGTTACAAAATGGCGTTTTTTCTTCGATTTTGCCGCACAATGATTTTTTTTTCGTTTCGTCGTGAATTTTTTGGTAAAATGACTGATGTCACTGCAAAGTAGAATTGGTGACGCAAAAAATAAGCCATAATATGGATTTTTAGGTGGAAAATTGAAAGGGTTATGATTTTTAAAAGGTAAGGAGGAAAAAACGAAAGTGCAAAAACGGAAAAACCCTGAGTCCTTAAGGGGTTAAGCGAGGAAGAGCCAGGGTCCGCAGCGGCAGTGTGATCAAGCGCTGGATCAGGAACCACATTGAAATCTCCTATGAAAAGAACAGGATCAGAGGGAAAAGCCAACAATTTATTAGTGATAAGTTCAAGCACAGAAACATGAAAAGGAGGGGGGACATAGACAGAGACCAAGACAAAGGAGAAAGAACCCAGAGAACAATGAAGAATCACAAACCTCCCAAAGTGGTCACACGCAGCCTGGGAAACCGCTAATGGCAGGGACTTAGTTATTAGGACAGAAACGCCTCCAGCATAAGTAGAATAAGAAGCATGATAACTCTGCGCTATCCAGGCCCTCTTCAGGGCTAGGACCTTCTTACCCGTAACATGAGTCCCCTGTAAGCGGATAATATGAGGAGATTGGCATTTCACAAAATCAAGACATAAGGCCCTTTTAAACTTAGAATTAAGCCTCCGAACATTCCAGCTAATCACCTTCAGGGTCCCCATCAGAACAAAAAAACATAAGTTAGAAACAGGAGAGACTCGAGGAGGGTTAGGACAGAGAAGGGCATAGGACCGGGACCATACATACCGCACACAACCGACAACAAAACAGACAGGGCACAGACATACAACAAATACACAAAAACAACATGGCATAACCAAAACATCCCCAAGAAAACCCTGTCTAACACTAAACGGGACATAGCAACCTTCTATACCCTAACACAGTGCAGACCGGCAACAAAATAACTACCCCTGGATACCAGGCACACTGGTTGGGAAACACTGAGTTATAGTTTTGCAGCAGCTGAGGGCACACTGGTTGAAAAACACTGAACTAGACAGTCTACATAAACACTGGATTTATCTCAGTGGGTCAGGCTGTTTCAATAATCTTTTTTATTCTTTTGCCAGAATTCTGGCACATTTTTTTTCTTTCGATGAAGTGTCACTAAATATTTTATTTTTTATCTCAATATGCCCAGGCTGCCGTAATTAAAAAAATAAACCTTAACTTACCTCCGGCTACTCCCGGTCCTCTTCCTGGTTCCCGGGCCCAGTATGTCATATTGCCGCTTAGCCTATCACTGGCCAAGATGGGACATCTCTGCGGACAGCAATTAGCTGAGCTGCAGTGTTGTGTGTTGGGCCCCAGAAGCATGAAGAGGATCACAGCAGAGACCAGAACAACGATACCAGCAGCCTCAGGGGAGCAGTGGGAGGGAAATCATGGATTATTTATTTACTAGCTTAATACCTGGCGTTGCCCGGTTTTTCCTTCCTAATCCTTGTTGGGGAGGAAAATAAAGGAGGAAGTTTTTGACTTCATATCCCGTCCTCATATATTGTTGTCATATCCTAACCTCATATCCCGTCTTCATATCCCGACCTCCTATCCCGTCCTCCTATCCCGTCCTCCTATCCCGACTTCCTATCCCATCCTCCTATGCCGACCTCCTATCCTGACCTCCTATCCCATCCTCCTATGCCGTCCTCCTATCTCGACCTCATATCCCGACCTCCTATGCCTTCCTCCTATCTCGACCTCCTATCCTGACCTCCTATCCTGACCTCCTATCCTGACCTCCTATCCTGACCTCCTATCCCGACCTCCTATGCCGTCCTCCTATCTCGACCTCCTATCCCGACCTCCTATCCCGACCTCCTATCCCGAATTCCTATCCTGACCTCCTATCCAGTCCTGCTATCTCGACCTCCTATCCCAACCTCCTATCTCGACCTCTTATCCCGTCCTTCTATCCCGACCTTCTATCTCGACCTCCTATCTCGACCTCCTATCCCGACCCATAATATGTGTACCAGGTATTGAAATATCACCAGCCGTACGGAAGTTATGTGGTAACATACATTTCCCATTGATTTGCATAAGACTTTAAACAAAAACCCAGACCCTCAAAAATGGGGGTAGTTAATGGTTAAATTAACTATCCTATATTTTAAGTGGACATATAAGTAACATGTGACCAAGTATTATCGAAATATCTCCAGCTGTTTGGAAGTTATGCAGTAACATATATTTCCCATTGACTTGTATGGGACTTTAAACATAAACCCCGCCCCTGGCAAATGGGGGTGAGTAAGGGTTAAATCACCTATCCTATGTTTGTTGTTGACATATAAGTAACATGTGCCAAGTTTCATATTAATATCTTTAGCCGTTTGGACGTGATGCTGGAACATACACACATACATACATACATACACATACATATATACATACACACACACACACACACACGTTGAGTTTTATATATACTTATATATCCTAATCCTTGTTGGGGAGGAAAATCAACAAAGGAGGAAGCTTTTGACTTCATATCCCATCCTCATATATTGTTGTCATACTCAACTCCATATCCCGTCCCTATATCCTGTCCTCATATCTCAACCTCATATCCCGTTCTCATATCCCGTCCTCATATCCCGTCCTCATATCCCGTTCTCATATCCCGACCTCATATCCCGTCCTCATATCTGTCCCCATATCCCGACCTCATATCTTGACCTCCTATCCCATCCTCATATCTCGACCTCATATCCCAACCTCCCATCCCGTCCTCATATCCTGTCCTCATATCTCAACCTCACATCCCGACCTCATATCCCAACCTCCTATCCCATCCTCATATCTCGACCTCCTATCCCATCCTCATATCCTGACCTCCTATCACGTCCTCATATCTCAACCTCATATTCCGTCCTCATATCTTGACCTCATATGCTGTCCTCATATCCCAACCTCATATCCCATCATCATATCCCGACCTCCTATCTCGACCTCAAATCAATGGGAAATGGGACATTTCCCATTGATTTGCCTAGGATTTTAAACAAAAACCCTGACCCTCACAAATGGGGGTAGTTAAGGGTTAAATTAGCTATCCTATATTTTCAGTGGACATATAAGTAACATGTGACCAAGTATTATCGAAATATCTCCAGCCGTTTGGAAGTTATGTAGTAACATATATTTCCCATAGACTTGTTTGGGACTTTAAACATAAACCCCGCCCCTGGCAAATGGGGGTGAGTAAGGGTTAAATCACCTATCCTATGTTTGTTGTTGACATATAAGTAACATGTGGCCAAGTTTCATGTTAATATCTTTAGCTGTTTGGACGTGATGCTGAAACATACACACATGCATACACACATATATACACACACATACATACATACACACACACATACACACGTTGAGTTTTATATATATATATATATATATATATATATAGATAGATAGATAGATAGATAGATAGATTTTTTTTTTTTGTTCTTGTGTTTGTTCCAGAAGGCCAGTAGTTGGGGCATTCTTGTTGGTGTTATGCAGTAGAGTGCCTCCTTTTGATAGAACATCCTGAATTCATTATTTGCAGGGTGGGTTATTTCATCTGCTGGTCTTTTTAGCTGGACTGCATTTCTTAGTGGATGTTCTATGACACATTCTGGATCTTAGGTGGTGTTTACAAGTAACACTCTGCCCGAACACGCTGTACAATATGCATTTTTTGTGCTTATAGGTGTGAAACGTCCCACACTATTTTGACATCTTTTACATATATAGCTGAACTTATAGTTAATGTCAAAGTGATGAAAATCAGTCACTGGTGGTAGCTCAGGGTGAATTTTGGAGACACTATTAGCATATTTTACCCACAATGGTCCATGGTTGTCCTGTTGGAGTCCTCGGATTATCCAGGTTGCAGCATGGCACATTTCATGAATTAATGTCTCTAACTCGGTCTGCACTGTCACATACTTTGTCTGCTACCTGGATCCTGGCAATGCGTTTCCTCTTCTCCTTATAGTTTAAGCACTGACCTCCTGTGGTTCTAAGCCGTTTGCTCCAGGTTATCTGTAAGTCCTTAGGAAGCTTGTTGTTGAATACAGTTTGGTTGTACAGCTTATAAAGTTTTGCCACCAACTCCTTCTTGGTGTCCTGAAAATTAGTAATGTATGAAGAATCGGGTCTTGTGATTTCTTGTATAAAGCAGCCAGGGATTTTGCACATATTTTGTGAACCATCCTCCTGGCTTCGGTTGGCGAGGAACTACCATATTTGCCCTCTTCCTCTGCCTCCTCCTCTTCCACTGACTCTGATGAGGAACCGCCTCGCAGGCGTGGAGCCAGGTCCTAGTGTCACCAGGGAACCAGGTACTAGTACTAACTCAGAGTGGGCGCCGTCTTCTAATTTTTCACCCCAGGTGCCTGACTTTGTGGCCACTCCAGGCATTTGCATAAATACAGCGGGGTTGGGATGATAGTGGAGGAGACTAATCGCTATGGTAATCAATTTATAGCAGCCCACCCACAAGCATACCACGCCAGGCCTTATCAGTGGACGCTGTCACGATGCCGGCTGGCAGGTGGTGGATCCTCTGTGCCAGAGAGGGATTGGCGTGGACCGTGCTAGAGGATCGGTTCTAAGTCACTACTGGTTTTCACCAGAGCCCGCCGCAAAGCGGGATGGTCTTGCTGCGGCGGTAGTGACCAGGTCGTATCCCCTAGCAACGGCTCAACCTCTCTGGCTGCTGAAGATAGGCGCGGTACAAGGGAGTAGACAGAAGCAAGGTCGGACGTAGCAGAAGGTCGGGGCAGGCAGCAAGGATCGTAGTCAGGGGCAACGGCAGAAGGTCTGGAATCACAGGCAAGGAACACACAAGGAACGCTTTCACTGGCACTAGGGCAACAAGATCCGGCGAGGGAGTGAAGGGGAAGTGAGGTGATATAGGGAAGTGCACAGGTGTAAACACTAATTGGAACCACTGCACCAATCAGCGGTGCAGTGGCCCTTTAAATCGCAAAGACCCGGCGCGCGCGCGCCCTAGGGAGCGGGGCCGCGCGCGCCGGGACAGAACTGACGGGGAGCGAGTCAGGTACGGGAGCCGGGGTGCGCATCGCGAGCGGGCGCTACCCGCATCGCGAATCGCATCCCGGCCGGAGGTGGTAACGCAGCGCCCCGGGTCCGTGGAACCGACCGGGGCGCTGCAGTGAGGGAAGTGTAGCGAGCGCTCCGGGGAGGAGCGGGGACCCGGAGCGCTCGGCGTAACAGTACCCCCCCCCTTGGGTCTCCCCCTCTTCTTGGGGCCTGAGAACCTGAGGATCAGACTTTTGTCCAGGATATTGTCCTCAGGTTCCCAGGATCTCTCTTCTGGACCACAACCCTCCCAATCCACTAAAAAAAAAGTTTTTCCTCTGACCTTTTTAGAGGCAAGGATCTCTTTGACAGAGAAGATGTCCGAGGAGCCGGAAACAGGAGTGGGAGGAACAGATTTAGGAGAAAAACGGTTGAGGATGAGAGGTTTAAGAAGAGAGACGTGAAAGGCATTAGGGATACGAAGAGAAGGAGGAAGAAGAAGTTTGTAAGAGACAGGATTAATTTGACACAAAACTTTAAAAGGACCAAGATAGCGTGGTCCCAACTTATAGCTCGGGACACGGAAACGGACATATTTAGCGGAGAGCCATACCTTGTCTCCAGGGGAAAAAATGGGAGGAGCTCTTCTTTTCTTATCTGCGAATCTCTTCATGCGAGAAGAAGCCTGTAAGAGAGAATTTTGGGTCTCTTTCCATATGGTGGAAAGATCACGAGAAATTTCATCCACAGCGGGCAGACCAGAGGGCAAGGGGGTAGGGAGGGGGGGAAGAGGGTGACGGCCGTACACCACGAAAAACGGAGATTTGGAGGAAGATTCAGAGATTCTGAAATTATACGAGAATTCGGCCCAAGGTAGAAGATCTGCCCAGTCATCCTGGCGGGAGGAAACAAAATGTCGTAAATAGTCACCCAAGATCTGGTTAATTCTCTCTACTTGTCCATTGGATTGAGGATGGTATGCAGAAGAAAAATTTAATTTAATCTTGAGTTGTTTACAGAGAGCCCTCCAGAATTTAGACACAAATTGGACGCCTCTATCCGAGACGATCTGTGTAGGCAACCCGTGAAGACGAAAAATGTGTACAAAAAATTGTTTAGCCAACTGAGGCGCTGAAGGAAGACCAGGAAGAGGGATGAAATGTGCCATTTTGGAGAATCGATCAACGACCACCCAAATAACAGTGTTGCCATGGGATGGGGGTAAGTCAGTAATAAAATCCATACCAATCAGAGACCAAGGTTGTTCGGGGACAGGTAGAGGATGAAGAAAACCAGCGGGCTTCTGGCGAGGAGTCTTATCCCGGGCACAGATAGTGCAGGCTCGCACAAAGTCCACCACATCAGTCTCTAGAGTCGGCCACCAATAGAAGCGAGAGATGAGTTGCATAGATTTCTTAATGCCCGCATGACCTGCGAGATGGGAGGAGTGACCCCATTTGAGGATCCCAAGGCGTTGGCGTGGAGAAACAAAGGTCTTTCCTGGAGGAGTTTGCCTGATGGAGGCTGGAGAAGTGGAAATCAGGCAGTCAGGAGGAATGATGTGTTGAGGAGAGAGTTCAATTTCAGAGGCATCTGAGGAACGAGAGAGAGCATCGGCCCTAATGTTCTTATCAGCAGGCCGAAAGTGAATTTCAAAATTAAATCGGGCAAAGAACAGAGACCACCTGGCCTGACGAGGATTCAGCCGTTGGGCAGACTGGAGGTAGGAGAGGTTCTTGTGATCGGTGTAAATAATAACTGGAAATCTTGATCCCTCCAGCAGATGCCTCCATTCCTCAAGTGCTAATTTAATGGCTAGAAGCTCTCGATCCCCGATGGAGTAGTTCCTCTCCGCCGGAGAGAAGGTCCTGGAAAAAAAACCACAAGTAACAGCATGCCCGGAAGAGTTTTTTTGTAGAAGGACAGCTCCAGCTCCCACTGAGGAGGCATCAACCTCCAATAGGAAGGGTTTAGATGGGTCAGGTCTGGAGAGCACGGGAGCTGAAGAAAAGGCAGACTTGAGTCGTTTAAAGGCGTCTTCCGCTTGAGGAGGCCAAGACTTGGGATCGGCATTTTTTTTTGTTAAAGCCACAATAGGAGCCACAATGGTAGAAAAATGTGGAATAAATTGCCTGTAATAATTGGCGAACCCCAAAAAACGTTGGATGGCACGGAGTCCGGAGGGGCGTGGCCAATCTAAGACGGCAGAGAGTTTATCTGGGTCCATTTGTAGTCCCTGGCCAGAGACCAAGTATCCTAGAAAAGGAAGAGATTGGCATTCAAACAGACATTTCTCTATTTTGGCATAGAGTTGATTATCACGAAGTCTCTGAAGAACCATACGGACATGCTGGCGGTGTTCTTCAAGATTGGCAGAAAAAATCAGGATATCGTCCAGATATACAACAACACAGGAGTATAGGAGATCACGAAAAATTTCATTAACAAAGTCTTGGAAGACGGCAGGGGCGTTGCATAGACCAAAGGGCATGACCAGATACTCAAAGTGTCCATCTCTGGTGTTAAATGCCGTTTTCCATTCATCCCCCTCTCTGATGCGGATGAGATTATAAGCACCTCTTAAGTCCAGTTTGGTAAAAATATGGGCACCTTGGAGACGATCAAAGAGTTCAGAGATGAGGGGTAGGGGGTAGCGGTTCTTAACCGTGATTTTATTAAGACCGCGGTAGTCAATGCAAGGACGTAGAGAGCCATCTTTTTTGGACACAAAGAAAAATCCGGCTCCGGCAGGAGAGGAGGATTTACGGATAAAGCCCTTTTTTAAATTTTCTTGGACGTATTCAGACATGGCAAGAGTCTCTGGGACGGACAGAGGATAGATTCTGCCCCGGGGTGGAGTAGTGCCCGGGAGGAGGTCAATGGGACAATCATAAGGCCTGTGAGGAGGTAGAGTCTCAGCTTGTTTTTTGCAAAAAACGTCCGCAAAGTCCATATAGGCCTTAGGGAGACCGGTTACATGAGGAAGCACAGGGACACGGCAAGGTTTACTGGGAACCGGTTTTAAGCAGTCCTTGGAACAAGAGGGCCCCCAACTCTTGATCTCCCCAGTGGACCAATCCAGGATTGGGGAATGGAGTTGAAGCCAGGGAAGTCCAAGAAGGATTTCAGAAGTGCAATTGGGGAGGACCAACAGTTCAATCCTCTCGTGATGAGATCCGATGCACATTAGAAGGGGCTCCGTGCGGAAACGTATAGTACAGTCCAATCTTTCATTGTTTACACAATTGATGTAGAGGGGTCTGGCGAGACTGGTCACCGGGATGTTGAACCTGTTGACGAGAGAGGCCAAGATAAAATTTCCTGCAGATCCAGAGTCCAAGAAGGCCACAGCAGAGAAGGAGAAGGCAGAGGCAGACATCCGCACAGGCACAGTAAGACGTGGAGAAGCAGAGTAGACGTCAAGGACTGTCTCACCTTTGTGCGGAGTCAGCGGACGTCTTTCCAGGCGGGGAGGACGGATAGGACAATTCTTCAGGAAGTGTTCGGTACTAGCACAGTACAGGCAGAGATTCTCCATGCGGCGTCGTGTCCTCTCTTGGGGTGTCAGGCGAGACCGGTCGACCTGCATAGCCTCCACGGCGGGAGGCACAGGAACAGGTTGCAGGGGACCAGAGGAGAGAGGAGCCGGGGAGAAGAAACGCCTCGTGCGAACAGAGTCCATATCCTGGCGGAGCTCCTGACGCCGTTCGGAAAAACGCATGTCAATGCGAGTGGCAAGATGGATGAGTTCATGTAGGTTAGCAGGGATTTCTCGTGCGGCCAGAACATCTTTAATGTTGCTGGATAGGCCTTTTTTAAAGGTCGCGCAGAGTGCCTCATTATTCCAGGATAATTCTGAAGCAAGGGTACGGAACTGTACGGCATACTCGCCAACGGAAGAATTACCCTGGACCAGGTTCAACAGGGCAGTCTCAGCAGAAGAGGCTCGGGCAGGTTCCTCAAAGACACTTCGAATTTCCGAGAAGAAGGAGTGTACAGAGGCAGTGACGGGGTCATTGCGGTCCCAGAGCGGTGTGGCCCAAGCCAGGGCTTTTCCAGACAGCAGGCTGACTACGAAAGCCACCTTAGACCTTTCAGTGGGGAACTGGTCCGACATCATCTCCAAGTGTAATGAACATTGGGAAAGAAAGCCACGGCAAAACTTAGAGTCCCCATCAAATTTATCCGGCAAGGATAGTCGTATTCCAGAAGCGGCCACTCGCTGCGGAGGAGGTACAGGAGCTGGCGGAGGAGATGATTGCTGGAGCTGTGGTAGTAACTGTTGTAGCATAACAGTCAGTTGAGACAGCTGTTGGCCTTGTTGCGCAATCTGTTGTGACTGCTGGGCGACCACCGTGGTGAGGTCAGCGACAACTGGTAGAGGAACTTCAGCGGGATCCATGGCCGGATCTACTGTCACGATGCCGGCTGGCAGGTGGTGGATCCTCTGTGCCAGAGAGGGATTGGCGTGGACCGTGCTAGAGGATCGGTTCTAAGTCACTACTGGTTTTCACCAGAGCCCGCCGCAAAGCGGGATGGTCTTGCTGCGGCGGTAGTGACCAGGTCGTATCCCCTAGCAACGGCTCAACCTCTCTGGCTGCTGAAGATAGGCGCGGTACAAGGGAGTAGACAGAAGCAAGGTCGGACGTAGCAGAAGGTCGGGGCAGGCAGCAAGGATCGTAGTCAGGGGCAACGGCAGAAGGTCTGGAATCACAGGCAAGGAACACACAAGGAACGCTTTCACTGGCACTAGGGCAACAAGATCCGGCGAGGGAGTGAAGGGGAAGTGAGGTGATATAGGGAAGTGCACAGGTGTAAACACTAATTGGAACCACTGCACCAATCAGCGGTGCAGTGGCCCTTTAAATCGCAAAGACCCGGCGCGCGCGCGCCCTAGGGAGCGGGGCCGCGCGCGCCGGGACAGAACTGACGGGGAGCGAGTCAGGTACGGGAGCCGGGGTGCGCATCGCGAGCGGGCGCTACCCGCATCGCGAATCGCATCCCGGCCGGAGGTGGTAACGCAGCGCCCCGGGTCCGTGGAACCGACCGGGGCGCTGCAGTGAGGGAAGTGTAGCGAGCGCTCCGGGGAGGAGCGGGGACCCGGAGCGCTCGGCGTAACAGACGCCCACTAATTCGGTCAGAAGATGACAATTTTAAACGTATAAATTTTCCTGCATGTAGTTATGATTTTTTCTAGAAGTACGACAAAATCAAACCTATATAAGTAGGGAATCATTTTAATCGTATGGACCTACAGAATAAAGAGAATGTGTTATTTTTACCGAAAAATGTACTGCGTAGAAACGGAAGCCCCCAAAAATGACAAAATGGAGTTTTTTCTTCAATTTTGTCACACAATTTGTAAAATTACAACTGTACCACTGGGAACGAACAGTGGCAAACTGTCACTCAATTCAGTGACGGTTTAGGAGAAAATTATTATTATTTTTTATCGTTTTTTAAATAGTTTTTCCTTTTTTTTTTTTATGGAAAAAAATATAATAAAATGACAAACTGTACCACTAGGAACTAACGGTGGAAAACTGTCAATCAATTCAGGGGAGAAATGGGGGAACGGCGGTATTTGAGGTGGTGTGCGACACATGGTATATGGGGTAACTTTACTGCAACTGTTATCAGTGACAGGGCACTGATGGGCACAGTAAAAAAAAAAATTTCAGGCACCTGCTTTTTCTTGCTTCAGTGACTGTTATATTCAGTGACTTGTACTGATTTATTGAAAAATAGAGGGTGCCTATAAAGGAGATGGGCACTACTTGGCAAAGGTGTTTTTTTTACACTTTTTATTCAGCAGTCACTGTTATTATCAGTGACTGGCACAGATTTGATTGGGTGACTTGCACTGATTTATTCTGTATGGCTGCCGGATCGCAGCGCAGGGACATAACAGAGGGCAGCGGCAGGGACAGATCAGAGGGTGCCTATAAAGGAGATGGGCACCAAAGGTAGATTTTCTTTTATTTTTACACTTTTTATTCACCAGTCACTGTTATTTTCAGTGACTGGCACAGATTTGTATCTGCCGGCAGTAGCAGCTGTAAGCCGGCTGCAGAGGGAGATCGCTGGCTACAGAGGGAGATCGCCGGCTACAGATGTGAGAAATGTGGAGGACAGAGGGGCACAAAAGGGGCACAGAACGGGCACTGAGGATGAAGGGTAACACACAGTAAGACCTCTTCAACTGTATAACAGTAACTCCTGCTCCGATCGCTACTGTCACAGAAGTGAAAGCATCGGAGCAGGAGTTACTGTATCAGAACGTGGATACATTGTGATAGGTCCCTCCCCGGACCAATCAATGATCCTGGGCCAGGACCACCTCTGATTGGTCTCTGGTCCTGAGGCAGAACTTCTCACCTGCCAGACACAACCGGAGGTGAAAAGTTTAACTTGCGGGCTTCAGCAGGAGCCGTGATTATGTGAACGCCGGGTTTTTAGGGCATGCTGCGCGAATCCACTGCACACAGTGCCGTCAAAACCCGGCGTTCTGCAGGAAGGGGTTAACTATCATATATTTTTATTTGACATATAAGTAATGTGTACCAGGTATTATTGAAATATCTCCAGCCGTACGGAAGTTATGTGGGAACATACATTTCCCATTGTTTTTCATAAGACTTTAAACAAAAACCCAGACCCTCAAAAATGGGGGTAGTTAATGGTTAAATTAACTATCCTATATTTTAAGTGGACATATACGTAACATGTGACCAAGTATTATCGAAATACCTCCAGCCGTTTGGAAGTCATGCAGTAACATATATTTCCCATAGTCTTGTATGGGACTTTAAACAAAAACCCTGACCCTGGCAAATGGTGGTTAGTAAGGGTTAAATGACCTATCGTATGTTTGATGTTGACATGTAAGTAACATCTGTGCCAAGTTTCATGTTAATATCTTTAGCCGTTTGGACGTGATGCTGGAACATACACATACATACACACACACACACACATTGAGTTTTATATATATATATATATATATATATATATATATATATATATATTAGCTGAGTACCCGGCGTTGCCCGTTTTTTCCTTCCTAATCCTTTTTGGGGAGGAAAATAAACAAAGGAGGAAGCTTTTGACTTCATATCCCGTCCTCATATATTGTTGTCATATCCCAACCCCATATCCTGTCCTCACATCCTGACCTCCTATCCCGTCATCATATCTCGACCTCATATGCCATCCTCACATCCCGTCCTCCTATCCCGTCCTCCTATCTCGACCTCCTATCCCGACCTCCTATCCCATCTTCCTATCTCGACCTCCTATCCCGTCCTCCTATCTCGACCTCCTATGCCAACCTCGATCCTGTCCTCCTATCCCGGTCCTCCTATCCTGTCCTCCTATCCCGTCTTCCTATCCCGTCCTCATATCCCGTCCTCCTACCCCGACCCGTAATATGTGTACCAGGTATTATTGAAATATCACCAGCCGTACGGAAGTTATGTGGGAACATACATTTCCCATTGATTTGCATAGGACTTTAAACAAAAACCCCGACCCTCACAAATGGGGGTAGTTAAGGGTTAAATTAACTATCCTATATTTTAAGTGGACAGATAAGTAACATGTGACCAAGTATTATCAAAATATATCCAGCAGTTTGGAAGTTATGCAGTAACATATATTTCCCATTGACTTGTATGGGACTTTAAACATAAACCCCGCCCCTGGCAAATGGGGGTGAGTAAGGGTTAAATCACCTATCCTATGTTTGTTGTTGAAATATAAGTAACATGTGTGCCAAGTTTCATGTTAATATCTTTAGCCGTTTGGACGTGATGCTGGAACATACACACATACATACACACATATATACATACACACATACATACATACACACATTGATTTTTATATATATAGATTTAATTGCGTCAGCCTTGGCATATTGAGATTAATGGAGTGGAGTACAACTTTAGGCCACACTCCTTTTGCTGCGGACACTCCCCTTTTTCAGATGTGGCGATAAACTGTCTAAGATACATAATAAATGTTGTCTAGAGGGAACGGCAATATCCACACAGTCTTACCTGTTGGCCTCCTTTGGAATCTCTGGTGGAATTGCGTGAAAACGAACTTAGGATGCATTCACAAGTGCAAAATCTGCTGCAGAAATCCTGCTAAAGAGCCCTTATCGAGATGCTCAATATAAGGATATGTCGGCACTTCCGTGAAATCTGTGGTGGTGCACGAAGTAGGGTAAAGCCACAGGTAGAAGAAAAATGATACCCAGCACTAACCAGTAATGCACAGTGAAGATTTATTATGCCATAGTGTAGTACAAGGATGCATTTCGGCGTGGGAGCCTTCCTCATCTGGCTGCCTATGGAAGACAGCAAGTCAAGTAAGGCTATGTTCACATGTCAGAAAGTCTGCACGGAAAATCTCAGTGCGGACATTCTGCGGATGTCGGCATCCGGCAATAGGACCTCTCAAGAATGCACAGTCATCTAAATTGACTCCAGTTCTTACTGAGCTCTGCAACAAAATTTTAAACACAGGTGTAGTGATGAAAGAGATGTTGGAGGCCTCAGTAATACTAATCCCAAAGGAAGGGAAAGACCTTTCACTTACACCCAATTACAGACCCATATCACTCCTAAATGAAGACATAAAAATATAATGTGTTACGCCGAGCGCTCCGGGTCCCTGCTCCTCCCCGGAGCGCTCGCGGCGTTCTCCTCTCTGCAGCGCCCCGGTCAGACCCGCTGACCGGGAGCGCTGCACTGACACTGCCGGCGGGGATGCGATCCGCATAGCGGGACGCGCCCGCTCGCGGTTCGCATCCCAATCTCCTTACCTGTCCCGATCCCCGGCTGTCACGTCCTGGCGCGCACGGCTCCGCTCTCTAGGGCGCGCGCGCGCCAGCTCTCTAAGATTTAAAGGGCCAGTGCACCGCTAATTGGTGCCTGGTCCAATCAGTGTAATTAGCTCACCTGCTCCAGGCCTATATTACCTCACTTCCCCTTCCCTGCATTTCCGGATCTTGTTGCCTTGTGCCAGTGAAAGCGTTTCGTGTATGTCCCAAGCCTGTGTTCCAGACCTTCTGCTGTTGCCCCTGACTACGACCCTTGCTGCCTGCCCTGACCTTCTGCTATGTCCAAACTTGCTCTTGCCTTGTCCTTCTGTACCACGCCAGTCTCAGCAGTCAGAGAGGTTGAGCCGTTACCGGTGGATACGACCTGGTTGCTACTGCCGCAGCAAGACCATCCTGCTTTGCGGCGGGCTCTGGTGAATACCAGTAGCAACTTAGAACCGGTCCACCGGTACGGTCCACGCCAATCCCTCTCTGACACAGAGGATCCACCTCCAGCCTGCCGAATCCTAACAATATGCTAAATTACTAACAGACAGACTAGGACCACTTTTACCATGCCTGATCCATGTAGATCAGGTAGGGTTTATTAAGGGCAGACAAACGATAGATGGGACTAGACGCATACTGGACCTTATTGATGGGGTGGGGTGCGGTCAGATGCCTTCTCTTCTGTTGGGATTGGATGCGGAGAAGGCATTCGACCGCATACACTGGGGCTATTTTCGTTCAGTATTGGAGGGGTTCGGTCTGCCGTCCGGGGTTATAACAGCAATTATGGCCCTATATACTACCCCCAGTGCAAAAGTGCGGGCTGAGGGAGCAACCTCCAGAGCTTTCCATATCACTAATGGCACGAGACAGGGGTGCCCCCTGTCTCCCCTGCTCTTCGTCCTAGCAATAGAACCATTGGCGGAGCACGTGCGGAGGGCGGGGGGGGGATACGGGACATCCCTGTGGGGGCAAGAGACCATCGGATAAGTCTTTTCGCGGATGACCTATTGATAACATGTACAGACCCACTTATCTCTATGAAAACCGTAATGGAGCTGCTAGAAAATTTTAGTAAAGTAAGTTTTTATAAACTTAACTCGACAAAGTCAGTGGCCCTTATAATAAACATTGACAAAGAAACTAGAAGATGTTTGGAGGAAAACTACCCATTTATATGGACAGAAGACATGATAATCTACTTAGGTATAAATCTGGGGCCCTCAACACATCAATCTTTGAAAATAAACAAACTCATTGAAATCCCAATTAAAATTAGATATTGTAGCCTATTCCAGATTCCCAGTCTCTTGGTTGGGGAGAATATCGAGAATATTTGCCAATTAAAATACCTAAGAAATCAATCACAGTTCTCCAACAATTTCTGCAAAAATGTATTTGGAAAAATAAGAAACCAAGAACCTCCGCTAAAATACTATATCGCCCAATTAAAGAGGGAGGATTGGGCTGTCCAAACCTTTTAAAATATTACTATGCGTCTTTACTTACTCAGGTTCAGAGACTATGGCATAACGAAACTGAGATGGGCTCAGGAAAAAAAGGAAAAAAAAAGTAGCTTTGGAAGGACAGATGATGGGGGGCATACCCCCCAATCTAATTTTGTGGTAAACAGCTTTAACAAACAAGAGATTGGGACCTAATATAGCTACTATTACCGTGAGTATGGAAGCTTGGAAATATGCGTTACATCACCAAATTCTAAACCCCTGTATATTGGAGGATGTCCCAAATGCAGCAATCCAACACTTCATACCATCAACAGATTTTACTGGTTGGCTAGACAAAGGTATTTTTTCCGTAAATAGTTTTTTATTGAAATTTTTAACACACAATAGTAACACAGCACTTGCATCAACAAAACTAGAAGACAAACAGCATTAATGCAATGTACAGATATCATGGTTTTGTGTATGGTAAAACAACCAAGAAGAACCAAAAAGAAAACCAGAACTCACAGTGACATCACGTCTGCATCTATGGATGGATAGAGGAACAGGTCAATGCAAGTAATATGTAGATAAACAGGATTAGCATACTCCATGGAAATTCATGAACTGTTTTATGTAACCTAAGATGGGCGTCGCCCTCGAAGTGAACAGGCCTTGACTAGTAGCCATATATTGATTTTTTCCCTTAAAAGGATCTATTATATATCTATACAATATGGGGAAATGATCCAGTTGTTCCACCTCTTTTGAAAATTGGCAAAAGTGTTAGAACCCAGGGCTATTATTTTCTCAAATGAATATGTGGTATTCATTTTGGCAATGATGCTATCTATAGTCGGCACTGTGGCAGTTTTCCAAATCGTTTTCATGGCCGATCCTATATGAGAGGCACATGACAATGCTGCATGTAGATGTTTAAAAGCTTTCTCCCATATGGGGAGGGGGACGGTGATACCAAGATCCTTCTCCCATAAACATAGTGGATAGGGCTTGGAGGCACTCTGAAAAGCCATATGGGCGGTATAGAAAGGCTTAAAGGAGTAGTCCAGTGGTGATTCAGTGGTGAGCAACTTATCCCCTAAGGATAGGGGATAAGTTGCAGATCGCGGGGGGTCCGACCGCTGGGGCCCCCTGCGATCTCCTGTACGGAGCCCCTACAGCCCGCGGGAAGGGGGCGTGTCGACCTCCGCACGAGGCGGCGGCCGACACGCCCCCTCAATACAACTCTATGGAAGAGCCGAAGCGCTGCCTTCGGCAATCTCCGGCTCTGCCATAGAGATGTATTGAGGGGGCGTGTCGGCCGCCGCCTCGTGCGGGGGTCGACACCCGCTATCTCGGCGGAGAGCCGGGGCCCCGTACAGAGAGATCGCAGGGGGCCCCAGCGGTCGGACCCCCCGCGATCTCAAACTTATCCCCTATCCTTAGGATAGGGGATAAGTTTTTCACCACTGGACTACCCCTTTAAGGCCTTTGTTAGTGGAAGCTAGAAGGCGAAAAGCAGAGCGGTCTAATTCACCTGGGGCAGGAGTGAGATGGTGTATGAAGTGTCTGATTCATAGATATTTATAGAAATCCTTGTTGGGGATGTTATATTTAGTAGCAAGATCTGAAAAGGGCAGTAAGGCACCACAATCCTTTAGATGTTTAATATGAGTAATACCTCTCTCAGACCATGTAGATAAGTCTAAATCTGGGACCTGGGCTTGTAGGAAAGAAAGCGGTAAAGCATTAGAGCTCAAACCAATAGGCGCTCGCATGTGAGAGATAAAATAAGACCAAGCAGCAAAGGATGCCTTCACTATTGGGTTGGATAGACTTGGAGGTGTGACGGACCAGAAGGGGGCGTACAAGACATCCCTGAGGGAGAATGGAGTTACACTAAAAGCTTCAATGTCTAGCCAAGTTCTCGGACTGCACCACCAAAGCTTAATATTCGAAATTAAGGTTGATATATAGTAAAACTGAAGATTGGGCAAGCCTAAGCCTCCCACTAATTTGGTTCTAGATAGTATGCTAGATGCCAGCCTGGGTTTCCTTCCCGCCCAAGAGAGGATTCTCTGCGCCCAAGAAAAGAAAGAGGAGGGGAGAGAAATAGGTAAAGTGCGGAAAAGATAGAGAAATTTAGGAAGTAAGAACATTTTAACCCCTTAAGGACGCAGGACGTAAATGTACGTCCTGGTGAGGTGGTACTTAACGCACCAGGACGTACATTTACGTCCTAAGCATAACCGCGGGCATCGGAGCGATGCCCGTGTCATGCGCGGCTGATCCCGGCTGCTGATCGCAGCCAGGGACCCGCCGGCAATGGCCGACACCCGCGATCTCGCGGGCGTCCGCCATTAACCCCTCAGGTGCCGGGATCAATACAGATCCCGGCATCTGCGGCGGTTCGCGATTTAAATGAACGATCGGATCGCCCGCAGCGCTGCTGCGGGGATCCGATCATTCATAACGCCGCACGGAGCTCCCCTCACCTTCCTCCGTGCGGCTCCCGGCATCTCCTGCTCTGGTCTGTGATCGAGCAGACCAGAGCAGGAGATGACCGATAATACTGATCTGTTCTATGTCCTATACATAGAACAGATCAGTATTAGCAATCATGGTATTGCTATGAATAGTCCCCTATGGGGACTATTCAAGTGTAAAAAAAAAATGTAAAAAAATTTAAAAGTAAAAGTAAAAAAAAAGTGAAAAATCCCCTCCCCCAATAAAAAAGTAAAACGTCCGTTTTTTCCTATTTTACCCCCAAAAAGCGTAAAAAACATTTTTTATAGACATATTTGGTATCGCCGCGTGCGTAAATGTCCGAACTATTAAAATAAAATCTTAATGATCCCGTACGGTGAACGGCGTGAATGAAAAAAAAAAAAAAGTCCAAAATTCCTACTTTTTTAATACATTTTATTAAAAAAAAAAATTATAAAAAATGTATTAAAAGTTTTTTTATATGCAAATGTGGTATCAAAAAAAAGTACAGATCATGGCGCAAAAAATGAGCCCCCATACCGCCACTTATACGGAAAAATAAAAAAGTTAGAGGTCATCAAAATAAAGGGATTATAAACGTACTAATTTGGTTAAAAAGTTTGTGATTTTTTTTAAGCGCAACAATAATATAAAAGTATATAATAATGGGTATCATTTTAATCGTATTGACCCTCAGAATAAAGAACACACGTCACTTTTACCATAAATTGTACGGCGTGAAAACAAAACCTTCCAAAATTAGCAAAATTGCGTTTTTCGTTTTAATTTCCCCACAAAAATAGTGTTTTTTGGTTGCGCCATACATTTTATGATATAATGAGTTATGTCATTACAAAGGACAACTGGTCGCGGAAAAAACAAGCCCTCATACTAGTCTGTGGATGAAAATATAAAAGAGTTATGATTTTTAGAAGGCGAGGAGGAAAAAATGAAAACGTAAAAATTAAATTGTCTGAGTCCTTAAGGCCAAAATGGGCTGAGTCCTTAAGGGGTTAAATGTGGCAACCCTCCCGATCCACGAGATCTCTGATTTAGTGAGGTGTTCTACATCATTTGATATGGACAACAGTAGACGGTCATAATTTTCAGTGTTTATCGATTTAACGGGGTAGGACAACTGGACGCCTAGATATTGTAAGCTGTTGGGATGCCAATCAAATGTAAACATAGATTTAAGAGAGGATATAAGGTGAGGAGGGAGATTTATGGGGAGGGCCTGGGTCTTAGCACTATTAAGTTGGTAGTAGGAGAGTGTTCCGTACTGTCCTATGATGTCCAATACGGCCGGGATCGATTTTAAAGGGTTAGTGACAGAATTACATCATCCGCATAAAGGGATATGGAATGGTTGGTGGGTCCGATAGTAACTCCCGACACACTAGGGTCAGTTCTGATGGAAGTCGCCAGGGGTTCCATAGACAAAATATATAGTAATGGAGGGAGGGGACATCCTTGACGGGAGCCATTAGAAATAGAAAAAGGAGCCGATAAGCACCCATTAGCCAGTACCCTGGCCGTAGGGGTGGAGTAAAGGGACGCAAGCGCTGACACTATGGCACCCGAGAACCCCATCGCCTCTAGGACCGAGAAGGCGAACGACCACCGGAGGCGGTCGAACGCCTTCTCCGCGTCCAGGGCCAGGATGACCGCCGGTGTGGATGTGCATTCCAAATGGTGGAAAACATGAAGGAGTCGCCTAGTGTTATCGGAGCCCTGCCGTCCGGCCACAAATCCAGATTGGTCTATATGAACCAACGAAGGTAAGACCACGGAGAGTCTACACGCCAAGAGCTTTGCAAAAATATTAATGTCCTGATTGAGGCTCCTTACCAGGTTTAGGCAAGGTAGTAATAGTAGCCTGCAAGTTCTCCTGCGGAAATGATCCAGTGGCAGTGGCCGTCCGGCAGAACCCCAACAAATGTGGAGCTAATAGTTCGCTGAAGGCCTTATAATAGGAGGCAGCAGACCCATCAGGTCCTGGCGCCTTGCCCCTCGGGAGTGAGTTAATCACTTTAATTATCTCCGGCAATGTAACGTCTCTATTTAAGTCGGACAGTTGTGTGTGGGATAGGGTGGGGAGATTAAGTTTCTGAAGGTAGGATTGGATAGAGGGCTCCAAAGCCATTGGCATTGTCCAAGGGGGTATATAATTTATCATTAGTGGTCGGATGGAAAAGGAATGGAATGCGTGATTTCGCCTGTTGACGCCTGAGGCGGTTTGCTTGTAGTTTGCTGGCTTTATTATTCTGGGAATAATAACGTGCTTGAAGCTTTCTGTGTGTCTTCTCGTATGATGATAGTAGCAAGCAACGTACATCCCTTCTCAAGGAGTGCACTACTGCAGCATTAGCATCCGTGGGACATAGTTGATTAGTGAGTTCTGCTTGCTTTAATTTTGTAAGTGCTTCTTTAATGGCTTGTTCGTTACGTCTTTTTATAATAAAGCTATACTTTATGCAGGAACCCCTTATTACTGCCTTATGGCAGTTCCATAGAAGTATGGGATCATTCACAGAGTTCGCATTTTTTGCGAAATATTCCGTGATGTCTCGTCTTAAACAGTCCCCAAATTGTGGGTGTGACCAAAGATATGGGTTACCGCACCAAGCATAGGAGGGAGGGGAGACCGTGCCATCCCGCAATGTCAAAACAATAGCAGCATGGTCCGTCCATTTGATAGGTTCAATATTGGTGGCCCTTACATTAGTTATTAGAGTCCTATCCACTAGAAATAGATCAATGCGTGAATAGGTACTATGTACGCCCGATAAAAATGTGTACTCCCGCTCTGAGGTATGTTGTATACGCCATATGTCATAGAGGTCAGTAGAGGAGAGAAAGGAGGAGAAAGAAGTAAGAGAGAGACGAGAAGGAGATGTGGTGTCCATCACACTGTCAGGGACAGTATTAAAGTCGCCACAGAGAATTAAGGATCCCCAGGCTGGGTGTCCAACCGCTTTCATTAACCTCTTCAAAAAAGTAATTCGTCCCTTATTCGGGGCATATAGGGAAACTATAGAAAAACGTGTTGCATTAATGGTGCAGTGGAGAATAACATACCTCCCCATCCGGTCCGCCACTACCTCATGAAGGGAAAATGCCACAGTATTCTTTATCGCTATCAAGACGCCTCTGGACTTGGAGCTGTAGGTAGAATGATAAATGTTAGTGAATGCAGGGTGGTGAAGGCGAGGTATATCCTTAGTTAATAAATGTGTCTCCTGCACACACAGGACATCGCTCTTTAGCTCAAGAGCTTCCTTCCATAAATGTGATCTTTTACATGGCGTGTTCAGGCCGTTCACATTAAGACTAGTAAATGTTATAGACATAATACTAAAGTAAACATCAATAGATGAAATGGTAAGTTGTCATGGATATCAGAGTGGCAAGACGCACCTCCCAGCCAGCGTGCGCCTGCCAAGCTTCCTAGGAGTACAGCTAATAGACCCTGCATGTAAGATATTTCACTGTGAGAGAAACAAAGAACAACAAAATAGAGGAACACAAACAAAAGCATACAAGACACTAGATAGGATGGCATGCCGAAGCACGGGCCATCCAACTCCAGGTGGGGGTGAAAGTCTATGTCGGAACCAGGCACCGTAGACAAAAAATCTCCGACCGCCGTATCATTGAGAAAACGGAAAGTTCACCAGGTGAGTCAGACAGTAGACCAGTCCCCCTCCACTGCCCTGGGGCGAGAGTCCTTTGGCTGACGCGATGGGTAGATCAAAGAAATATTCCAATTCTTCAAGGGCTCCTCACCCTCTGCAAGGGTGCGCACGACATGCATAGATCCATCGCGCTTGATCAGTAAACGTACTGGAAATCCCCAACGGTACATCACTTTGGAAGCTCTAAGGGCAGAGGTGACAGGAACCAGAGATCTGCGTGCTTGTAGGGTGGCCGCAGATAGGTCCGCATACACTGCAATTCTGTGATAGGGAGCTGGCAAGCCATTATTGCGTCGAGCATATTCCATTGATTTGCTCCTTTACATGGAAAAAATGAACACGGGCTAACACGTCCCTAGGGACAGAGTCCTCCAGATGTTTTGGTCTTGGAACCCTGTGGGCCCTATCCACAATTAGTTCCTGCGAGGGGCAATCAGGCAAAGTCGCTTGAATCAGAGACTTGACATATTCCGGAATGTCTGCTGGGGTCACCGCCTCTGGAATGCCTCGCAATTTAATATTGTTGCGGCGATTGCGGTCCTCTAGGTCTGCAACTTTGAGCTTAAGGGAGGACACGTCATCTTCCAAATCTTCTCAGAGGTCAATTAGAGCGTTGTGGGAGGAAGCAAACTCTCCAAATTTTTGCTCTATATGGTCAACCCTGTCCCCTAATGCTTGAACCGAGGACTGGATGGGGTTAACCATTTTGTGAAATTCTTGCAGGAATGAGGAACGTAATAACAGCAATATGTCCCTCAAAGTTGTGTCAGTTAAGGCTTTATCAGTAACAGGAGCAGTGCCCCGGGGGTCTCCATAGTCAGTGTCCCCAGGGAGAGAAGCGCCCCATGCACTCATCTCATGTTGCAATGAAGGTAGGGAAACAGCCGGCATCGCTGTCCCCAGAGAGCAAGAGGGAGAAATGCTTTTAGTCGTAAAGGGCGGAAGAGACGGGGACCTCAGTTCCCCCCGACCTTCCCCGTCCCCGAACACGCACCTCACAGTTGCGGGTAGTCTCTCTCCAGTGTCGGCGAGCAGGCAGCCAGAACGGAGGTGAGTAAGGCAGGGTCCAAAGTCGACCTCCTCGGTGGGATTGGAGGGCATGCAGGGCTGTGCTCCGGAGGCTGTGGTGAGCGCGCTGTGAGAGAGGCAGCAGGGCAGCCAGCACCATCTTGGCCCGGGGATGAGCGGGGAACAAACTGAAATTTTTCCAGAGTGCCCGTCCTCAGCGGCTTTCTTCTCCTCGCCGGCATCTCAGCTGAAGTTTAGGGAGCTGCAGAGTCAATTTGCTGGCGAAAATAAGCGGTGTATTAGTCGCTATGGCTGATTATTCACGGAGCTCCCTTGAGACTAAACCATGCGCCTCGGCAGCCAGGCCACGCCCCCCCAGGAATGACAAAGGTATTTTTAAATTAGGAGATATTGTGGAGAGTGGAGGGATGCTGCCATTTGAAGAAATCTCCCAAAAAATTGAAATACCATCGAAAGATTTTTTTTAAAGACCTCCAGATACGGCATTGTGTCTCCTCCTTTAACTGGGGAGTCAGGGTGAAGTCAATATATAATGAATATTTTTTTTAATACCAAAGGAGGTAGGGGTGGGATATCTAGAGCCTATAAGGCTCTGCAACAAATGGACTTCCAAATAAAGATGAGTTTTCAGGTTAAATGGGAAGTTGATTTGGGTCACCCTATTTCTGATGAAACCTGGACGGGTATTTTCCTTACCCCAACAAAGGTTTCACATTGTGTTTCCCATTTGGAATCATCACGCAAATTGTTATATAGATGGTACCTGACCCCTGTTAAGTTATCTAGGTTTAGTTCAAGTAATTCCCCGACCTATTGGCGGTGTAATTTGGGGATTGGCACATTAAAACATATATGGTGGGACTGCCCGTGTATAAAAAGGTTATGGGCAGAGATATACCAATTACAGAAACAATTGTGCGGAGAGGATACAAACATTATTTGGGGGCCAGGTTTAGCGCTCCTGTCAAAGGGTTTGGATCATTTACCGTAAAAACAGTCTGTAATAGTTTTCCATGCTCTAGCTACAACAAGAGACGCAATCACAAGTTATTGGAGAAGCCAAGACCTCCCAAATACAACTCTCATAATCAGATCATTTAAACGAATATGTATTATGGAGAAATTAAGATTAGATAAGTCTGCAAAGAATAAATCGAAGGATAAGTGGTGGGAGATTTGGGAATATTTTAGAAACCAGGTGAATAATTTGGGGTAACTCCCAAATATCAAATGGAACTCTGGACGTGAGTGGAAGAAAGAAGCAGTGTGAAGGTTAGGAAGGGAGGTGTGTGAGTGTGTGAGTAAAGGGGAGAAGATGGAATGGTTTTATTTTTTGTTCTTGTTTAGAATGTCTACAGTATGTATATGTGTGATATGTATGAGCAATAATTGTATTTGGAAAATAACAATAAAAATATATTCAACACAAAAGAATGCGCAGTTTCATTGATGGCAATGAATTCCATGCGGAGTCCGCAGAAAGAATGGACCGGAATTTGAAACATCTGGTGTGGAAATTCTGCTATGTGCACAGTGCAGCAAAATCCCATTAAGATCAATGGAACTCTGCTGCTGCGGAAATTCTGGCCTGTTAAAATAGCCTAAATCAGTTTTACAGTCTAAATTCCGGTAAAAGTCAGGCACATTTGCAATAGTAGACCTGCCCAATGTGTTATAGTGTACCTGTCACCAACAAAAAGGTTTGTATAATGTAGACAATACCATTATATGTATACTTGTAATATACATTGGTTAAAAAAAATTATATTTTTGTCCCTGCAGCTATTGCCTGTGTGTCCCTATGAGGAATCCAAATACAGGAAGTGAGGGTGGACAAGCAGGGCTCTGTACACTGAGGACAAGCAGGGCTCTGTACACTGAGGACAAGCGGGGCTCTGTACACTGAGGACAAGCGGGGCTCTGTACACTGAGGACAAGCGGGGCTCTGTACACTGAGGACAAGCGGGGCTCTGTACACTGAGGACAAGCGGGGCTCTGTACACTGAGGACAAGCGGGGCTCTGTACACTGAGGACAAGCGGGGCTCTGTACACTGAGGACAAGCGGGGCTCTACACTGAGGACAAGCGGGGCTCTGTACACTGAGGACAAGCGGGGCTCTGTACACTGAGGACAAGCGGGGCTCTGTACACTGAGGACAAGCGGGGCTCTGTACACTGAGGACAAGCGGGGCTCTGTACACTGAGGACAAGCGGGGCTCTGTACACTGAGGACAAGCGGGGCTCTGGCTCTGTACACTGAGGACAAGCAGGGCTCTGTACACTGAGGACAAGCAGGGCTCTGTACACTGAAGACAAGCAGGGCTCTGTACACTGAGGACAAGCAGGACTCTACACTGAGGACAAGCAGGGCTCTGCACATTTAGGACAATCAGGGCTCTGTACACTGAGGACAAGCGGGGCTCTGTACACTGAGGACAAGCAGGGCTCTGTACACTGAGGACAAGCAGGGCTCTGTACACTGAGGACAAGCAGGGCTCTGTACACTGAGGACAAGCGGGGCTCTGTAGACACAACAAGCAGGGCTCTATGCACTGAGGACAAGCAGGGCTCTGTTCACTGAGGAAAAGCAGGGCTCTGTACACTGAGGACAAGCGGGGCTCTGTACACACAACAAGCAGGGCTCTGTACACTGAAGACAAGCAGGGCTCTGTACACACAACAAGCAGGGCTCTGTACACTGAGGACAAGCAGGGCTCTGCACTGAGGACAAGTGGCGCTCTGTACACTGAGGACAAGCAGGGCTCTGTTCACTGAGGACAAGCAGGGCTCTGTTCACTGAGGACAAGCAGGGCTCTGTACACTGAGGACAAGCAGGGCTCTGTACACTGAGGACAAGCAGGGCTCTGTACACTGAGGACAAGCAGGGCTCTGTACACTGAGGACAAGCAGGGCTCTGTACACTGAGGAAAAGCAGGGCTCTGTACACTGAGGACAAGCAGGGCTCTGTACACGGAGGACAAGCAGGGCTTTGTACATTGAGGACAAGCAGGGCTTTGTACACTGAGGACAAGCAGGGCTCTGTACACTGAGGACAAGCGGGGCTCTGTACACTGAGGACAAGCGGGGCTCTGTTCACTGAGGACAAGCAGGGCTCTGTACACTGAGGACAAGCAGGGCTCTGTGCACTGAGGACAAGCAGGGCTCTGTACACTCAGGACAAGCAGGGCTCTGTGCACTGAGGCTCTACGACACACTCCCGGCTCATACAGCTGGATGATTGACAAGACAGGAGCCTGCACAGAGCCCTGCTTGTCCTGCCCTCGCTTCCTGTGTTTGGACTCCGCACAGAGACACACAGGCAATAGCTGCAGGGACAGCATTTTCTCACCCAATAATATACTGTACACATTTCTAACCAATGTATATCGTAAATATACATATAGGCCCTCATTTACTATTGCAAACCCGACATGTTTTGTCGGGTTGTGCGCCAGGTTTTGTCGCATTGTGCCAGATTTTGCGCCAGAATTTGCTCCAGAATTGAAAAAACCCGACTAACTCTTCATTTTGGTAAGAAAACCTGAAAAGGGGCGTGGCCCACAGAAAAGGGGTGTGGTCTCCAAAAAGGGGCGCGTTCCTGACATTTCCACAAAATGTATTAATTACTAAGGTTTCCACATAAAATGTGGTGGATTTAAGCGGAGGAAAACCCTACAGATCAGAGCATATGTAAAAAAAAGCAAAGTGTAGGGAAAGTGGAAAATGTAGGGAAACCTTAGTAAATACCGTGGAAAATAAATTGTAGGGAATTAAAACCCACAAAGAAACCTACACAACACTCTTAGTAAATAGGGGCCATAATGTATGTATGTATTTCTAACCAATGTATATTATAAAAAATACATATAATGGTATTGTCTACATTATATAATTAAATGTTTTTGCTAATGACAAGTACACTTTAAAACTGCTCCAAGCAACTGATCACAGCTCAGCGTTCCATTCTTAAAATGCTCTGGTAAAATGAATCCTGAGCTGTGATTGTTTGCTATGAGTGAATAGGACAGTTTTTGTCTTTGGCAATGTTGAGAAACCTGCCCTATTAGGCTCCCACTAGTTATTTTTCCCTGTGTTTTTTTGTGTGAAAAAAACGCCAGTGCAATTTCCTGCGTCTGATGTTTTTTCTGGCATTTTTGCATTTGAGTGGAAATTGCATTTTTTGCCCTTTTGGTGTTTTTTTTCTAAATTTGTTGCAGTAGGGATGGGAAAAAATGTATTTAACCCCTTAAGGACCAGGCCATTTTACACCTTAGGACCAGAGCGTTTTTTGCACATCTGACCACTGTCACTTTAAACATTAATAACTCTGGAATGCTTTTAGTTATCAATCTGATTCCGAGATTGTTTTTTCGTGACATATTCTACTTTAACATAGTGGTAAAATTGTGTGGTAACTTGCATCCTTTCTTGGTGAAAAATCCCAAAATTTGATGAAAAATTTGAAAATTTTGCATTTTTCTAACTTTGAAGCTCTCTGCTTGTAAGGAAAATGGATATTCAAAATATTTTTTTATTTTATTCACATTTCCAATATGTCTACTTTATGTTTGCATCATAAAATTGATGAGTTTTTACTTTTGGAAGACACCAGAGGGCTTCAAAGTTCAGCAGCACTTTTCCAATTTTTCACAAAATTTTGAACCTCGCTTTTTTTCAGAGACCAGTTCAGGTTTGAAGTGGATTTGAAGGGTCTTCCCATTAGAAATACCCCACAAATGACCCCATGATAAAAACTACACCCTCCAAAGTATTCAAAATGACAATCAGTAAGTGTTTTAACCCTTTAGGTGTTTCACAGGAATAGCAGCAAAGTGAAGGAGAAAATTCACAATCTTTATTTTTTACACTCGCATGTTCTTGTAAACCCAATTTTTGCATTTTTACAAGGGGTAAAAGGAGAAAATGTATACTTGTATTTGTAGCCCAATTTCTCTCGAGTAAGCACATACCTCATATGTCTATGTAAAGTGTTCGGCGGGCGTAGTAGAGGGCTCAGAAGCGAAGGAGCGACAAGGGGATTTTGGAGAGTACGTTTTTCAGAAATGATTTTTGGGGGGCATGTTGCATTTAGGAAGCCCCTATGGTGCCAGAACAGCAAAAATAACCCACATGGCATACCATTTTGGAAACTAGACCCCTTGGGGAACGTAACAAGGAATAAAGTGAGCCTTAATACCCCACACGGGTTTCACGACTTTTGCATATGTAAAAAAAAATATTTTTTTTTTCACTTAAATGTGTGTTTCCCCCCAAATTTCAAATTTTTGCAAGGGTTAATAGCAGAAAATACCCCCCAAAATTTGTAACCCCATCTCTTCTGAGTATGGAGGTACCCCATAAGTGGACCTGAAGTGCACTACGGGCGAACTACAATGCTCAGAAGAGGAGGAGCACCATTGAGCTTTTGGAAAGAGAATTCGTTTGGAATGGTAGTCAGGGGCCATGTGCATTTACAAAGCCCCCCGTGGTGCCAGAACAGTGGACCCCCCCCCCCCCACATGTGACCCCATTTTGGAAACTACACCCCTCACAGAATGTAATAAGTGGTGCAGTGAGCTTTTACACCCCACTGGCGTTTGACAGATCTTTGGAACAGTGGGCTGTGCAAATGGAAAATTACATTTTTCATTTTCACGGATCACTGTTCAAAAAATCTGTCAGACACCTGTGGGGCGTAAATGCTCACTTCTCCCCTTATTACATTACATGAGGGGTGTAGTTTCCAAAATGGGGTCACATATGGGGGGGGTCCATTGTTCTGGTACCATGGGGGCTTTGTAAACACAAGTGGCCTTCAATTCCGGACAAATTTTCTCTTCAAAATCCCAATGGCGCTCCTTCTCTTCTGAGCATTGTAGTGCACCCATAGAGCACTTTACATCCACATATGGGGTATGCTCTTACTCAGAAGAAATTGGGTTACAAATTTTGGGGGGCTTTTTTTTATTTTCCCTTGTGAAAATGAAAAATTTAGGGTGACACCAGCATTTTAGTGAAAAAAAATTTTTTTTTTTCATTTTCCCATCCAACTTTAATGAAAATTTGTCAAACACCTGTGGGGTGTTCAGGCTCACTATACCCCTTGTTACGTTCCGTGAGGGGTGTCGTTTCCAAAATGGGGTCACATGTGGGTATTTATTGTTTTGTGTTTATGTCAGAACCATTGTAAAATCAGCCACCCCTGTGCAAATCACCAATCTAGGCCTCAAATGTACATGGTGCGCTGTCACTCCTGAGCCTTGTTGTGAGTCCGCAGAGCATTTTACGCCCACATATGGGGTATCTCCGTACTCAGGAGAAATTGCGTTACAAATTTTGGGGGTCTTTTTTTCCTTTTACCTCCCGTGAAAATAAAAAGTAAAGGACAACACCAGCATGTTAGTGTAAAAAAAAATTTTTTTTTACACTAACAGGCTGGTGTAGACCCCAACTTTTCTTTTTCATAAGGGGTAAAAGGAAAAAAAGCCCCCAAAATTAGTAACGCTATTTCTCCCGAGTACGGAGATACCCCATATGTGGCACTAAACTGTTTCCTTGAAATATGACAGGGCTCCAAAGTGAGAGAGCGCCATGCGCATTTGAGGACTAAATTAGGGATTGCACAGGGGTGGACATAGGGGTATTCTACGCCAGTGATTCCCAAACAGGGTGCCTCCAGCTGTTGCTAAACTCCCAGCATGCCTGGACAGTCAGTGGCTGTCCGGAAATGCTGGGAGTTGTTGTTTTGCAACAGCTGGAGGCTCTGTTTTGGAAACACTGCAGTACAATACGTTTTTTATTTTTTATTAGGGGGACAGTGTAAGGGGGTGTATATGTAGTGTTTTACTCTTTATTATGTGTAAGTGTAGTGTTTTTAGGGTACATTCACACTGGCGGGTTTACAGTGAATTTACCGCTAGGAGTTTGCGCTGCGGTGAAAAATTTGCCACAGCCCAAACTTGAAGCAGAAAACTTACTGTAAACCCGCCAGTGTGAATGTACCCTGTACGTTCACATGGGGGGGGCAAACCTCCAGCTGTTTCAAAATTACAACTCCCAGCATGTACTGACAGACCGTGCATGCTGGGAGTTGTACTTTTGCAACAGCTGAAGGCACACTGGTTGGAAAACCTTCAGTTAGGTTCTGTTACCTAACTCAGTATTTTCCAACCAGTGTGCCTCCAGCTGTTGCAAAACTTCAACTCCCAGCATGTACTGATCGCCGAAAGGCATGCTGGGAGATGTAGTTATGCAACAGCTGGAGGGATCGCAACTACAACTCCCAGCATGCAGAGACAGCTGTTTGCTGTTTAGGCTTGCTGGGAGTTGCAGTTTTGCAACATCTGTAGAGCTATAGTTTAGAGACCACTGCACAATGGTCTCCAAACTGTGGACCTCCAGATGTTGCAAAACTACAACTCCCAGCATGCCCAGACCGCAAACTGCTGTCTGGGCATGCTGGGAGTTGTAGTTTTGCAAGATCTGGAGGTGCACAGTATAGAGATCACTTTGCAGTGGTCTCAAACTGTAGACCTCCAGCTGTTGCAAAACTGCAACTCCCAGCAAGCCTAAACAGCTCTCTGGGCATGCTGGGAGTTGTAGTTTTGCAACATCTGGAGGGTTACAGTTTAGAGACCACTATAGTGGTCTCAGACTGTAGCCCTCCAGATGTTGCTAAGTAACTCACCGGCTTCCGTTGGATCCAGGGAGCTGCGTCGCGGTCCTCTTCTTCCGCCGATCGTCGCCCGCTGCCGCCGCTGATCATCGCCGCTGCCGTCGCCGATGGGTAAGTGGATCTTCGGCGCCGGTCCCTGTCGGTTTCCCCGTCCTGCCCCGCCTATTGTGGGAGGGCAGGACGGGGAAACCGAAAGTAAACCCCTCCGCCCCCGATCTGCTATTGGTGGTCACGTCTAGACCACCAATAGCAGAGATAGGAGGGGTGGCAACCCTGCCACCTCACTCCTATCGCTACAGGGGGATCGTGGGTGTCTAGGACACCCGCGATCCCCCTTCTATTCCGGGTCATCATAGACCCGTATGACCCGGAATCGGCGCAAATCGCAAGTGTGAATTCACTTGCGATTTGCGACGATCGCCGACATGGGGGAGTCTAATGACCCCCCTGGGCATTTGCGTGGGGTGCCTGCTGATAGATATCAGCAGTCACCCCGGCGCGATCCCCGCCCGGCGCGCGGCGGGGACCGAAATTCCCACGGGCGTACAGGTACGCCCTTGGTCCTTAAGGACCAGGGAGCAAAGGCGTACCTGTACGCCCTTGGTCCTTAAGGGGTTAAGGAAATCTTTTTTTTTTTTTATATTTTATAATTTTTCTCTCTCTGTTTTTTAGGTAGTACTACTACTCCCATCATGGAACACACTGTTCCATGATTGGAGTAGTAGTTCCTGTACTGATAGACATATTGCCCCGGGTGTCACTCCTGACACCTGATGCAATCATCTATAATATAGCAGAAATGCGGAGCAGCTCTATACAGCGCTCACATCTCTGCTCTGTACTCCGGCCATTGATGTGAATAGAACATCACTCATTCATATTTTCTGCCCAGAGTGGGGATTGGCCAGATGGTTGCAGCCGATCACAGCTCTCTGCAGGAAATATGAATGAGTGATGTTCTATTCATATCACTGGCCGGAGTACAGAGCAGAGATGGGGAGTGCAGGAGAAAGCTGCTCCACATCTCTGCAATAGATAGGACGATCACATCGGGTGTCAGGAGTGATACCCGCTGTGATCTGTCCTTACCTGCAGGTACTACTACTCCCAACATGGAGCACACTCTGCTACATGCTGGGAGCTGTAGTACCTGCATTAATAGACAGATCGCAGCATGTGTCACTTCTGACACCTGTTGTGATCTGTCTATTAATGCAGGTACTACAGGTCCCAGCATGGAGTAGAGTGTGCTCCATGCTGGGAGCTATAGTACCTGCAGTTAAGGAAAGATCACAGTGAATGTCACTTCTGACACCCGCTGTGATCCTCCTGTATAATGTATAGATGCGGCGGCTGCTCTTCTATGGTCCCCTGTACTGCCGTATATATACACATATTCATATTTCCCGCCAGATGGTTCCAGCCAATCACAGCTCTCTGCGGGAAATATGAATAGGTGTATATATACGTCAGTGCAGGGGACCATAGAAGAGCGGCCGGCCGCATCTATACATTATACAGGAGGATCGCAACGGAATTGAGGCGGTCAGTTAGTACAGGTACTACTACTCCCATCATGGAACAGTGTTCCATGCTGGGAGTAATAGTACTACCTTAAAAAAATTAAGAAAAAAAAGGAAAAACGCACACTACGTTTTTATTATTGTTGGCAAAATTTTTAGTGCTTTACCCGCCCACATAAATTGATCCCTGTTTAAAAATGAATACAAATTTTGTTATAAAAAAATATAAATTTTGTTAAATACAATTTTTTCCATCCCTACTGTATCTTTTTTATTATTTTTTTTAATAGTACCCTACAAAATGTTATTAAAAAAGTATCTCCATCACTTTTTTTGATCGCTAAAGTCCAAAAAAGAATAAAAACCGCCTGCAAAAACGCTAAAGTTAAAACCCACGTTGCGTTTTATTAGACTTCTATGGGAAAAAAAACGCCAAAGGCTCAACATGCTGTGACTTTGCAAAACTGCCAAGGAGCTGAAAAACGGCAAAAGGATAAAAAAATAACCCTGCCAAACTGAAAAACGCAAAGTGGAAAAAGAATTTTGCGTTTTTTATTGATTTACAGCTAACATCTGGCCGCAGGCCCATGGTGGCCGTTTTGGCGTTTTGCCCCCCAAAAATCGCCAAAACGGTCAAAACTTAGCCTTATGTGGCAAAGTCGAAGAAAATGCTCATAGATAAATCTGCCCCATTATTATTTTTTAGATTTGAAGATGGACCTATACAGCCTAAATGATGAACATTGCCTCCAACCAGAGGACTACTGCAATGATGGCTTCCAGCCCATGTGTGATATTCTGCAGCCGGAACTTTCAGATCGCAGCTCAGGTTCTGCTACCACTATGTTCAGTGATAATTTGGGCAGGATAGAAGAGAGCCTCCCAAGTGCTGATATGATGTCATCTGTTAATAACAAATGGGATGCAGGTTAGTTGAAAGAATTAATTATTAAAGGGGTATTCCAGGAAAAAACTTTTTTTATATATATCAACTGGCTCCAGAAAGTTAAACAGATTTGTAAATTACTTCTATTAAAAAATCTTAATCCTTTCAGTACTTATGAGCTTCTGAAGTTAAGGTTGTTCTTTTCTGTCTAAGTGCTCTCTGATGACGCCTGTCTCGGGAAACGCCCAGTTTAGAAGAGGTTTGCTATGGGGATTTGCTTCTAAACTGGGCGGTTCCCAAGACACGTGTCATCAGAGAGCACTTAGACAGAAAAGAACAACCTTAACTTCAGAAGCTCATAAGTACTGAAATGATTAAGATTTTTTAATAGAAGTAATTTACAAATCTGTTTAACTTTCTGGAGCCAGTTGATATATAAAAAAATTTTTTTTTCTGGAATACCCCTTTAAATAGTGATTGACAGTTATTTTTGCAAACACACTTTGGCCGGGATGACACTTTAAAATTATTGTCCATCGGAATACATTGTTGTCTATGGGGACCGGCAATGTCCAAGCAGTCCTAGCTGCCGGCCGCTCTCGGAATCTCTGGGTGGAATTGTGTTAACTCAGCATAGGGCAGGGTGGTATGACCAAATGTGTGTATCATGGTATTTTTTTAAACTTTTAGTGGTTCCACGGTATATAACGGTAATTCCTGGCGGGGCGATAGGAAATACCGTTATATACCGTGGAACCACTAAAAGTTAAAAAAAATACCCCCCATATTAATTATCAGCCCACATCCTCTTCGGGGTAAATGCTCACATATCACCCGCAAGCGCTGCCCTCCTCGTCCTGTTTCTTGCGGCCGCCGGCGCTGGCACTCTATACTGTGCGGTATCCCTATGCCCGGGCTGCAAAAGGTAGACAAAATAAACTTTAACGCACCTACGTCGCTCTTACGCTGGGGACGGGAACGTCGGAGAGCTGTCAGCTTATCACCGGCTGCAGCAATGTTTCCCCTCGGCCGGTGATAGGCTGAGCCCACTGTCATGTAAGAAGCCGGCCGAGGCGGAACATCGCTGCGGTCGGTGATAGGCTGAGCCCACTGTCATGTAAGAAGCCGGCCGAGGCGGAACATCGCTGCGGTCGGTGATAGGCTGAGCCCACTGTCATGTAAGAAGCCGGCCGAGGCGGAACATCGCTGCGGTCGGTGATAGGCTGAGCCCACTGTCATGTAAGAAGCCGGCCGAGGCGGAACATCGCTGCGGTCGGTGATAGGCTGACGGCTGTCCGACGTTCCCGTCCCCAGAAAACAAGTGAGGCCGGTACCGGACCAACGGGAGGTGAGTTAAAGTTTATTTTGTTTATTTTTTGCAGCCCGGGCATAGGGATACTGCGTACAGTATAGAGCAGTGGTCTACAACCTGCTGACCTCCAGATGTTGCAAAACTACAACTCCCAGGTCCGGGCATGCTGGGACTTGTAGTTTTGCAACATCTGGAGGTCCGCAGGTTGGGGACCACTGGTATAGAGTGTCAGCGCAACAAACAGGACGAGGAGGGCAGCGCATGCGGGTGACATGTGAGTAGTAGTACCCTGATGGGGACAGCGCTGGGCTGGGCTAATAATTGGGGGGGGGGGAGCAGAACAGCGCTCGCAGGTCACATAGGATTAGTTCCTTGATGTGGGGACAGCGCAGCGCTGGGCTGATTCATTCATTCCCGAGGGGGAGGGGCCAAAGCGGTATTGCGGTATGGGTTAAAATTCATATCATGCAGCACAAAAATTTCGGTATTCAGTATGAACCGGTATACTGCCCAGCACTACGTTCAGACATACATAATCTGCTGCAAAAATTCAGCTGAAATGCCCTTACCGAAACACTGACCAGTCTATGCATGTGATATTCATAGTCCATTATCTGAGGAGGCACACACCAGTCTTTAACTTTATCATTGGTCATGCAGAGTTAACACAATATTTCTTCTAATTCTGATTTTATTCTTCCAGATCTTGGCCTCATTGATGCAGAGGACAGCGTGTTACTGCTAAACAAGCCGTGCAAAGAGAAGGTGACTGCACTGGACTGTAAAGTGTGCAGAAAGGTCTTCTACAATGCAAGCTCCCTCAGCAAACACATGGTGACCCACAGTGAAAAGCGAAATCACATCTGTAGGGTCTGCAAGAAAGCCTTCAAAAGACAGGACCATCTGTATGTACTTTGGAATAAAAAAGGAACAATTGCTAAATAGGGAGCTGCATATTTATTTCTGCTATAGCACTTTTGTTCATCTTTATAATATGTAACAGAAATGTTTTCTATAACAAATGCATTTAAGGGGTTTTCCTGGGAAAAAATTGATGTGGCCATCGATATCTGACATCCAGCACTCACGACGATCAGCTGTTTTTGCAGACAGCTGGATCTATGAGGTGAATAGGGCCAGTTGGCTCCATTTACTGAGTACCGGCTGGGTCTGGTTACTGCAGCTCAGCTGCCATTTAAAGGGGTACTCCAGTGGAAAACAATTGGTGCCAGAAACTTAAACAGATTTGTAAATTACTATTTAAAAATCTTAATCCTTCCGGTACTTATCAGCTGCTGTATGTTCCAGAGGAAGTTCTTTTCTTTTTTTTATTTTCAGTCTGACCACAGTGCTCTCTGCTGACACCTCTGTCCATGTCAGGAACTGTCCAGAGCAGGAGAGGTTTGCAATGGGGATTTTCTCCTGCTCTGGACAGTTCCTGACATGGACAGATGTGTCAGCAGAGAGCACTGTGGTAAGACAGAAAAGAAATTCAAAAATAAAAAAAACTTCCTGTGGAGCATACAGCAGCTGATAAGTACTGGAAGGATTAACATTTTTAAATAGTAGTAATTAATTTACAAATCTGTTTTAACTTTCTGGCACCAGTTGATTAAAGGGGTATTCCAGGCAAAAACATTTTTTATATATATCAACTGGCTCCGGAAAGTTAAACAGATTTGTAAATTACTTCTATTAAAAAAATCTTAATCCTTCCAATAGTTATTAGCTTCTGAAGTTTCTGTCTAACTGCTCAATGATGATGTCACGTCCCGGGAGCTGTGCATGATGGGAAAATATCCCCATAGGAGCTGCACAACTCCCGGGACTTGAGTCTTCAGAAACCAGTTAGACAGAAAACAGCAACTCAACTTCAGAAGCTAATAACTATTGGAAGGATTAAGATTTTTTAATAGAAGTAATTTACAAATCTGTTTAACTTTTCGGAGCCAGTTGATATATAAAAAAAAGTTTTGGCCTGGAATACCCCTTTAAAAATGTTATTTTTTCCAATTGAGTATCCCTTTAAGGGAACTAGAGCTGGGCTGCTCTAACCCAGCATGGCCACTAGTAAATGGAGTCAACTGCTTCTGGCCCCGTTCACAGCTTAGAGCCAAGTACGACAGCCCTGCAGAACAGCTGATCATCAGGGTGCCAGATGTCTGCTCACCACTGATCAGATATTGATGACCTATCTTATAGATAGGGTGTTGGCACCCTGTCCATCACATATTGTCCAGCTCAGTTTTGCCCAGAAGACCCCTTTAATACATTATACATTATAGGCTGATACATATACAAACATTTACGTCAGTAAATCAAATTTCTCTATCGGCTCCATTGGGGGACACAGACCTTGGGTGTATGCTGTTGGTGCTAGGAGACTTGACACTAAGGAAATCAAAAAGTCGGCTCCTCCCAGCAGAATATACCCGCCTACAGAGCCTGAGGTAATCAGTTTAAGCTTAGTGTCGCAGGAGATGGACACTAGTCTGGGGTTCTCCCCAGACTTGGTCTAACATTTTTTTATTTTTACAGAATAGGGACGTTTAGTTTTTCTTATTCCCCTTTATTTTTCTTTTTTCAGGTGGGGACTCAGGAACATAGCGTTCACTGTTTCCCCATTTGCGATTGAGGGGGCACAGACATCGTGGATGTACTGTCAACCCCCTCTCGCCAACGGCCAGCGCCTGGGGTTGTACCTTATGGGTCTGGGTCCCCCACTTTTCCCTGCTCATCTCGCTTTTCAAGCCTGGCATGATGCAGGTGACAAAAAGCTGGCTGAAGACTTCATGACTGAAGACTTCATTAGGTAAGTTCTTCAGATTAAGGTGAGTATTCCCCTTCTCCCTTTTTTTCTTTCAGGTGTCGGGGGCTTGCAACCTCTGGAGAACCCCTGTTTTGGTCCCACTCCTTTTTATTGTTTCTAGTTGGGGTCCCTATTGGGAAAGGGCTCCCTAAAGCTATTGGGGGAACTCAGGGGGTTAATATCAGTGGTGTAGGACTGTTCATTTTTATTCACTGGGCAGTCTTTATTTATTCAGCAGCCGCGACTGCCTTCTCTATGGGTTTTTTTCTTCTGTGCTATGGCCTCGTGGTGTGCAGCGCGGCCGGGGTGCAGTTTACTTTCGTTTTCACAGCGGCTTGCTGCGCCGGCACTTCGCCCGCTCCTTTTCCCCGGCACTCACATATGCTTCGGGGATTGAAGCGGGCGCCGTTATGAGCCGGCATCTTTCTTCCCCGACGGGATTCGCACCCTAGGGAGAACACGCAGCGCGGCCGGGGCGCAGTTTACTTTCATTTTTGCAGCGGCTCGCTGCGCCGGCACTTCGTTATGAGCCGGCATCTTTCTTCCCCGACGGGATTCGCGGCCTAGGGAGAGCGCGAATCTCTTCAGCCAATCAGAGCTGTGCGGGGGACAGGAGGCCAATCAGAGGCGCTCCAGTCTAACCCGGCCCCTCTCTTCTGATTGGTCCTGCTGTCCCTGCTTTTCTCACAGCAGCTGCCTGGTGGGGGACATGGATGCTGGTGAGATTACCCTATTTTTTCCACATCCGAGACCAGAACTGTCCCTCGCTCTAAGCAGGTACCTGGGGCCCTGGTCACCTACTATATTTGTAAGGGCTGCAACGCAAAATGCCTGGGTCTGCTGAACCTACTTGTTCCGTCTGCACCACTGCATCCCCTGACCCTCCTGGTATTCCTATTCAAGATTCTCCCCCAGACCCAGATGGCTCTGCTGCCCCTCCATTGTGGGTGTCTTCCCTCTCTCAGTCTATTTCTGACTTGGCGCAGGTCTCCCGTTCCGTGGTGACTGCCTCCTTACACCGTTCCCCAATAGAGCCTCGCTCTCCCTCACCCTATTTTAAACGCTCTCACAAGCGTAATAGGGGCCATTCCTCTGACTCCTCTCCGGAGTCTTTGTACAGACGTAGGCATGGGCATCGTCCCTCTGCTACGTCTTCCAGAGGACTACTGCAATGATGGCTTCCAGCCCATGTGTGATATTCTGCAGCCGGAACTTTCAGATCGCAGCTCAGGTTCTGCTACCACTATGTTCAGTGATAATTTGGGCAGGATAGAAGAGAGCCTCCCAAGTGCTGATATGATGTCATCTGTTAATAACAAATGGGATGCAGGTTAGTTGAAAGAATTAATTATTAAAGGGGTATTCCAGGAAAAAACTTTTTTATATATATCAACTCTCAGTCTATTTCTGACTTGGCGCAGGTCTCCCGTTCCGTGGTGACTGCCTCCTTACACCGTTCCCCAATAGAGCCTCACTCTCCCTCACCCTATTTTAAACGCTCTCACAAGCGTAATAGGGGCCATTCCTCTGACTCCTCTCCGGAGTCTTTGTACAGACGTAGGCATGGGCATCGTCCCTCTGCTACGTCTTCCAACAAGTGTCTTTCTTCCAAAAGATGCTCCCAGAGTCGCCGTTCTGAGTCTCCAGAACGGCACGCCAGGTCAGTGTCTCCCTCTTCTAAGGCTGCCTCCACCCGTTCCCACTCCCCTGGTGAACTAGTTGATGAGGCTGCTTCTGTTTCAAGATTCAGAAGACCACGCAGACATGACCGATACGGTGGACTCATTGGTTTCGGCCATAAGAGACACCTTTCACCTAGAGGACCCAGGAACTTTGGACGCTGTCCCAGAAGTTTCCTTTCATCGTGCCCGTCCGGCACACAAGATGTTCAGCTCCCATGCTGAATTTGAAGCCTTGCTAGAGTCTGCCTGGAGGCACCCTGACAAAAGGTTTCAAGAAACAAAGAAGGTTCAAGCGTGTTATCCCTTTGCTAAGGACCTCATTGCCCGGTGGTCCTCACCTCCTACGGTGGACCCACCAGTCTCCCGTCTATCTAAGACTATTGCCCTACCTTTGCCCGATGCTGCATATTTTATGGATCCAGCGGACAAAAAGGGGAGACCTTGGTTAAATTTGCCTTTGAGGCTGCGGGTTCATCTCTTCTCCCTGCCTTTGCCTCTGCCTGGGTTTCCAGGGCCCTTACGATCTGGGTTTCCCGACTCCGCCAGGGCAATTCTTCTGGAGCTTCCTGGGAAGAACTGGCCGGCTTAATTCTCCTGCTTTCTAAAGCGGGAGATTTTCTATGTTCTGCTTCCATGCAGTCGGTCCGCTGTGCTGCTTTTGCCACGGGTAACCTTGTGGCTCTCTGTAGATCCGCATGGCTCAAATCCTGGGATGCGGACGCAGCCTCTAAGAAGTCTCTCACTGAGCTTCCTTTTACTGGTTCTCGGCTTTTTAGTAAGCGCCTAGACGAGATCATCTCTGAAGCCATGGGAGGGAAGAGTTCCTTATTACCTCAAAATAAGGCCTGTAGAACTACCTCCCACTGTAAATCTACCTCCTTTCGTTCCTTTCGGACCTTCGGGGTCACGAAGGGGACCAGGCAGGCGCCTTCTCAGGACAAAAAGGCTCCCTTCTTCCAGACTCGCACATCCTGGAATTCGGATAACCGTTCGGGCTGCTTTGCGCCCAAGGCGGGTACCCGCAAACCCACCTCCACCTGAAGGGACGCCCCCATCCATGGATTTTTCTGAGGTGGGAGGTCGTCTGTTACTCTTCCGGGACGTCTGGACTATGCACGTGCAGGACTCCTGGGTCAGGGATGTGGTTTCCAACGGTTACCGGATCGAGTTTGCCTCTCTTCCAAAGGATCGCTTTTTTCCTTTCCCGAGCTCCGCGATCTCCCTCTCTGGCTTAGGCCTTCCGGGGTGCGCTTCAGTCCCTCCTCATTCAGGGGGTCATTGTTCCGGTTCCTCCCAGGGAACGCTTTTGGGGTTTTTATTCCAACCTCTTTGTAGTTCCCAAGAAAAGGGGGTCCAATACGCCCCATCTTGGATCTAAAGCTCCTCAACCGGCATCTCCTCTTGCACCACTTCCGCATGGAGTCTCTCCATTCGGTTGTGGCGACCATGGATCAGCGGGAGTTTCTTTCCTCAGAGGACATCAGGGACGCCTACCTCCATGTTCCGAATTTTCCGGGACATCAGCGGTTCCTCCGCTTTGCAGTCCCGGAGGGACATTTTCAGTTTGTGGCTCTCCCCTTCGGCCTAGCCACAGCTCCGAGGGTGTTCACCAAGGTCCTTGCGCCGGTGATCGGTCTGCTATGGACAAGGGGGGTCTCAGTGATCCCTTACTTGGACGACCTTCTGATCAAGGCTCCGTCGAAGGACCAGAATCTAGAGAGTCTCACCCTCACTCTTCAGGCCCTGTCTCGCTTCGGTTAGTTGGTCAATCGGGTCAAGTCCAACCTATCCCCCACTCAGTCCCTTGTTTTTCTAGGACTTCGATTCGACACCTGATCCGCCCGGGTTCACCTTCCGCCGGACAAGCGTTTCACCCTTCTGTCGGGGGTTCGTATACTCAGGAACCCCTCCCCAGTATCCATTCGGTTTTGTATGGAAGTCCTGGGTCGGATGGTGGCGGCCATGGAGGCCATTCCCTTCGCTCAATTTCATTTTCGACTCCTTCAACTTGCAATTCTATCCCGGTGGGACAGGTCCCCATTGTCCCTTGATCGCAAGATCGTACTTCCTCGGTCATCTCGTCGCTCCCTTCTGTGGTGGCTCTGGCAGCGGATGCACTGGTAATTCCTTGGCCGGGGTTCGCCCTACCTTATCTGTTCCCTCCTCTTCCTCGCCCTTCCCAGGGTCCTGAGGAAGCTCAAAGCGGAGGGCATTCCCGCCATTCTCGTGGCTCCAGATTGGCCTCGGAGGGCGTGGTACGCCAATGTCGTCCGGCTCCTGGACAACATTCTGCTGCGCCTTTCGCTTCGTCCAGACCATCTCTCTCAGTGTCCCCTGGGCCACCCCAAATTACCGTCTCTGCATTTGACGGCGTGGCGGTTGAGACCGCTGTACTAAGGGCCCGTGGCTTCTCAACACAGGTGATTCGCACCATGCTCAAGGCATGCAAGCCTTCTTTAAAGGGTCAAGTGTCTGCCCTTTCCATTCTTTTCCAACGCCCTCTGGCATCTGGTTCTCATGTTTCCTTCAAGGAGTGGCCTACGCAGTTCCTCCTTACAGGTCTCCTACTCCTCCTTGGGATCTTAATTTGGTCCTTGGCGCACTGCAGGGCGCGCCCTTTGAACCCCTCAGGGAGGTTTCCCTTTGTTTCCTTTCCTGGAAGGTGGCGTTCCTTATGGCAATTACCTCCATCAGACGGGTATTGGAGTTGGCGGCTCTTTCTTGCCGCTCTCCCTTTCTAATTGTCCATCAGGACAAAGTTGTTTTTTGTCCGGTTCCTTCTTTTTTACCTAAGGTGGTTTCTGCTTTCCACCTTAATGAGGATATCGTCCTCCCGTCCTTTTGTCCACCTCCATCTCATTCTGGGGAGCGTTTGCTTCATAAACTTGATGTGATACGGGCTGTGCGTACCTACCTCTCTGTTACGTCTCCCTTTCGTCAATGTGATTCCTTTTTTGTTCTTACGGACGGTCACCGTAAGGGTTTACCTGCTTCCAAGGCAACCATTTCGCGGTGGATCAAGTCTGCCATTTCAGAGGCTTACCGTTGCAGGGGGAAGACTCCTCCTTTCAGGGTTTCAGCTGACTCGACGCGTTCTGTCGGAGCTTCCTGGGCTCTCCATAACGGGGCTTCAGCCTCTCAAGTCTGTAAGGCGGCTACCTGGTCGTCCTTGCACACTTTTACTAAATTCTACCAGGTTCATACCTTTGCATCCGCGGATGCTAGTCTGGGCCGTAAGGTGTTGCAGGTGGCGGTGGCCCCGCCTGCCCCTTGATTGTTTCTGTGCCCACCCTAGGGACGGCTTTGGTACGTCCCAAGGTCTGTGTCCCCCAATGGAGCCGATAGAGAAAAAGGGATTTTTGTCTTACCGTAAAATCTTTTTCTCAGAGGATCCATTGGGGGACACAGCTCCCTCCCTTTCTTTGGTGTTCCGGTTTTGGTTACCTGTCCGAGGGTGTGTTCAGTTAATTTTTTGTTCTGGTTTTCTGCCTCAAGGTCCTCTCCTACTGCTTGGGGACTAAACTGATTACCTCAGGCTCTGTAGGCGGGTATATCCTGCTGGGAGGAGACGACTTTTTGATTTCCTTAGTGTCAAGTCTCCTAGCAACAACAGCATACACCCAAGGTCTGTGTCCCCCAATGGATCCTCTGAGAAAAAGATTAAAACGGTAAGACAAAAATCCCTTTATTAAGGCTTTTGGAAAGCAGAGAAATAATAAGCCAATACCATAACTGGATGTGATGCCAAGCAGTTCCCTTTGTATTGTTCTATCTTAGTATCTATCAATAATCTAAAGTGCAAAGGAGTCTCTTGACTGGCCTCACAGATAACTGGGGAAATAGGGATTGGGCATGTTAAATTTTGAAATGTTCCAGATTCCTCTGAACCTTCTGCCAGAAATGTATGCAACTTATTTATGATTGATTATTTATTTAGTTTTAGATGTATTTCATTTAGATTCAATCTTATAAAAGTTTAAACTCATTGCCAGTTTTAGAGCATTATGGGAAATTACTGGAAGCTCAGATAAAGTTTATCCTTGAAGGGAATTATCTATGTAGTAGGGATCGACAGATATCGATTTTTTAGGGCAGATACCGATAATCTGCGACCTTTCAGGCCGATAGCCAATAACTTATACCGATATTCCGGAATAAGTCATCAGCTATTCCCCCCCCCCGGCCCCGTAGATCAATGATTTAAAGCGGGCGCTTTAAATCAATGAACTGCAGCGGCTTTTGCGGGGCCAGAGACAGCCGCCACCCGCTTCTCTCCCCCTGCCTGTCCTGGGGTCCTCCCTAGTCCAACCACCACCGCTGCCCCATTGCTTCCCCCATCCCCGGTTTTAGAATTACCTGTTCCCGGGGTCCGAGCTACTTCTGGCTCCGGCGTCGTCCTGAGCTGTCACTGTGCGCACTGACGGTGACGTCGCGTTGAGGACGTAACTCGTCATTGCGCTGCACAGCACGCAGGACGTCGCAGGAGCCAGAAGTAGCGCGGACCCCGGGAACAGGTAATTATAAAACCGGGGATGGGGGAGGCAATGAGGCGGCGGTGGTCTCTGGACAGGGGGCGGGGCATTATCGGCATATCGGCAAGGTAATTGCCGATACTGATAATGTCCAAAATCGTGAATATCGGCCAAATCGATAATCGGTTGATCCCTACTATGTAGGATGATATAAAGCATCATCTTTGCAGTTGTGCCAGGTGCTATCATTTTACTTACTGTGAATTATTTTGCTTGCCTTTAGGATGGGACACATGTTAACACATTTGAAGGTAAAGCCATTCGTGTGCACAGAGTCTGGATGTAACAAGAGTTACTGTGATTTCCGCTCATTGAGGAGACACTTTGATGTTCACCATGGACTGTTGATCAAACAGCAGCAAGAACCAGCTACAAAGCCTTGTTTAATACCAACCAAGGTGCTAGAGACTGAATCTCTCCCACCAGTCCTCACCAACAATGAGATCATGAGATGCCCGGTAAACCAGTTTATACAGCAGAAGGTCACATCAGATATGGTGGTCTTACAAGATCCCATGGTCAACAATGTTTCCCAGATGATGACCTTCCCCAGTATGTCAAATGACGAATTTGCCAGTATGACTACTTGTGCCTCGATTCATTCATCTAGCAAAGTATCTGTGGATCCAGACAATGTCAGATGCTCAAATCCTTCCGCAGATAACACTCTGTGGGACCTTCTTCTGAAAAGTCAAAAAATCAAGTCTGTGCAGGATCAGCCAAATAGTTACTCACCTTGGGCCTTTGATGAAGCTTCAGTAAATAGAGAATATATAGAGAACTCTGCAGGATATCTAAACAGCCTGGATTACAGGCATATGGCTCCTCCGGCAAGCTCTGGACATGAGGCAATGAGGGTGCAGTATTTATTTACATGTGAAACAGACTTTACAAGACTTACTATTCAGCCCAGTCAAAATTCGGAATTCCAGGTCCAAAACGCAGCAAACTTTATTCCGACAAATTCTCAGCCTGAGATATCTCAAACTGCACCACTAAGTCTTCCCAGAATGTCCATACCTCAATATATTCCAGAAACAAATGGCACAAGAGGCTCAGGTGACCGTCAGATAGACCCTCAGGTAGCGCCAACTTTATCCAGTATCATTGGTGTTACAGAAAACAGGACCAGTGAAAGCCAGACTGGTCCGGAAAAAGTGACTGGACAAGAGAATCGACAGCTATCAAGCAACAACAGTGAAACATGGCCGAAGCCTGGGAGATTTCATTGCAAGTCCGCCATCAACAAGGAAAAGCTGTGGTTCAATTTGTCTAGTATAGTGTCCCCAAGTCAGGCGGCTCTGGAGTCTTTTATGGAGTCAAATAAATTCCAGGGTACTGAAAGAATGTACAGACTTTCTATAAGCAACCAGGGGGTAAGTGGAAATTTTTTTTGCAGAATTTCAGATAGGGGTTGTTCTGAGGCAGTGTTTCCCAACCAGGGTGCCTCCAGCTGTTGCAAAACTACAACTCCCAGCATGCCCAGACAGCCTTTGGATACAGTGTTTCCCAACCAGGGTGCCTCCAGCTGTTGCAAAACTACAACTCCCAGCATGCACGGACAGCCTTCGGGCTGGAGGCAACAGCTGGAGGCACCCTGGTTGGGAAACACTGTTCTGAGGGCTTAGGGTAAACACACACTACAGACACTAGACTGATTTGCAGATTACAGAGCAAAGTAAATGTGACTTTTGAAATATAATCTACACACAGCGGAAATGTTTGTGACCGACCTTACAATTGACCTGTGGTGTGGATTTAAAATCTGCAACAAAATCCATTCAGATTTTTGTTAACATCATATATCAGAAAAAATTAATGGGAAGAAAAAAAAAGCCCATAAAAATGGTATGGATAAAAACTAAAGATTGCGGCACAAATAATGAGCCCTCGAACATCTCCATGTACGGAAAAATAAAAACGTTATAGGGGTCACAATTGTGCAACTTTAACCCCTTAACGACGCAGGACGTATATTTACGTCCTGCGCCGGCTCCCGCGATATGAAGCGGGATCGTGCCGCGATCCCGCATCATATCGCGTTGGTCCCGGCGCTAATCAACGGCCGGGACCCGCGGCTAATACCACACATCGCCGATCGCGGCGATGTGCGGTATTAACACTTTAGAAGCGGCGGTCAAAGCTGACCGCCGCTTCGAAAGTGACCCGGCTGCTCAGTCGGGCTGTTCGGGACCGCCGCAGTGAAATTGCGGCGTCCCGTACAGCTGACAAGACACCGGGAGGGCCCCTACCTGCCTCCTCTGTGTCCGATCGGCGAATGACTGCTCCGTGCCTGAGATCCAGGCAGGAGCAGTCAAGCGCCGATAACACTGATCACAGGCGTGTTAATACATGCCAGGGATCAGCATAGGAGATCAGTGTGTGCAGTGTTATAGGTCCCTATGGGAGCTATAACACTGCAAAAAAAATGTAAAAAAAAAGTGTTAATAAAGGTCATTTAACCCCTTCCCTAATAAAAGTTTGAATCACCCCCCTTTTCCCATAAAAAAAATAAAACAGTGTAAAAAAATAAATAAATAAACATATGTGGTATCGCCGCGTGCGTAAATGTCCGAACTATAAAAGTATATCATTAATTAAACCGCACGGTCAATGGCGTACGCGCAAAAAACTTCCAACGTCCAAAAAAGCGTATTTTGGTCACTTTTTATACCATTAAAAAATGAATAAAAAGTGATCAAAAAGTCCGATCAAAACAAAAATCATACCGATAAAAACTTCAGATCACGGCGCAAAAAATTAGTCCTCATACCGCCCCTTTACGTGGAAAAATAAAAAAGTTATAGGGGTCAGAAGATGACATTTTTAAACGTATGAATTTTCCTGCATGTAGTTATGATTTTTTCCAGAAGTGCGACAACATCAAACCTATATAAGTAGGGGATCATTTTAACCGTATGGACCTACAGAATAATAAGGTGTAATTTTTACCGAAATATGCACTGCGTAGAAACGGAAGCCCCCAAAAGTTACAAAATGGCGTTTTTTCTTCGATTTTGTCGCACAATGATTTTTTTTTCCGTTTCGCCGTGCATTTTTGGGTAAAATGACTAATGTCACTGCAAAGTAGAATTTGTGATGCAAAAAATAAGCCATAATATTGATTTTTAGGTGGAAAATTGAAAGGGTTATGATTTTTAAAAGGTAAGGAGGAAAAAACGAAAGTGCAAAAACGGAAAAACCCTGAGTCCTTAAGGGGTTACAGGGGCTATCCAGGAAAAAACTTTATATATGAAGTTGAGTTGTTCTTTTCTGTCTAAGTGCTCTTTGATGACACCTGTCTCGGGAACTGTCCAGAGTAGAAGCAAATCCCCATAGCAAACCTCTTATACTCTGTGCTGTTCCCGAAACAAGCAGAGATGTCAGCAGAGAGCACTGTTGCCAGACAGAAGAGAACAACTCAACTTCAGCAGCTGATAATTATTGGAAGGATTAAGATTTTTTAATAGAAGTCATTTACAAATCTGTTTTTATTAGAAAAAGGTTTAAAATATGCCCCAACCAAGGAAATGAGCAAATTCGACATATATATAGGCATTGAAAAATTCATCAGAAATCTGAGCCTCGAAAAATACTTCCTGAAAAAACCATTGGAAAGGAGAGACCCCCCCCCCAGCAGAGCATTATGTACACACGAATTTAAAGAAGAGGTTAACATTTTACCCAACACAAGAGGTTGAAGGTGAGATCAACGCCTTCAGACATTGTGTGGAGAAGGAGATACGCCACCTAAAACCTTTGAAGCAAAGAAACAACAATCTAACAAAAAAGGAGATTCTGGCAATAAAAGAATTGCAAGAGCACAACAACATCACCATCAGACCAGCGGACAAGGGAGGGGCCATTGTCATTTTAGACACGGAAAAGTACGTAGAAGAATGCAATAGACAATTGAAAGATTCAGACACATACAAACCTCTATCGGAAGATCCCACTACACAATAAATGAAAGAATTACAATCCTTATGTGAAGCAGCCCTACAAGAAATTTTTTTAAACAAAACCGAATTTGATTTTATACTAGGGACAGAGAAAAGGACTCCGGTTTTTTATTGCCTCCCCAAAGTCCATAAGCATCCAACAGACCATCCTGGACGTCCAATTGTCTTAGGCATACAATCCATCACGTCCAACCTATCAAAATATGTGGACCATTTTTTACAGCCATACGTAAAAAGAATACCATCATACCTACGGGATACCACAGACACCATTAAAATTTTGGAAGAACTGGAATGGCAAGAACATTGGAATATTGGAACCTTATATGTCAGCTCACTTTACACTTGCATAAATCATGAGCTAGGAATAGAAGCCTCACACTGTTTATTAACCCAAGCTGAAGAACTGTTTCCCACCCAAATAGGTTTTTTAACAGAGAGTATTAAGTATATTTTAACACACAACTATTTTTTTTTTAATAAACAATTTTATTGTCAAAAAGTTGGCACGGCCATGGGGACCAGATTTGCGCCAAGTTATGCAAACCTCTTCATGGGTTTTTATGGAACATCATGCCATTAGTCCGAAGCTTGGCGCAGATCTGGTCCTATGGCGCCGCTATATAGACAACATTTTACTAATCTGGAGAGGCTCAAGACCCCAGCTGGACGAATTTTTTGATTCTCTCAACATCAACAATTTTAATCTTCTTTTTACCCCACAAATTAGTACAGAACAGGTTGAATTTTTAGATCTTATCATCACTATTAACAATGGTCATTTAAAATGTCAAACATACACAAAACCGACCGCCAGAAATTCATACATCCTCTTCAACAGCTGTCACCTACCTCGATGGCTCCAGGGTGTACCTCAGGGACAGTTCAGGCACCTAAAGAGAAACTGTACTAAAGAAGAAGACTTGGAAAAGGAAGCAAAATTATTAACAGAAGAATTTATGAAAAAAGAATACCCAAAAAAACTATTGACAGATGCATTAGACAAAATCAGGAAACAAGAAAGAAAGGACTATGTTATAAAAAAAAAAAAAAAAAAGTCTACAACTATGGAACAGAACCTAAAAATGATCCTACCTTTCAACAACCAGCATAAACAGATTGAAAATATTATAAAAAGACATTGGGAATTGCTACAAGACAAATCCTTAAATCCATTTTTAACAGACAAACCTAAAATTATCTACACAAAAGCACCAAACTTGGGATTACAAATAGCTCCAACCACAAAACAACCAGAGGTGGATGAAACCCAAAAAACAAAAGAAACATGGCTGAAACTCAAAGGTTTTTTCTGCTGTGGAAAATGTACAAATTGTAGGCTCACTGATTTTCCCCCAAAAAACTGAGAAAATAGTGTCCAAATCAAATGGTTCAGAACACAGAATAACCGAGTTCCTTACCTGTGACAGTGTCTGTAATTTACACAATTACATGCCCATGTGGATTACAATACGTGGGACGCACAAAAAGAAGCCTCAAGAAGAGAATACAAGAACATGTCCACAATATTAAAATAGGCTTCGACAAACATTCATTATCAGCACACTTTCGAGACAAACACAATAGGAATCCATCAGGACTCACCTTCGCGGCCATAAAAAAAGTGAAACATGATTGGAGAGGAGGCGACCACATCAAAAAAATGTCCAGACAAGAAAGTAAACTGATTTATGATCTACAAACAGTGACACCTTTTGGTCTAAATGCAGACCTAGAAATTTTTGGATTTCTACAATATCCATGTGTTCCACACCAATTCACTATCAATATTATTATTTTTATATTCTCATGTACATATATTACATCTTAAATATGTTTATATACCTACTTTTATTTATTTTATATTTTTTATATTCTATATATTTTTTATATTCATGTTTCCATGCACATATGTGAATATACAATATACAGTATATATATGTATATATATATATATATATATATATATATATATATATATATATACATTTTTACTCTATATATCTTCTCTATACTACAGCTATACTCCCCCACACATAACTTATCTATTTTCATACTTATCGTCTACACATCCCCCACAGAGAAAATAATATCCTACTATACTGGAATTATCAAACAAAAGTTACACCCACACAAGACTATCAAAAATACCCATCTACATATGTATTTATGCTTCTAAATTTATTACATTTATTATATTTATTTTGATTATGTCTGCTCAGATCATAATACACGATTGAATACAATTCATTATATATTATCAATATTCCCAAAAACCAACAGAACATCCACATGTACACTTTTACTATACCTCCTCATGTAACATACATTATTCTTATCTCACCTTTTATTTTTATTTTTTTGTGTATGTTTACTTCCTATTCTCTTTGCCTACTATTTCCCACCATTTCTCTATCCTGAGCCTGGATCCATGCCGGTTTTTCCAAAATTGGATCCGCCTCCCTGTTTTTTCTGTTTCCCTGTTTCCCTCCAAAATTGTACTTGGACTGTATTTAAGGCCCATCATGGCAGCAGATCATTAGACTACTGAGGATGGACCTAGCAGGTCCGAAACACGTCTAGTCCTAGCATACCAAGCCAAGCACTATTACTCTCAAGCACTGCAACAACTAATCTAACCCTGAGGCTAAGCACAGACCAAGGAAATCATCCTAGCATGCCCGGGACCACACACGCGCCCATCACCACCAGCTCCGGTCACCGCTGGCCTGTACAGCATAATTTCTTCACCTGCAGAGGACGGACACCGCAGAAGCTACAGGAAGCACCGGGTGAGCGGTACATAATACCTGACATCTTCTCCCCCTTAACTTTGTTTCACTTTACAATTGATTGTTTCTTTCACCTTTGCATTAGAGACACTGCATAAGTACGGTCGCAGTACCGTGGATAACTTACTAACTTCTTTTCGGTCGCAGCACCGATGCTGTGCATTGGCCAATTGGGTACATGGTCCAGTGGGACATACTGGACAATATACGTGAATATTAACATCAGTTACTTGAGAAGCAGAGCTTCTGTCCAGTGCTTTGAACTATTGACTTTATGGCTATTGAATACTGACTCTATGGTATAATTATTTGACTTGGTATTATCAGTGTAGTACTATATATATTAATTTGTTTTTTATTGATTATTATTATTTTTTATTGTGTATTGGAAAACATAAGTGCTAGGGCCCAGCACTTTTTTCCATATATTGTATGTCATTTTATAACAAATAAATTGTTTAAGCATCCAAGTACAAACCATTCCACTTTTCCTTCTTTCTCTCTCCTTTTTTCTCTTTGTCCTCTTCACATTCACCCATCACACCTAACCTCTATCACAGCTACACTAACATACACTCCTCAGCCACACACACATCATACACACATCATACACACACACTCACACACACACTGTCATACATTTTCAACGCATCTCATACACCGCCATACACTCTAGTACATTCATTACCATACATATCACATTCACAATATATAACACTCATAACACCATAACCATCATCCCATATATACAGACACACTGACAACACCCTACCACTCCACCACCCAATCTCACCAGGACATCACTATAGTATTCCCCATAGACCTAGAGAACCAGTCACCTTTTTTCCTTTCATTTACAAATCTGTGTAACTTTCTGGAGCCAGTTGATTTATAAAAAGACGTTTTTTCCTGGAATAACCCTTTAAGCATGCCTTTTTTTTTTTTTTTTTTTTTTTTACAAAATTGGGTATCGTCGTAATCCCATATTCACCTACAAAATAAAGATAACATGTCAGCTTTACCGAAAAGTTCACTGCATAAAAATGAAACCCGCCAAAAGTTTGTTAGATTTTGTGGTAAAATTTGTGATTTTATTAGGACAAGTACAACTAATCCTGCATAAAACAAGCTCTCATATGGCCCTGTAGATAGAAAAATTACAGAAGGCGAGAAGGAAAACAAAAATGCAAAAATAAAATTGTCCCAGTCATTAAAGGAGAAGTCCCATGTAGGAATATTTATCCCCTACCCAAGGAATTGGGGATAAGAGTCTGATCGTGGGGATTCTGACCTCTAGAACCCCCCGCAATCTCCTGAACTGTGTTTGATTGCTATGGACAATTCCCCCCCAAAGTATATAAGAAAATTGCTATACTTTTTTCTATACTGTCAATTAGCTTTTCTCTATCGGCTCCATTGGGGGACACAGACCGTGGGTGTATGCTGCTGTCTCTAGGAGGTGTGACACTCTGGCAACAAAGAAGTCGGCTCCTCCCAGTATGATATACCCGCCTCCAGGCCCTGAGCTAATCAGTTTTAAAGGGTACCTATCATCAAAAAAACTTTTGATATATTATAGATTAATGTATGCAGAATAACTTTACAATTGCATGTTATTAAAAAAATATGCTTCTTTCTATTTAATTTTCCACTTTGAATTAATGACCACTAAGGGTCTCCCTACCAGTCCTGGCAGCAAGCATTTCAGACTCATGCTGGAGTCCTAAACACTACGAGCTGCCAGTCTGCTTTGTTCACAAAGGAGAACACTCAGAGCTGCCAGCCTGCTTTGTTCACAGCCTGTTTGGCTGTGAACAAAGCAGGCTGGCAGCTCTGAGTGTTTAGGACTCCAGCATGAGTCAGAAATGCTTGCTGACAGGACTGATCGGGAAAAATACAATAGAAAGAAGCATATTTTTCATTAACATGCTATTGGAAAGTTATTCAACATTCATTAATCTAAAATATATCAAAAGTTTATTTGATGAGAGGTACCCTTTAAGCTTAGTGTCTATGGAGGTGGACATGGTCTGGAGTTCTCTCCAGACCAGGTCTTATGTTTTTTTTATTTTCCTAGATTTAGGGATGTGTTAGATTTTTTATTCCATTTTCTTTCCTGTTTTAAGGTGGGGACTCAGGAACTGCGGCTCACTGTTTCCCCATTGTGAGTAAGGGGGCACAGACATTGCGTATATGCGCTGTTCACCCCCTCTCGCCAACGGTCAGCACCTGGGTTTGTACCTCATGGGTCCGGGTCACCCTATCTCCCTGCTCGCCTCGCTCGCACATGGTAGCCCGGCATGATGCAGGTGATAAAAGCTGGCTGAAGACTTCATAGGAAGACTTCATGAGGTAAGTTCTTCTGACTGAGGTGAGTATATTTCCCTTTCTCCTTAGGTGCAGATTTGCAACATCTGGCGACCCTCAGTTTTTGGCCCACTTTTCTCATGGGTCTAATGGGGCTGGCCTGGACAGGGGGTCCTTTATTACTGGGGTGAGCAGCAGTTTGGATGGGGCACAACTTTCTACACTTTATTCATATATATGTGTGTGTGTGGAACAACTGTGTGTGTGTTTTACATTGAAGCGACTGACAGCTGCGGCGTTCTTCTATGCGGACGCTCTGAGCGCCGGCTTACTTTCACTTTCAGCAGCGGCTGCTGCCGGCAGCGTCTAGTCCGCTCAATTCCCCGCGAGCGCACATGCATTCGCATGTGCGCTCGGGGCAAGGAGCGGGCGCCATTACGGACTTCTTGTTAATACTTTGGCGGCCCGGTGTGCTTTAGCTCCGCCCACCCAGGGCTGCCGAAGCTTCTCTGGGCGCGAACTGTCCACCAATCAGCGCTGTGCGTGCGATTATGGTGGCAGGGGCCAATCAGCGGTGCCCCCTGCTCCTAACACGCCCCTCCCTTGCTATTGGCCGGCATTTCTCCTCTCTGACAGCCTGGAGACCACCACGGGTTCGAGTCCCGGGGTGGGACTAAGTGTTACAGCGTTGCGGTTTAATTTTTAAAATAGGTCCATTGTGGTCTATGGGGATCTCAAGGCATGTGAAACAGTAAGATAAGCAACACAGTGAAATGGCACACAGTCTTGGGTGAGAGAGGCCCAAAACGGCCTCCCTCTAAACAGTTAACTGGAGTGTTAGCCACTCCTTTAATCTGTTAATACTGTAACTCTAAACTGTCTGGTTCTGCTGGACCACTTGTTCTGCCTGCTCCACTGCTCCCCCAGACCCCCCTGCTACTCTACCCCGGTTGTTCTTCCAGACCCGGTGGGTTCGGTCGCCCCTTCCAGCCTGGGTTCCCTCCCTCTCCCAGTCTATATCTGACTTGGCTCAGGTCTCCCGTTATGTGGTGACTGCCTTGGAGAGGCCCTCCCTACACCGGCACTCCGGAGGGTCCCGCTCTCCCCCTATTCTGAAGCTCTCGCAGCATCATAGGGGTGTGTCATCTGACTCATCCCCCGAGTCTTCTGGCAGGCACGGGCCCTCCCCTCGCAGGCATCGTCCAGTTACTCCGACCTGTAGCAAGCATCGCTCCTCTAGAGAATGCTCCCAGGGTTGCCGCTCTGGCTCTCCAGACCCACGTACCAGGTCCGTCTCTCTCTCTCTTCCAGGGCCGCCTCACACGTTCCCATTCACCTGGAGAACTTGTGGAAGATGTTTCTGATTCTGCCTCTGACTCAGAGGACCGCACGGATGTGCCTAATGTGGTGTACTCATTGGTTGCGGCCATAAGAGACACCTTCCAGCTAAAGGACCCAGGAACTTCGGACGTGGTCCAGAAGTTTCCTTTCATCGTGCCCGACTTCTTCCAGGGCTGCCTCACCTCATTCCCATTCACCTGGAGAACTTGTGGATGAGGTTTCTGATTCGGCCTCCGACTCAGAGGACCGCACGGATGTGCCTGATGTGGTGTACTCAGGGGTTGCGGCCATAAGAGACACCTTCCATCTAAAGGACCGAGGAACATCGAACGTGGCTCCAGAAGTCTCCTTTCTTTGTGCCCGATCGGCACTCAAGACTTTCAGCTCTCACGCTGAATTTTACGCCCTGCGGGTATCCGCCTGTAGTCACCCTGACAAGAAGTTTCAGGAAACGAAGAAGGTTCAAGCGCGGTATTCCTTTGCCAAGGACCTCATTGCTCGGTGGACCTCCTCTCCAACTGTGGATCCGCCGGTCTCCCGTCTCTCTAAGGTGCCTACCCGGCCGTTGGCTGATGCGGCTGCCTTCAAGAATCCAGCAGACATGAAGGTGGATACTTTGGCAATCTCTGCCCTTGAGGCAGCAGGTTCTTCCTGCTTTGATTTCTGCCTGGTTGTCAAAGGCCCTTTTAGTATGGTCTTCCAACTCCTCCAGGGTAGTCTTCAAGATCCCTCCGGAGGATTTATTTAATATAGCTCTCCGATGATCCACAGCCGGAGATTTTTCTGTGTTCTGCTTCCATGTGCAGCCACTGTGCTGCCTTTACCAGAAGCTACCTGGTAGCCACCGTCCCTTCATGTGGCTTTAAGCCTGGAATGCTGATGCCACCTTCAGGAAGTGAGGCGGCGGGCGGAAAAAGAGTTCTTTATTACCTCTGGTAAGACTCACAGAACCGCTTTCCGTTGTAAGTCCCCCTTCCGGTTCTGCGGACCTTTGGTACCAACAAAGGGTCCAGCCAGGCACCTTTATGGGAATAGGGCTCCTCTTTCCGATCCCATTCCTCCCGGAGGTCGGCTAACCGTTCTGGCCATTTTGCGGCCCCATCAGGCACCCGTAGGCCTTCCTCGGCCTGAAGGGTCCCCCCCCACCCGTTGACCTCTCTCGGGTGGTTGCTCGCCTCTTACCCGCCGGGATGCCTGGACATGCAGCTTCAGGGGAACGTTTTCGAGGTTTATTCCAACCTCTCTGTGGTCTCCAAGAATGCCGTTTCTGTTCGCCCAGTCTTGGTTCTCGAGTATCTCAGCCAGCATCTTGCGTTCCCATCCCGAATGGAGTCTCTCCGTTCGGTGCTGGCGTCCATGGTTCAAGGGGAGTTTTCGTTGCTCGGTGGACATCAAGGATGCCTGCCTCCACATCTCATTGTTTCCCGATCATCAGCGGTACCTCCGCTCTGCAGTTCCGGATGGTCATTTTTTATAGTGGCTATCCATTTCGGTCTGGCCACTTCTCCGCGGACCTTTACCAAAGTCCTGGCGCCTGTGATAGCCTTTTTACGGACAACAGTTGTTTCCGTGATTCCTTATTTGGACTACCTCCTGATCTGAGCTCCAGCCAGGACCCAGATCCTGGAGAGTTCTTAGTCTCAACCCCCAGACCTTGTCTCACTTCGGTTGGATGGTCATTTGGGACAAGCACAGCCGCTCTCCGGGGGCTCCAGTTCGATGCGCCCTCTTCCCGCTTTCTACTCCGCCGACTCTTTTCAAGAGTCTGCTGACTTAGGCTCCCTGCTCCAGTTTCCATTCGCTTTTGTATGGATGTCCTGGGTCGATTGGCGGCAGCCATGGAGGCCGTGCCATTTGCCCAGTTTCATCACCGACCTCTTCAACTGGTGATTTTCTTCCGGTGTGACAGGTCTTCATTGTCTCTCGGCCGCAAGATCGTTCTCTCTCGTCAGTCCTGTCGGTCCCTTCTATGGTGGCTTCGTTTTCCCCCTCATTTTTTTCGGGGGGGGGGGTTCCTTCCTGCCCATCCCTGCCAGTCTGTCAGGCTGGGAGGAGTTTTCAGGGACCACCCGGTCTGTGATCTTGGCCCCCCCGAGAAGCTTTTTCCCCTTCAACATTTTGGGGCCTAGGGCAATTCTTTCTTTGCTTGCTTCTTGGGAATTTCCCTCCTGGGCGGAACTCAGGTTTCCGGCCATCTCAGTTATCTTCAGTCTGGCCGTCACTGGGATGTGATCTTCTCGGCCGGTCCTCAGTCGTCCAAGGCCACTGGTCCCTACATCCAGGGGTGTTTGCTGTGATCTGCAACCCCTGGGGCGCTCCAGGCGTGAATCTCTGCTTGTCCCACCACAACCAAAGCGTTCCTCTCTCTTGGTCGAGCCTTGCCCTACCTTGTCTATTTGGTCGGCGGGCTTTGCCCTACTTTATGTTTCCTCCCTTTCTTCTCTTTTCGGGGTCCTAAGGAAACTCTCAGTGGGACGTTTCCGCCATTCTAGTGGCCCAGTCTGGGCCCGGCCGGTGTGGTACGTCGTCATGGTCAGGCTCCTGAACGACTGCCCCTTCCCTATCGTCCAGACCTCCTATCTCAGGGCTCCTGTGCCACCCCTATTACCATCTTTGCTTTGACGGCGTGGCAGTCGAGACCACGGATTTGAGAGCCGCGGTTTCTCTTCCCAAGTCATTCGCACCATGCTCAGGGCTCGTTAGTCCTCCTCGGCAAAAATTTACCACCGTACCTCGCGGTCTTATTTTAGTTGGTGTGACGCTCAGGTCTTGTGTCCTGTTACCTTTTCGGTTTTCCGTCTTCTCTCTTTCTTGCAGTCGGGTTTGGAACTGGGGTTGTCTCTCAGTTCCCTTAAGGATCAGGTTTCGGCCCTTTCTATTCTTTTCCAGCGTCCTCTGGCTTCTAATACTCATGTCCGGACCTTCCTTCAAGGAGTGGCGCATGCTGCCCCTCCTTATCGGTCACCTTCTCCCCCTTGGGACTTGAATCTGGTTCTGGGGGTACTCCAAGGTGAATCTTTTGAACTCCTTGGGGAGGTGTCCCTGCGCCTCCTTTCTTGGAAAGTGGCATTTTCTTGTTGTTATCACCTCCATTTCAGAGAGTGTCTGAATTGGCAGCTCTCTCCTGCCGTTTCTGGTGCTTCACCAGGACAAGGTTGTCTTCCGGCCAGATCCTTCCTTATTGCCTAAGGTTGTTTCGGCCTTTCATCTCAATGAGGACATTGTTCTTCCGTCCTTTTGTCCCGCTCCTTCTCATCCTAAGGAGCATTTACTCCACAAACTGGATGTGGTTCGGGCTGTTAGGTATTACCTCTCTATCTCTTCTTCGTTTCGTCAGTGCGATTCCTTTTTTGTCCTTACGGAAGGTCATCGTAAGGGACAACCGGTTTCCAAGGCCACCATTTCTCTGTGGATTCAGTCTGCCATTTCGGAAGCCTATCGCTGTAGGGGGAAGATTCCTCCCTTCAGGGTTGTGGCTCATTCTACCCGTTTCTGTTGGGGCATCCTGGGCTCTCCAGAACAAGCCTCGGCCTCGCAGATTGCAAGGCGGCTACTTGGTCGTCTTTGCACACTTTCTCGAGGTTCTACCGAGTTCATACCTTCGCATCGGCTGATGCTAGTCTGGGCCGTAAACTGCTGCAGGCAGCAGTGGAACAGCCGTCTGCCTGACTGATTATCTGCCCACCTTAGGGACGGTTTTGGTACGTCTTATGGTCTGTGTCCCCTAATGGAGCCGATGGAGAAAAGGAGATTTTTTAACACTTACCGTAAAATCTCTTTCTCGAAGGATCCATTGGGGGACCCAGCTCCCGCCCCTTTTGGGTTTCTCTTTGGTTCTCTTTCCGAGGGTGTGTTCAGTTATATCTTTTCTTCTGGTTCTCGGACAGTTCGTGTTTTTTCCTTGACCTGTCGGTCCTCTCCTATTGCTCTGGTACTAAAACTGATTAGCTCAGGGCCTGGAGGCGAGTATATCCTGCTGGGAGGAGCCGACTTTGTTGCCATAGTGTCATACCTCCTAGAGACATCAGCATGCACCCACGGTCTGTGTCCCCCAATGGATCATTCGAGAAAGAGATTTTACGGTAAGTGTGAAAAAAATCTCCTTATTCACCGTCCTAACGCATGGTCACTCAGGTAAGGCTCCTTTCACACTACTGTTGCTCCATTACAAACGGACGTTAATGGTTCTTTTTTTTTCCAATTTGGCTGCCATTAACGTCCATTATTGTAAAGGAGCATAACAGGAGTTATAACGGGCAAAGAGGATCCAATTCACTTAAATGGGATTCCTCTAACGTCCCTTATAAATCCTGTTATGATAGCGGGAGAAAGAGACATGACATGCACAAATTTTTCTCCCGCTATCTTCCTAACGGCCGGTACACTGACAGGCACAAACGTCAGGCTGAAGGAGCCTTAGAGGCGCAGTGTAGTAGTCAGGCTTATTTACATCTCTGCCTTACCGCTTTGCAGCCACTAGATGTCATCAGTGTACAAGGCTTCTATGGACAGCAATGCATGAAGCAGTTTCTGCTATATAAAGAGGGTCACATAAGGTTTTGCAGTTGTGTTAATTCTTTGTTGACTATTCGTGATCTATACGCAAGAAGGCCTCGTATTTGCTTAGCTTGAAACAGCGTACACACAGCCTATACAGTTAAACCCTATCATAGACATAAGAGTGTACTGACTAGCCAGCTGATATCCATTGATCCTAAAACTAGGAGGTGCCCAGTCCCTATTTCTAGTAAAAAAGTGGCTGCTTATGTACAACGCCTCAATGAATGGATGATCATGTAGGATCTCTGCTGTCTATGTGCTCAGCATATAGGAATAGGATGTTAAGAGTGGGGATTAGGCCATTCCCACACCCCACTGTAGTATTACAGTGTACATACAGTAATATACAGTTAACCAATAAGGCCTTTAAAGTTTTTAGATGCTGTGGCAAATATGTGGTATTATTGAGCAAGGGAGCTCCCTGTGTAATACTCTGCATAACAAATACACATGTTGGAACATTCTGCATACTGAAAAAAAACTTTGCTTTCAAAAATGTCATTGAGAATACAACCATGGTGACTATGGCTGCAAGACAGGTCATGCAAGCAAAGGCAGTGACCATGCTCCATCGCAGCTAAGGTATGGAAGTGGGGTCATGCAATGATTGTCGGGTCGTAACCATTTGTGAGACCTTATTTACTTACATTAATGCAATACAGCGTGACCCTGTGGTGTGACATTACGATCTATCGCAGTGTGACCCATTTCGTGGCCAAAGTCAAGGCACAGCCTTAAAGGGGTACTCCGGTGGAAAACGTACTATTTTTTTATTTTATTTTTTAAATCAACTGGTGCCAGAAAGTTAAGCAGATTTGTAAATTACTTCTATTTAAAAATCTTAATCCTTCCAGTACTTACCTGCTGTATATTTACAGATGAAGTTGAGTTGTTCTTTTCTGTCTGACCACAGTGCTCACTGCTGATACCTCTGTCCATGTCAGGAACTGTCCAGAGCAGGAGAAAATCCCCATAGCAAACCTATCTTGCTCCGCACAGTTCCTGACATGGACAGAGGTGTCAGCAGAGAGCACTGTGGTCAGACAGAAAATAAATTAAAAAAGAAAATAACTTCCTCTGTAGCATACAGCAGCTGATAAGTACTGGAAGGATTAAGATTTTTAATAGAAGAAATTTACAAAACTTTCTGGCATCAGTTAATTTAAAAAAAAAAAATGCTTTCCACCGGCGTACCCCTTTAAAGATATTGCCACCTACCTTTAGCTTTAGAATCTATTACAACCTAGTTTCTTTTATAGGATATTGGAAAAGAGAGTGTGGGAATCTCACAGCATAAAGTGGAACCCACAGCATCAACTCTAGAGTCTGGATCCTGGACTACAAAGAGAACTACAGTAGGTCAGCTTGTTATCCCGGTGTCTGTACCCTTTTCTGAGACTGATCAACAGAAGAGGGAGACAGTGAGTTTTTAAGGCTTTTTAATCCTTTATCGATTGATCAATGAGTTAACGTATGTTCCGGAATAACTTGTCACGTAAAAATCCACATGTTAGAACAATACAAGTGCTGTATTATCAAATGCTGGATTAAAGGATTTTTACTGTATGTTTAAGAGTTGTCCAGGAGTTTAGGGATATTACGGATACTACAGTGAAAAAAAAAAAAAAAGCAAAACAGAAAAAATTAAAATAAAACATATACTCACCTGCCTTACTTCCTCTGGGCTCCTCCTGTGATGTCTTCCGGTACCCTTCTGAACTCTGGCTACTGCTTCCTAGACCTGTGTTTCCCAACCAGAGTGCCTCCACACGTTGCAAAACTACAACTCCCAGCATGCCCGGACAGCCTTCGGCTGTCCGGGCATGCTGGGAGTTGTAGTTTTGCAACAGCTGGAGGCACCCTGGTTGGGAAACACTGTCCTAGACAGTCTCGTCTTGGCAGTGACCGGCTGCTCAGCCAATCACTGGCTGTCTGTGTGTCCTACCTCAGTCAGTGATTGGAAGTAGCGTTCAGTGAGGGACCTGAAGATGTCACAGGGGAGTGTGAAGTAGGTGAGTATGTGGGGTTTTTAAAATTTTTTTTCATTCATTCCAGCCACATAAAAAAAAAACTAGTATACAGCATACACCCTTAAGATTTTTCTTTTGTTTGTTTCGTATTTAAAGTGTACCCGTCAGATCCAACAATTTTTTTTTGAATAAATTACCTAAGTACCTAATCCTGACCATGTACATCTAATTTTTATGTGTCTAGCACCTTTATTTTATTTTTTTCTTACACTTATAATTTAGCTCACTAGTCTGAATTCCTCTCAAAGGGAGGGGGCGTGGCCTCACTGTGCAGGTCTCCGCCCCCTCCCTCAGTATGCTGTCTGCTCACATCTCCCCTAGCATTATCAAAACTACAACTCCCAGCTTGTCCTCACTGACAGTAGCGGGACACAAACTGACAGTGGGAGGATTTGTCCTCCATTGGGAGCCCTGCACTCACAGCTGTCAATCAAGGAAGTGTGTCCATGATGTAGGTGATGATGCATGGACACAGCAGGACTAGTATATGTCCAAGCAGGCAGGGGGGGGGGCAGTTGTTTGACTGTCTTTTTCAGTATGAAATACAGAACATTTTCTAATGAAAGCAATTGCAAAACCTATTGGTTATACATGCTTTACAACATATCAAAAGTTTTTGTATCTGACCGTGCCCATTTAATCCTTGTTTCCTGTATGGACAGCCACAGCTCTTATCCTACTTTTGCTCTTTAGGTCATTACACATACTACTAAAAAAGGGAAGAAGAAAAGTAGTTGTCCTAAGTCATTATACATCCCCCCTCCAGTCGTGGAAAACACCCCTACCTCCTCTGGTTCCTTTCAGAGCACTATGCGCTCGCCACACACTCCTCTTTCTGATCTCCTGAATGGCGCCCTACAGCACCAGTATACGCCTCCTCCAATGCTGAGCCCAATACGGCGAGGCACAGGCCTCTACTTCAACACCTTTTGCTCTGCATCCAGTGCCAAGTACCAACCTCCCAGTCTTATTAGTGAGTATTGTCTTCTGTGTGATTATACAGCATTAAGTACTATAGGTACCGTTGTATTTATGTAACACGGAGTGTATTACACCTGCAGAGAAAGAAACCGGGGAATTTTTTTTTGTGAAAGACAACATAGAGTTTTCTGTCCAACCGTAAGTTTTCCACCTTTTAGAGTTATCTGATAATAAAATGTCCTCCCTTCACTGGTATAGTAGAATCTCCCAATAGCGGACACTCACGGGGAATAAAAGTGTCCTCTATTGAGAGATGTCCCCTATTGAGAAAAAAGGTCAAAAACCTTTCTAAATGTCTGAATACTGTCCTGTACTCACTGCAGAGTGTAATTACCTATAAAACATGATAAAAAGCAATATTACAGTACAATCTGCCAGTGATGTTTAATCACCCCTTATCCCCCTCCCCATCATTTCATCCCCCTTTATACCCTGTGCCACCTTATGCCTTGTAATCACCCTCCCATTTCATTCCCCCTTTATTACCCTCTGTGTAAATTCATCAACCCCTCTTTATGACGAGGCGCAGGGGGATAAAGGAGGATGAAATAGCACGGGGGGGGGGGGGGGGGTTCAAGCGGAAATTATATGGCACAGAAGGTAAAAAAAAGGGGGGGGTTGTTTGACACAGGTGGAATGAAATGGCATCAGGGAAGGAGTGGGGTGAATGGTGTGGACGGCAGATGTACAGATGAGACCACCGAGGTCTTCTGTGCTGGGGCTGCTGCAGAGGGGTGCAGTGGCGTCATGGGCCCCCTGGGAGTCTGGGTCCCCTACTGGCGTATTGGCTGTACCCCCTGACGGCAACCCTGTGTACAAGGTTGGGCCGGCACATAAGGTTGTCCCCTATTGGGAGTGTTTTGTCCCCTATTGAGAGTGTTTTGTCCCCTATTGAGTGTTTTGTCCCCTATTGGGAGTGTTTTGTCCTCTATTGGGAGTGTTTTGTCCTCTATTGGGAGTGTTTTGTCCCCTAAAGGGAGTGTTTTGTCCCCTATTGTTCCCTATTGTGAGTGTTTTGTCCCCTATTGGGAGTGTCCGCATCCCCCTATTGGGAGTGTTTTGTCCCCTATTGGGAGTGTTTTGTCCCCTATTGTTCCCTATTGGGAGTGTCCGCATCCCCCTATTGGGAGTGTTTTGTCCCCTATTGGGAGTGTCCGCATCCCCCTATTGGGAGTGTTTTGTCCCCTATTGGGAGTGTTTTGTCCTCTATTGTGAGTGTTTTGTCCCCTATTGTTCCCTATTGGGAGTGTCCGCATCCCCCTATTGGGAGTGTTTTGTCCCCTATCGGGAGTGTTTTGTCCCCTCTATCGGGAGTGTTTTGTCCCCTCTATCGGGAGTGTTTTGTCCCCTATCGGGAGTGTTTTTTCCCCTCTATCGGGAGTGTTTTTTCCCCTCTATCGGGAGTGTTTTGTCCCCCTATTGGGAGTGTTTTGTCCCCTCTATCGGGAGTGTTTTGTCCCCCTATTGGGAGTGTTTTGTCCCCTATCGGGAGTGTTTTGTCCCCCTATTGGGAGTGTTTTGTCCTCTATTGTGAGTGTTTTGTCCCCTATTGTTCCCTATTGGGAGTGTCCGCATCCCCCTATTGGGAGTGTTTTGTCCCCTATCGGGAGTGTTTTGTCCCCTCTATCGGGAGTGTTTTGTCCCCTATCGGGAGTGTTTTTTCCCCTCTATCGGGAGTGTTTTTTCCCCTCTATCGGGAGTGTTTTGTCCCCCTATTGGGAGTGTTTTGTCCACTATTGGGAGTGTTTTGTCCCCTATTGGGTGTGTCCACGTCCACTATTGGGAATGTCCCCTATTCGGAGGTGCATATACATTAAGTCTTATGGGACTCTACTGGGGAATTAAAAACTGTCCACTATTGGGAGGTGTCCACTAAGGGAGATTTCACTGTATATGCTTTGGATTTCCCTTTTTCAAGGCACATTAACATCGGAGATCAGTTCCAGGCGGTTATCCCAGAATGCAGAGATCAGTTAGGACTAGAAAGAGAAGAGGAGAAGGCTGATTTGGTCTGGAGACCCTGTTTAGACAATGAAGCAAGTAAGAATCCTGTCTGGCAGATGACTGATAGGGATATTGTAATATTTCATCTAAAGCTACAGCAAACAGGGTGCCTCCAACTATTGCAAAACTACAACTCCCAGCATGCCCGGACAGCCGTTGACTGAGCTACAGGGATAATGATGTCTGTTTCTACCCAGCAATGTGCCATTATTCCCCCCTCCATCTTAATCCCCTTGTACCATTATTATCCGATATGGCAAAAGAGGATCAGAGGGAGGGGGGAATGGCATTGTTATGTCATGGCTCCGCCCCCTCGTGACGTCACGGCCCATCCCCTTAATGCAAGTCTATGGGAGGGGAAGTGATGGCCACCACGCCCCCTCCCATAGACTTGTATTGAGGGGGCGGGTCGTGACGTCACGAGGGGGCGGAGCCGTGACGTAACAATGCTCCGGCCCCTGTATTGCCCATCATTATGCACAGAGCAAGTTTGCTCTGTGCAGTAATGATAGCGGGGTGCTGCAGCCGAGATCCGGGGGGTCCCTGTAGTTAGTTGTAGCTAGTAGCCGAGATCCGGGGGGTCACTGTAGTTAGTTGTAGCTAGTATTTGTTTGTACTTGAAGTTAAAGGGTGTATTTGTTTTGTTACTAAAAAAGAAAAACAGAAGAAGCCATGTTTACATATTACTTTCATGTCCATGTCTCTGACTGCTATTTTACTGGTACTCCAGAGCTGATCTCCCACAATATATATACACTCACACCACCTAGAATATGTTCTACAATGTAGTTTATTAACAATATTGTCCACTGTATGCCTGTATACTGGGATAGTATACATTGGGAGATCATCTTGATCCATATCTACACTAAGACTCTTTCACTGCCTTTGTTAATGACTCCAGACTATGATCCCAACTCCCTGTATTTCTATAGATGGTAATAACAAGGTTTTACATATTTATTTCATTTAATTGTCTCTGTGAATCCCTCTCAATTGTCAATGTCTCTTGTTTCCTCAGTGTCCAATTTTGTAAATCTTGCCTGCTCTAGTGCTGTACCCGGGGGAGGCCACAACCTGGAGCTCGGCCTGCATTGTCTGTATTTTAGTCAGGGCAATATCTTGGTGAGTCCTTCAGTCTTATACTTGCTCTACCGTTTAGTTACTTTAGTGATAAATGAAATACTTTGCAAATGTATGTTGTTTTTATTGTTTGTTTATTTTTCATAACTTCCCGACTATACATTTGAAAATTAGGGTTTAACCCTTTAAGGCTGAAGCCCATTTTGACCTTAAGGACCAGGCCAATTTTTGTTTCTGCACTTTCGTGTTTTCCTCCTCACCTTCTAAAAATCATAACGCTTTCAATTTTTTACCTACAGACCCATATAAGGGCTTGTTTTTTGTGCCATCAATTGTACTTTGTAATGACATCATTTAATAACAAAATCTACCGCAAAGCCAAAAAGAAAGTATATTTGTGTGGTGAAATAAAAAAAGAAAAATTGCCATTTCTTAGTCGCATACATTGGGGGACACAGGAACCATGGGTATATGCTGCTTTCCACTAGGAGGCTGACAATAGGCAAAAATAAGAAGTCTGCTCCTCCTGGCAGGATATACCCGCCCACTGACTCTGAGCTAATCAGTTTTAGCTTAGTGTCAGTAGGAGGCAGACGCAGGTCTGGAGCTCTCCATACCTGATCTTTGTTCTTTTCTTTTTTTTTCTAGATAGCTCCAGTTAGCTTTTTTCGCCTTTTTTATTTTCATAGGTTGGGCTAACAGGAGCATGGCGCTGCCTGGTCTCCCACTTGCGAAGCAGGGGCACAGCACATAAGGTATGTATCGTTAACCCCGCTTGCCAATGGTCAGTTTTTAGGGGTCGACCCTGGGTCTGGGTCCCCCTCTGGCCTTTGCTCGCCCTGCCTGTTGCAGCCTGGAATGATGCAGTGCGGGCCCGTACTGGCTGAAGACACCTTAGGTGAGTATTTCAGCCTCAGGTTAAGTTTCACTCCCATCATCTCCCCTCCCTCCTTCACCACTTCTTTATTTTTGCTTGCAGCACCAGTCACAAGATGGAGGATCTTTATCGGGGTGGGGTGCTGGGATAGCGTGTAGGTGTGCTCCGGCAATGGGTCCCGGACGCACCTTTTTACTTTCGTTTCAGCCGCAGCGTTCAGCTGCAGTTTCTCCTCAGTGCCGTCGGCCATTAGTCTGTGCAGCTGCGGTGGTCTGGTGCTCTCACTCCGGAGCCGCAGCTGCTTGTACCTTCAAACCGGGGCCGTCGGGTTCTTGTTTCTCCGCTCCAACCCTGCTCCCCAGCGTTTCTCCACGGCTTGGCCAGTGCTTCTGTCCGGCTCCGCTCCAGCCCCCCGCCATTCTTTTGGAGCAGGCTCAAAGGCCACAACGGCTGTCCTGACTCCTCCCTCCAGCTCCCCCCCCCTGCGTTGCGCTGTCCAATCTCTGTCAGTGTGCGTTCTAGGGGTCAGGGAAGCCTCCTATCATGCGTCAGTGTTCCTGGGGTCACATGGTCCCCTCCTGGCCCTATCTCAAGCCAGCACGCGCTCTAGGGCTCACAGCTGACTCCTCTCCCTTGTCCTCCTGCGTCCTTGCTGCCCCCTTGTGAGGGTCTCTCACTTCTCCTTGCTGCTGGATCTGCTGCCGTTTTCCACACCTTCTGGACACAGAAACCTCGCTCCTTGTTATCAGGCTGTCTGTCCAGCATTTTTATGTTTAACCCCAGACCCGAAGCCCCTCTCCGGCCTGTGGCCCCTGCCTTGGTCACCTACTACTTCTGTTCGGGTTGCAGAACCAACATGCCTGGAGGGTCTACTGAGCCTACTTGTTCTGCATGCACAATTGCACAACCTAGTCCTCCTCTGACCGACCCTCAGGAAGGTCCGCCAGTGGCCCCTGAGCCCACTCCATGATAGTCCTTTGCCCTTTCTCAGAAAGAAGAAGGGTTTCCTGTGACCCCGTCCTCCACTACTGACCTCTGTCTGGGACGCTAGCTTCTGCCTTGATACCCTAAAATGTGCAAGTATTAGGTGTCGCCTTATGATGGGATTATACTGGGCTCTATTGTTTTTGTTAGAAGTGTTCCCCAATATCTGTATGGGCATGTGTGCTTTGCAATATCTGCCAAATTTATTACTGTTTATATGTTGCATTTAGCCTCACTGCTTATACATTGATATTGATAGGGTATATGCCAGGATCTGGCTTGCATTACTAATTGTTTTGACCGTTGAGGACGGGTGTCATAATAGGAGAGGGGGTTCATGGCCCCTCCCCTAGGTTGTGCACTGGCTTCATTTAGCCATGTGTTTAATGGATTTTAATGTGTCTGTTTAGTAATCCTTGTGTGTGCAACTTGTGTTTTTTTTGTACTGATTTGTACTAATAAAATTATTAATTGTTAATTGCCGGGTGTGCTGCTATTTTTCAGTGATGTCTTTTTCTTACTATTCATATTCTGCCCTTTCTCAGTCCATCTCCAATTTGGCACAGGTGTCGCAAGTGGTGGCTACCACCCTGGAGCGTTCCTCCTTGCAGCCGTCTGTCCAGGACTCTTCAGCAGCTTCCCAGCACTGCTCCTCCAGGCGCTCCCCTCACAAGCGCCCGAGACAGGAGTGCTTGGACTCCTCTCACAGCCATGGTTCTTCATCCATCTCCCCTGCTGGCCATAGCAGGCCTCTCTCCCGCAGCCGTTCTCTCAAGAGTAGCTCGCGGTCTCCTCCACGGGGTTCCCGGTGCAACTTGTCCCGCTCCAGGGATCCTACGGTCCGTTCCAAATCTCTTGGAGAACTTGATGACACAGAGTCGGACCCGCCCTTGGACACGGAGGAAATGTCCCGTATGTCGAATATGGTGGACAGCCTAGTGTCAGCTGTCAGAGACACCTTTCACTAGCAGGACCCTAGAACTTCCGAGGCAGTTCCGGAAGTCTCCTTCTGAAGGGCGAGACGCCCTCCCCAGGTCTTCAGTTCTCATGTTGAATTTGATGAACTCCTGGACACGGTTTGGAAGCACCCTGAGAAGCGCTTCCAGGGCTCTAAAAAGCTTCGGGACCTTTTTCCATTTGCTCAGGACCTGGTCTCTAAATGGACCTCTCCACCTACGGGGGATCCCCCGGTGTCCTGTTTGTATAAATCCACCACCCTGCCACTGGCAGACGTGGCTTCATTTAAGGAATCTTCTAACAAGCACATTGAGAACCTCGCCAAGTTTGCCTTTGAGGCAGCTGGCTCTATACTTTTACCAGCATTTGCATCTACCTGGGTATCCATGGCTCTCTCAGCTTGGGCTTCTCAGCTTCGCCAGGGTTTACTTTCTGGGTCCTCACCTGATGACCTAGCAGACCTAGCGCACCAGATCTCTAATGCAGGTGACTATCTTTGCTCTGCAGCCTTGGAATCTACTCACTGTGCGGCCTTCGCTTCTGGCAACCTGGTGGCTCTACATAGGGCCATGTGGCTTAAGGCTTGGAACGCGGATGCCGCGTCCAAACACTCTTTAACGGAACTCCTCTTCTCAGGAGTCTGGCTTTTTGGTAAGCGGCTGGATGAAATAATTTCTGAAGCCACGGGCGGCAAAAGTTTTCTGTTGCCACAAAATGGTCCTAGGCGTACTGGTTCACGCCCTAAGGCTTCTTCCTTTCGTCCATTTCGGTTTGCTTCAACACGAAAGGACAAGCCCTCGGCTTCTCAGAGCCGTCCTTCAAAACTAGGACTCCCTGGAAGTCTGGTGCCTGATCAAGCCGTTTTTCCTCTAAGCCCAATACCTCCAAGCCTTCATCTGCCTGAAGGGGCGCCCCCATCCAGGGCTCCTCCCCAGGTGGGTGGTCATCTGGCCCTTTTCCGGGACGTATGGGTGGCACACGTGTCAGATGCCTGGGTCAAGGACATTGTCTCCAACGGTTACCAGATAGAGTTATGTTCTTTTCCCCAGGATCACTTTTTCCAGTCCCACCCTCCAAGGTCCCCTGCCCTGGCGGAGGCGTTTCAGTCCGCCCTCCAAAACCTGCTGTCCCAAGGCGTGATTGTGCCAGTTCTTCCTCGGGAACGTTTGCAGGGGTTTTACTCCAATCTCTTTGTGGTCCCAAAAAAGGAAGGAACGGTTCTCAAACTGCTCAATTGCCACTTGCGGCACTCCGCATGGAATCTCTGAGGTCCATAATAGCATCCATGGACCCGTGCGAGTTTTTGTTCTCTGTGGACATTCAGGATGCTTACCTGCATGTCCCCATCTGCCAGTCTCATCAGTGTTTCCTACTCTTTGCAGTTCCTGCCGGTCATTTTCAGTTCGTGGCTCTGCCCTTCGGGCTTTCCACGGCTCCTCGGGTCTTCACCAAGATCCTCACGGCAGTAATCGCCATCCTCCACTCCTGGGGGATATCAGTGTTTCATTGCCTTGAAGACCTGATGGTCAAGTGGTGCAGGCGGAAGAAGTGAATTCCGCAGAACCATGGCATGGTAGAATTGCAGCCCCTGTAAGAATAATAGGAGACCATGGCCCTTGCTATTTGTCTAGAAGGAAAGACATTTCCGGGCTCGTCCATATCCAAAAGGAACTGCACCCCAGAAACAACCTTGTCCTGCTTTTTTTCTTCTTTTTTTAAAAACAGGACTGCCCGGGCTTGAACTTGCGGTTCTTGTATTGACACTACATTCATTCACTCCTCTCCTTCCGCTCTGTACTATTTGGGAAGCACTGAGTATAAGTGTGTCCCCAGAGAAGAAGCAGCTGTGAGAGCGCTGAACAGCTGAGGACAGAGAGAGAGAGAGGGAGACAGAACGCTTAGCCAATGAGAAGAGAGGGGCCGGATCTGGGCCCTGGCTGTCTGGCCAAGCCTCTCATTGGCCTTTAAAAAACTTCCTCTGCGCGCGCATAGCGCTGATAGGCAGAGAAAAAGACTGGCCGCATAATAGAATAGAGATTCCCGCGGCCGTGAGTGGGCGGGACTAGACCCCGACCAGAGCCTGCGGCCAAAGATAGGTCACTTCTTCCTTTCAGCGCTGTGACTCGCTGTTTGCGATTCCCGATGGACGGCATAAGGGGCTTCCTGCTTCTGAGGCGACCATCTCCAGGTGAATCCGGTCGGAGGCGTACCGATGTAAAGTGAAGGTTCCACCCTTTCGAGTTACTGCTCACTCTACCCACTCCGTGGGGGCCTCTTGGGCAGTCCGGAACAGGGCTTCTGCTACGCAGGTGTGCAAGGTGGCCTCTTGGTCTTCCGTGCACACTTTTGCCAAGTTTTTTCAGGTGAACACTTTTACATCTGCTCATGCGGGACTTGATTGCAAGGTTCTGCAGGTGGCGGTGGCTCAGTCCTCTGCCTGACTTCCTCTTGCTGGGATTTTCTTTTTCCCACCCCTGGGACTGCTTTAGGATGTCCCACGGTTCATGTGTCTCCCAATGTAGGCGACCGAGAGAAGTAAATTTTTATACTTACTGTAAAATCTATTTCTCTATCGGCTCTATTGGGGGACACAGACTGTAGGTGTATGCTGCTGTCTCTAGGAGGTTTGACACTATGGCAACCAGAAAAGTCAGCTCCTCCCAGCAGGATATACCCGCCTCCAGGCCTTGAGGTAATCAGTTTTAACTTAGTGTCTTAAGGAGGTGGACATGGTCTGGAGTTCTCTCCAGACAAGGCCTTATGTTTTTTTATTTTCCTAGTTAGGGAATGTGTTCCCCATTGCGAGTAAGGGGGCACAGACATTGCGTATATGCGCTGTTCACCCCCTCTCGCCAACGGTCAGCGCCTGGGGTTGTACCTCATGGGTACGGGTCCCTCTATTTCCTGCTTGCCTCTTTCGCACATGGTAGCCTGACATGATGCAGGTGACAAAGCTGGCTGAAGACTTCATAAGGTAAGTTCTTCAGACTGAAGGTATTTTTCTCCCTTTTCTTGCAGGTTCTAGGATTCTGCATCCTCTGGAGGCCCCCTACTTCTGCTCACTCCTCTTTATTATTATTTCCCTGACATGTGGGGAACCCTTTCAGGAGGGAGGTAATGGGGATTTTTACTCAGTGGGGGGACTGCATACAAATCAGTGGTGTAGGACAGAGTTTAAGAGGGATGTTGTAGCTCTGGCACCTTTTCACAGACGCCGTCACTGCTCGGACATTTACTTTTGTTTCGGCAGAGGAACACTGCCGACTCCTGCGCTCTCAGTGAGTGCGGCCCCTATCTCTGGCCATATCGCGCCAGAACTCAGCCCTGCTCTCCTGTTGGCAGCTGAGGGCTGCCGGTGGTGTTTTTACTTTATGTGTGGCGAAGACGCCATTATAGCCCGGACATTTTCTTATCTTTGGCCGCGGGCTCTGGTCGGGGTCTAGCCCCGCCCACTCACGGCCGCGGGAATCTCTATTCTATTATGTGGCCAGTCTTTTTCTCTGCCTATCAGCGCTATGCGCGCGAAGAGGAGGTTTTTTAAAGGCCAATGAGAGGCTTGGCCAGACAGCCAGGGCCCAGATCCAGCCACTCTCTTCTCATTGGCTAAGCGTTCTGTCTCCCTCCCTCTCTCTCTCTCTCTCTCTGTCCTCAGCTGTTCAGCGCTCTCACAGCTTCTTCTTCTCTGGGGACACACTTATACTCAATGTTTCCCAAATAGTACAGAGCGGAAGGAGAGGAGTGAATGAATGTAGTGCCAATACAAGAACCGCAAGTTCAAGCCCGGGCAGTCCTGTTTTGAAAAAAAGAAGAAAAAAAGCAGGACAAGGTTGTTTCTGGGGTGCAGTTCCTTTTGGATATGGACGAGCCCGGAAATGTCTTTCCTTCTAGACAAATAGCAAGGGCCATGGTCTCCTATTATTCTTACTGCAATTCTACCATGCCATGGTTCTGCGGAATTCACTTCTTCCGCCTGCACCACTGCTCCCCCTACTATCCCCTCCCTGGCTTGGCTACAGCCTTGGAGTGGTCCTCTACGCTGGCCCTCCGGAGGGTCCCGCTCACATTCTCCCTATTCTACCGCTCTTGCAGGCGTAATGAGGGAGTGTTCTCTTACTCATCCCCTGGGTCTTCTAGTAGGCACGGTCGCTCCCCTCCGTGGTCGCCGCTCTGGCTCTCCAGACCGCGTACCAGGTCAGTCGACCTCTTCCAAGACCACCTCTCGCGTTCTTTACCTGGAGAACTTGGGGGTAAAGTTTCCGATTCGGCCTCTGATTTAGAGGACTGCACGGATATGTCGGACATGGAGCACTCATTGGTTTCGGCCATAAGAGACGCTTTCCATCTAGAGGACCCAGGCACTTTGGACGTGGCTCCTTTTTATCGTGCCCAACATCCAGGGCTACCTCACCTCGTTCCCAATCACCTGGAGAACTTATGGATGAGGTTCTGATTTGGCCTCCGACTCAGAGGACCGCATGGATATGCCTGATGTGGTGTACTCATTGGTTTCAGCCATAAGAGAAACTTTCCAGCTAAAGGACCCAGGAACTTCGGACGTGGTCCAGAAGTTTCCTATCATCGTGCCCGTGCCCGACCTCTTTCAGGGCTGTCTCACCTCATTCCCATTCACCTGGAGAACTTGTGGATGAGGTTTCTGATTCGGCCTCCGACTCGGAGGACCGCAAGGAGATGCCTGATGTGGTGTACTCCTTGGTTTCGGCCATAAGAGACACCTTCCATCTAAAGGACCCAGGAACTTTGGACATGGCTCCAGAAGTCTCCTTTATTCGTGCCCGACCAGCACCCAAGACTTTCAGCTCTCACGCTGAATTTAACGCCCTGCTGGTATCCGTCTGGAGGCAACCTGACAAGAAGTTTCAGGACACAAAGAAGGTTCAAGCGCGGTATCCCTTCGCCAAGGACCTCATTTCTCGGTGGACCTCCTCTGCAACTGTGGATCCGCCGGTCTCCCGCCTCTCTAAGGTGACTACCCGACCGTTGGCTGATACGGCTGCCTTCAAGGATCCAGCGGACATGAAGGTGGAGACTTTGGCAAACTTTGCCTTTGAGACAGCAGGTTCTTCCTGCTTTTGCTTCTGCCTGGGTGTCAAAAGCCCTTTCAATATGGTCTCCCAACTCCGCCAGGGTAGTCTTCAAGATCCTTCAGGAGGATTTATTTAATCTATGCTTCTCAGCTGGAGATTTTCTGTGTTCTGCTTCCATGTGCAGCCGCTGTGCTGCCTTTGCCACAAGCTACCTGGTAGCCACCATGTGGCTTAAAGCATGGAATTCCGGCCTTCAGGAAGTGAGGCGACGGGCAGAAAATAATTCCTTATTACCTCTGGATAAGGCTCACAGAACCGCTTTCCGTCGGAAATCCTCCGCCTTCCGGTTCTGCGGACCTTTGGTACCACCAAAGGGTCCAGCCAGGCTCCTTCATGGGAAGAGGACTTCCTCCTTCCGGACCTGTCCCTCCCAGAGGTCGGCTATCCGTTCTGGACGTTTGGTGGCCCCATCAGGCAACCGTAGGCCTTCCTCGGCCTGGAGGGTCGCCCCCACCCGCCGACCTTTCTCGGGTGGTTTGTTGCCTCTTACTCTTCCAGGATGCCTGGACCACGCTCATTCAGGATCCCTGGGTCAAGGATGTGGTAGTCAACGGATACAGGATCGAATTTGCCTCCCTTCCTTGGGATTGCCTTTTTCTTTCCTGGACTCTCCGGTTCCTATCTCTTGCGAAGGCAGTCCGGAGCGCACTATCCCGAATGGAGTCTCAGTTCGGTGCTGGTGTCCATGGTTCTAGGGAAGTTTTCGTTCCTCGGTGGACATCAAGGATGCCTGCCTCCATACCTCATTGTTTCCCGGTCTTCAGCGGTACCCCTGCCTTGCAGTTCCGGACGGCCATTTTTCATTGTGGCTTTCCATTTCGGTCTGGCCACCTCTCCGAGGACCCTTACCAAAGTCCTGGCGCCTGTGATCGCCCTTTTTTATGGATAACAGTTGTTTCCGTAATTCCTTACTTGGACGACCTCCTGATCAGAGCTCCAGCCAGGGCCCAGATCCTGGAGAGTCTTAATCTCAACCTTCAGACCTTATCTCACTTCGGTTGGATGGTCAATCGGGACAAGTCCAAGCCTCTCCTGGGGCTCCAGTTCAACGCGGCCTCTGCCCGCTTCCGACTCTGCCGAGCGATTGGCTGACTCTCTTATCTAGAGTCCGATGACTTCGGCACCCTGCTCCAGTTTCCCTTAGTTTTGGCATGGAGGTCCTGGGTCGGTTTGTGACGGCCGTGGTCGCCGTGCCATTTGCCCAGTTTCATCACCGACCTCTTCAACTGGCGTTTTTCTTCCGGTGGACAGGTCTCCATTGTCTCTTGACCACAAGATCGGTCCCTTTTATGGTGGCTTTGTTTCCCCCTGCTTTTTCAGGGGCGCTTCTTCCTGCCCCGTCCCTGCCAGTCTGTCGGGCTGGGGAGGTATTTTCAGGGACCGGCCGGTCTGGGCCTTGGTCCCCCTAAAGCCCTTTTCCCCGTCAACGTTGGGGCTTAGGGCAATTCTTTCCTTGCTTGTTTCTTGGAAAATTCCCTTCTGGGCGGAACTCAGGTTTCCGGCCACCTCTGCTATCTTCATTCCGGCCGTTCCTGGGCTGTGGTCTTCTCGGCCTGTCCTCAGTCGTCCAAGCCGAGTGGTCCCCACGTCCGGGGGTGTTTACAGTGATCTGCAACCCCTGGGGCGCTCCTGGACACTGCTTGTCCCGCCACGACCGAAGCGTTCCTCTCTCGTAGTCGGGCTTTGCCCTTCCTTATCAGTTTCCTCCTCTTCCTCTCTTTTTGGGGCCCTGTGGAAACTCGCAGTAGGCCGTTTCCGCCTTTTTCGTGACCCAGCCTGGCTCCGGTGGGTGTGGTATGTCGTCGTGGTCAGGTTCCTGCACGACTCCAGGCTGCGCCTTCCTTATTTACCGTCTCTGCCTTGGATGGCGTGGCAGTTGAGACAGCGGTTCTGAGGACCCGCGGCTTCTCTTCCCAAGTGGTTCGCACCATGCTGAGGGCTCACAGGCCTTCTTCTGCAGGTTTTGCCTGCATACCTGGCGGTCTTCTTTTCGTTGGTGTGCAACTCAGCCCTGGTTTCTACGGTCGTAGCTTTCCCTTTCCAGTCGGGGCTGACCCAAGGGTTGCCTTTTCAGCTCCCTTAAGGGTCAAAGGTTCGGCTCTTTTCCATTCTTTTTTTTTTCAACGTCCCCTGGCGTTCAATTATCATGTCCGAACCTAGTTCAGGGAGCGGCACATCTTGCCCTCCTCCTCAGTCCCTTTCTTTCCCTTGGAACTTACTCTTGGTCTTAGGTGCTCTGCAGGCGCCCCCTTTTGTACTTCTCAGGGACATTTCTCTTCGCCTCCTTCGCGTTCCTTATTGCTCTTACCTCTCTTCGGAGGGCGTCAAAGCTGGCAGCTCTCTCCTGCCGTTCTCCATTCCTGGTTGTATACCAGGACGAGTTGTTTTCCGTCCAGGTCTGTCCTTTATACCTGAGATGGTTTTGACTTTTTCATCTCAATGAGGAGACTGTCTTACCGTCCTTTTGTCTGGTTCCTTTTTCATCCCTGGAAGCATTTTTTTCCACAACCTGGTTGTGGTGGGGGCTGTTCAGACTTATCTCTCAGTCTCTCTTTTCTTTCGGCAGTTTGACTCCCTGTTTTTTGTTTCTCCGGAAGGTCGTCGTACAGGACAACCTACTTCTGCGGCCACCATTTTTTCGGTGGATCCGGTCTGCTATTTCGGGAGCTTACCGCTGCAAGAGGAAGATCCCAGGTGCTACTCTGGGCTGTAAGACGTTGCAGGTGGCGGTGGTCCAGCTGTCCACCTGTCTAATTCCTTACCCACCCAAGGGACGGCTTTGGTACGTCCCACGGTCTGTGTCCCCCAATGGAGCCGATAGAGAAAAGGAGATTTTTTATGCTTACCGTAAAATCTCTTTCTCAAAGGATCCATTGGGAGACACAGCTCCCACCCTTTTTTTTCTGATGTTCCTATTTCAGTTATCTGTCCGAAGGTGTGTTCAGTTGCTTTTCTTCTGATTGCTCGGACAGTTTGTGGTTTTCTCTTGACCTGTCGGTCTTCTCCTATTGCTCTGGGACAAAAACTGATTAACTCAGGGCCTGGAGGCAGGTATATCCTGCTGGGAGGAGCCGACTTTTCTGGTTGCCATAGTGTCACACCTCCTACAGACAGCAGAATACACCCACGGTCTGTGTCCCCCAATGGATCCTTCGAGAAAGAGATTTTACGGTAAGCATAAAAAATCTCCTTTTCTTGGAGCCTCATTGGGGGACACAGCACCCACCAATCAGTTGTTGTTGGTTTCCAAGTTTGGTTGGTTGTCTCTCGGTGAGGGGCTCGTTTGTATTTTTTGTCTGGGTTGTTCCTCGGACAACGCTGTTTCTCGCTTAAGCTCTCTCCTACTGCTTTGGGGCTAAACTGATTAGCTCAGAGTCAGTGGGCGGGTATATCCTGCCAGGAGGAGCCAACTTTTTTTTGCCTAGGGTCAGCCTCCTAGTAGCAAGCAGCATATACCCACGGTTCCTGTGTCCCCCAATGAGGCTCCGAGAAATAGATTTTACAGTAAGTATAAAAATCTACCATATATACTCGAGTATATACAGTACTTTTTGTAACTTTTGGGGGCTTCCGTTTCTACAGTGCAATTGTCTGTAAAAATTACACCATATCTTTATTCTGTAGGTCCATACGGTCACAAGGATACTCAATTTATGTAGGTTTTATTTTATTTTACGAGTTAAAAAAAAATTATAAACTACATGCACCAAAATTAGTATGTTTAAAATTGTCACCTTCTGACCCCTATAACTTTATTTTTCCGCATACGAGGACTAATTTTTTGCACCATGGTCTGTAGTTTTTATCGGTAACATTTTTGTGACCAAAGTAACCAAAAATGCACAATTTTGGACTTTGGTATTTTTTTTACGTGTACGCCATCGACCGTGTAGTTTAGCTAACCTTATATTTTAATAGTTTATACATTTACGCATGTGGCAGTACCACATATGATTATTTTAATTTTTTATTACATTTTATAAAAAAAATAGGAAAAGGGAGGGGATTCAAACTTTTAATAGGGAAGGGGTTAATTTAAGAAGGCTATACCATGCAATCTTCTGATTGCATATACTGATCAATGCTATCAATAGATCAATGTTGATCAATAGCATTGATCAGTGTTATCGGTGCTCTACTGCTCTAGCCCGCATAGGCTAGGAGCAGCAGAAGACCAATCTGACGGTGCGGAGGCAGGAAGGGCCCTCCCACTGCCCACTCAGCTGATTGGGACCCACAATGTCACCGCAGATGTCCTGATCAGCTCCACTGAGCTACGGGCACCGTTAACCCTGCATTTTAGACGCAGCGATTAATTTTAATTGTGGCATCTAAAGGGTTAATGGCGGGACTCGGCCTGACCGGCGGTGCCCAGCATTAGCCGTGGGTCCTAGCTGCCCGTAGCAACTTGGACCCACTGGGTTTAAACCGCTCTCCACTCGTGAAAACTATTTAAACCCTGTTAACATGACCAGGGCGTACAGGTACACCCTCGGTCCTTAAGTCCGAGGACACCAGGGCATACCTGTACCCCCTGTGTCCTGGACGGGTTAAATAAATAATATAAGAGAAAAAAAACAAGTAGTAAGTACATAAACAAAATGAATGACAGACTAAATCATTGTTTTCCAAACAGTGTGCCTCCAGCTGTTGCAAAACTCCAACTCCCAGGATGCCCAGACAGCCAAAGGCTCACTGTTTGGAAAACACTAGACTAAATAATTTGTACTGACAGAGAAGAAAGGCAGAGGAGGACTAAAAGGACAGGTTGAGGAACCAGGCAGCAGTATTGAGGTTGGATTGGTGCAGCGCAAGAATGTTAGTTGGAAAGCCACAGAGAAGGATGTTACAGTAGTCCAGGTGGGAGGTGATGAGGGCATTCACTAGTATTTTAGGTTACTCAAGGTTTAGAGCAGATTTGAGAAATGATTTTGAGATGGAGATAGCAAAATACTATCAATACTGTCAACTAAAATATGTAAGTCTTATGTCTGTATTACCAAGTATTTTCCAAGTTAATAAATAAAGTTGGCATAGATTTATTTTTCTCACCGTGTGCATAACTTAACAATAATCAGATCCATGTGTAACATTGTTCTGCCTTCTATTGTGTTAACTGCTTTACACAGTTTAGTGTCATCTAAAAATGTATACTTTACTATACAAATCCTCTACAATGTAATTGATAAATCTCTTTTTGAAGCCCTTTGTGATATCAGAATTCAAAGTAAATATTAAAAAAATTTTTATTGATCATAAATACTTACCTATAATTTGATTTTCCCATAACCCATGACAGCACCAGGAGAGAGGGTTCGCACCTCAAGGACAGAAAAAGGTGGAGACTCTCACTCCAATTTTTTCAGAGTAGAAAGGTTTGTTACACAATATTAAAGGGGTATTCCAGGAATGTCTTTTATCTGACTATGCTACAGGGGCTGTAAAGTTAGTGTAGTTCATAATATAGTGTCTGTGTCACGATTCGGCTGGCTGGAGGTGGATCCTCTGTGCCAGAGAGGGATTGGCGTGGACCGTGCTGGTGGACCGGTTCTAAGTTGCTACTGGTATTCACCAGAGCCCGCCGCAAAGCGGGATGGTCTTGCAGCGGCGGTAGCAACCAGGTCGTATCCACCAGCAACGGCTCAACCTCTCTGACTGCTGAAGATAGGCGCGGTACAAGGGAGTAGACAAGAGCAAGGTCGGACGTAGCAGAAGGTCAGGGCAGGCAGCAAGGATCGTAGTCAGGGGCAACGGCAGGAGGTCTGGAACACAGGCTAGGAACACACAAGGAAACGCTTTCACTGGCACAATGGCAACAAGATCCGGCGAGGGAGTGCAGGGGAAGTGAGGTATAAATAGGGAGTGCACAGGTGAACACACTAATTAAGCCAGCTGCGCCAATCAGTGGCCCTTTAAATTGCAGAGACCCGGCGCGCGCCGGGACAAGACCGACGGAGAGTGAGTCAGGTACGGGAGCCGGGATGCGCATCGCGAGCGGGCGCCTCCCGCATCGCATCCCGGCTGAGAGAGGTATTGCAGCGCACCCGGTCAGCAGGTCTGACCGGGGCGCTGCAAATGCGAGGATGTTGCGAGCGCTCCGGGGAGGAGCGGGGACCCGGAGCGCTCGGCGTAACAGTCTGTACCTGTGTGTGTCGGTTTTCTCACAATTCTTCTGTGATTTTTACTCCAATATTTATTTTTACCAGCATTCAAAATGACTGCTGTCTCATACTTTTCCCAGGTTGCAATGCGGCCGAGACCTGACTCACTAGTCACCTGATGACAGGGAGCCTGTGTGCTTCAATGGGTGGAGGGATCAATCTGCAACTAATGCAAGAGCTGTAGGCACCCTGATTGAAAACCACAGGTCTTTTGAATGGATGCAGCTCATTTATGTTTCAATGGGTGAGGTGGCTTATGTGTGGGAGGTAGGAAAATGGAATTGTGGGATTTGTAGTCAAAAAAAGAAAAGTCAAACAGGAAATCCCAGTTCACAAAAAGCTAGCCACACTGTTATGGTAATCTCATGACATAGCCATTTAGCCCCAAGACAAGTGCAGATCCTTTCTAAGCATGTCCATTACTGTCTGCCAGGTACGTACTAAAATCACCTTATGGTGGAAAACCCTTTTAACTTCTGCACACCTTGTGAACCCAATACCAAGAAACCAACAATGGTGAGAGCATGAATGGTGCGGTCATGGGTTATGGAAAATTAAATTGCTGGTGAGTATTAAAGGAGTACTCCGCCCCTAGACATCTTATCCCCTATCCAAAGCATAGGGGATAAGATGTCTGTTTGCGGGGGTCCAGCTGATGGGGACCCCAGCAATCTCTCTTGCAGCACCCACTTGTCAGCTGCACGGAGCAAAGATTGCTCCGTGTCTGATGACTCACGATACAGGGGCCGCAGTATCATGACGTCACAGCTCCGCCACCCTTGTGACATCACGCCACACCCCTCAATGAAAGCCTATGGGAGGGGGCGTGACCAAACAACACATCCTGCAGTGATTTAGAGACTTTAATTTTTTCCATAACCTCTAACCACCTGGAGTCACTGCTCAGTACTATCTGCGGTAAAAAATGGTCAACCAGAATCACCACCATCAGAAGAATTTTAAAAGTTATACAGATTTCTAAATTAATTCTATTAAAAAATCTTAACTTCAGAAGCTCATAAGTACTGAAAGGATTAAGGTTGTTCTTTTCTGTCTAAGTGCTCCCTGATGACACGTGTCTCGGGAACCACCCATTTAAGAAGCAAATCCCCATAGCAAACCTCTTCTAAACTGGGCGGTTCCCGAGACACGTGTCATCAGAGAGCACTTAGACAGAAAAGAACCTTAACTTCAGAAGCTCATAAGTACTGAAAGGATTAAGATTTTTTTATAGAAGTAATTTAGAAATATGTTTAACTTTCTGGAGCCAGTTGATATATATAAATAAAGTTTTTTTCCTGGATATCCCCTTTAACATCAGACCTCGACCCATCAGAATTCATCATGTGATTAACAGAAGACGTTAAAGCCCCTGGATCGATCAGTTGACTGGAAGAATTTGCTCTCATAGACGTTTAGGGCAGGGTCACACGGGGCAGATCCGCAGCGCATTACACGCTATGATGCGCTGATGGCAATCACAGAGGGCGCTCTGCACTCCCTTTGTGACTGCCGCCGGTGCATCCGCAGCATGAAATATGCTGCGGATGCGCCCTATGTGACCCTGCCCTTACACTTTCCCTCTAACCAACTGTTAAATTGTTTGAAATAAGATTTTTCCGCCACCATCTTGTCAATACATTTCTAATAAATCAGCTCAGTTTAAGAGACATCAAGCTTAGTTTTACAAGAAGCATTTCTTATTCTTACCGTTCCTCACACTGGAGCTCTGATCTTTCTCCCATCTAGGAGAGTGTGCCTACAATCAGGTAACTCCTCTACCAAGACCACCCAGCTCCAAAGCGAGAGAAGAAACTACCCCACCTCTCCATGGGGGGCAAACTCTCTCTTCTGGCGCTGTCATGGGTGAGGGGAAAGAAAATCACAGATTTTTTTCATTCTTGGTTTTAGGAAGCGCTGGATAAGCTTTTAGTGAAAGGACCTCTGAAACTTCTTCTGCCTCGGTGTCTTGCAAATTATCACTATGCTGGTAAGAAAATCCTAATCTTATTGCAGGCAAATACATTCTAAGAATGAAGATTAGAGGAGAGAATCACCATTTTTCTGAGGCCTAGCTGGGCAGGGCTCTCTTCTTTTCTGAATGTGTTGCTGAAATAAATGATGAAATATTCCTGGGAACATCATATTGAAATCCAATAGAAGTTTATTATTTAGAATGTCAATTTTTTTGTTTTCCCTTAGTCCTTTCAGCAGCACAAATAATGGGGATTCCTCTGTCCTGCGGAATGATCGGGAATATGGAACATTTAATGATTAAGCCATATTGTAAAATTATCCCCTTACCATCACCATAATCCATCCTGTGCAATGTATTAAAATACAGACTGTCTAGAAAAAGGGAGGGAGTTTCTAAATTGTAAACTTCCCTTACGTCTTTTCAGCAGCACAAATAGCGAAGATGTAGCAAGAAGACTCTTCTATGGAGGGATCTCCCACACAGACCTTATAACAGACCTTTCAAAGCAAGAGTCCTCTGAAGATCTTTTATGTATTTGGAGTATACCATATGGTTGAGCTGAAAATCTGTTCTATAGAAACTATTGGGAGAATTAGTGCTGACTTTTGTGCAATGCAAAACCTGCAAGTGTGTAGTTTTGTCAGTTGCTGTACAAAATGAATTATGTACTGTAGTAGATGTGGGAGGTAGGAATCCCGACACGGGTCTCCTAAGCCTTCCCGTAAGGTGACAACTTTGGCGCTGCAGCGCTACACCGGCGGGGTGAATTAGCAGTCGGAGAGGGTACAGAGGATGGCGATAGCTTTTTATTGTATAATCATAAAAAGAATCAGTGCTTAGTTGGACAACGCGTTTCGGAGTGGCTCCCTCCTTCGTCAGGTCTGCATTACAGTGTGCTCAGATAGTGTACACAATTTATACATACATGTACATGGATGCATTAACATTAGGATATTTGAAAATTGGCGGGTTTGATTACTCTTGGAGGCTGGGTCTGTGACGTCAGCCTCCTCTTTCTGTAGTGGTGTATAGAGGAGATTGGGACAGCCCTATAACAATGTAATTTTTTGCCCATTGTGGTCTATGGAGAACTTGCGGCAGAGGAAATGAATGCTGTGCAGGAGGATAGGGGTTGTGGAGTGGATGGGAGACCCTGCTGTGGATTCAAATCCCTAGTAGGTCGGAAGTGTGTAGTATTCTTTAATTTATGATTGACAGATCTGGGTCAATTGGCAATAAAGAAAGTCTTTGATCCGTGGGAACTAGGTCAATTGGTAATAAAAGATTGTATATGAAGCGTGGGAATTGGGTCAATTCGCTACCATATATGGGTGAGCTCGTTCATTGAATAAGGATATCAACACAGCAATGTTGATGCAAAACGGAATTACTGAGAAACATTTTTGTTTTTGTTGCCTGTTTTATTGCTTATTTGTATTTGCTATTTGCTTTTGCATTTATGCGACCGGCGATTTATCTGACCATTCTTCTTTTTTGGTCACAATGGACTCTGTATGGGATGCATCACAAACCCACAGTTACAAACACTGCATAAATATTAGGGATGTAAGGAAAAATCGATTCGCGCGATTATCGCGATTTTTCACTTGCCGATACTGAATCGATTCAAAATATTTTTGAATCGATTCTTTTAGTGATGTGGAATTTGTATCTCCTGACGCCCGGAACAGCATGTCTCAGGCATCAGGAGATACAAGTTCCACATTTTGTCAGCCGGATCTGATGCGACGTCGCTCTGGGTGTATGGAGCGGGCTCCTGACTCGTGCCCGCTCCATACTCTGCGGCCCCCAGCTGATTTCAGTAGCTGGGGGCCGCCAATGCATCACCGCCGCAAATATCCAGCATGCGGTGCTCTGCAGTCTGTATGGAGCAGGCTCTGGACTCCTGCCCGCTCCATACTCTGCAGCCCCCGGCTGTTCTCAGTAACTGGGGGCCATCGCTAATAGCCAACATTCGGCGATCGACGCGGCTGGCTATTAACCCTTTAGATCGCCGCTGTCAAAGCTGACAGCGGCGTCTAAAGGGATCTGTGAATGCTCCCTGGTGGGCTAGTGGGGTGGATCGCCCCCCCGCAGCGCGATCGCAGGGGGGCGATCCACTATGGAGGTAGCAGAGGGCTTACCTCTGCTTCCCTGCTCTCCGTGGCTCTGTCATTGATAGATCCTGGCTGGACCAGGCTCTATCAATGGATCGCAGATCAATGGAGTTCAATAGAACTCTATTCATCTGTCTGAGAAATCTATTGATTCCTAAAAGACTTAATAAAAGTGTATAAAAAAATAAAATAAAAATAAAGTTTTAATAAAAGTGTAAAAGACATTGTTTTTTAGACAGAATCGGGATATATCGCGATGTATCGTCACCTAGACGGTATCGCGATATATCAGGATATATCGAATCGCCACACTGGTATCGCGATTCGAATAGTATCGCCAATTTCTTGGCGATTCACACCCCTAATAAATATACTAACCTACTGTAAAAATATTTCCACTTTAAACTGTGGTACACACAGCTACCACGCAATACACTGCTGCCATCTACTGGCAAACCATACAATCTACAACCCCTTTACTCACGCAGCAAACCATTCATTCATATTTTCCTACTCTATACTACACACCGATAAACCACACATTCTACAACCCCTTTACTCACACTGCAAACCTTCCATAACCCCTACTCTATTCAACACATCCTTTTCCATGCTTCATATACAATCTTTTATTACCAATTGACCTAGTTCCCACGGATCAAAGACTTTCTTTATTGCCAATTGACCCAGATCTGTCAATCATAAATTAAAGAATACTACACACTGCTGATCTACCAGGGATTTGAACCCACAGTGGGGTCTCCCATCCACTCCACAACCCCTATCCTGATGCACAGCATTCATTTCCTCTGCCGCAAGTTCTCCATAGACCACAATGGGAAAAAAATTACATTGTTATAGGGCTGTCCCAATCTCCTCTATACACCACTACAGAAAGAGGAGGCTGACGTCACAGATCCAGCCTCCAATAGAAATCAAACCCGCCAATTTTCAAATATCCTAATGTTAATGCATCCATGTACATGTATGTATAAATTGTACACTGAGTACACTGTAATGCGGACCTGACGAAGGAGGGAGCCACTCCGAAACGCGTTGTCCAACTAAGCACTGATTCTTTTTATGATTATACAATAAAAAGCTATCACCATCCTCTGTACCCTCTCCGACTGCTAATTCACCCCGCCGGTGTAGCGATGCAGTGCTGAAGTCGTTACCTTACGGGAAGGCTTAGGAGACCCATGCCGGGATTCCTACCTCCCACATCTACTACAGTATCCTATCCACCGTCTCCGACGGGACCGACAGCCAGCTGCTCCCAGCATACCTGCGGAAAGACACCTGCTCAAGGCTTACATCAGTGTTGCGCCTAAAACTAGCGCAACACTTAAAGGTGAGCAGGCTCTTATCTCTTTACTAACCATCCGTTATCCACGGATAACCGGCACTATATTAGTGCCACATCTGTCTTTTTTTCTCCCCTACATACTAAAATGAATTATGTGGTGCCCATGACTTCATTAAAGAGTACCTCTCATGATCTTGTTAAATTTGACAATCACTGCCCCATCATGATAAACCACCCCCTGCCTTTATTTTTATAATTTTTTAGTTTTCTACCTTGATATTGCTCTGTATTTTCTGCTCAGTCAGATTCCCAGACTGGGAAGGGGCGTTCCCCAGCAGGTGTGACATCATCTGAAGCCATACAGGGGAGAACTTCCTCCCTCCCTCTGCTACACACAGCCCAGAGCAGTTCAGTGTGAGATAAGCTATGATTGGCTAATGCTGTACACACCCCCTCAGCATTTCCTGATTTTAGACTTCTGTCAGGCCAGCAGGAGTCCAAATTCTGGGGGGGAAATGTGCTCTGGACAAGTAGGGAGACACCTAGTGGCAATATTTTTAACAACAAATAAAACATCGAAAACAGCGTTCGGAATATTTGCTTCAAAACACTGGCCAGTGGAGTACCCCTTTAATAATTAAAACTTTCATCTATCCTATCTGTCCACAGGGCAGAGAAATCCCAGCTTTTTGTTCTGCCGATAAGGGAATAGAGCAGTACATCAGCATCTGGAGACATAAAAAATGAAGGGATTTGCCTTTATCATAATAAATCCCTGTTATAGTGGGCGGCTTGTCAGCCTGTACCCATAGAGGCAAGTGAGACACAGCTTGACAGGAGCGTGGCCAGATACATCATCCAGCCTGTTGCTAGTATTTTTCCAGCTCTTTGCACATACATTCTGGTCTGTTTTCAATTACAATATCAAAGTATTGATAACTCCATATCTAGTATTTTTCCAGCTCTTTGCACATACATTCTTGTCTGTTTTCAAGTACAATATCAAAGTATTGATAACTCCATATCTAGTATGAAACTCCATATCTAGTATTTTTCCAGCTCTTTGCGCATACAATCTTGTCTGTTTTTTCAAGTACAACTTTGCAGACTGATGTATAGGTTTTATGCAGGTTCTGATCACTGGTCAGCAGCTGAGAAACGACAGTTTAAGAAAGCTTATTCCAAGGAGGGGAAGGATTTCTCCTATATACAGTCAATGGTAAGAATGCAGACAATTGTTCTGAATATATGCAAACAGAATGCTAAAAATAAAGCACCCCTAAATATTTATAACAGGAAGCAACCGCTTACTACAAGGACTGCATTGGGGGGTTGGAGTTCATGTTGGCCACAGGCATCTCAGGAGAGACAAAAGACCAGACAGGCCCCATATCTCATGGATCGGGTGCAATAGAATACTGTTTTGATTAAAAGGTTGTACAGTGTTAGAAAAACATGGCAGTCTTCTTCCAAAAACAGCACCACACCCTTCCACAGGATCTGTTTGGTATTGCAGCTCAGCACCAATGAAACTGAAAGACAACTTTATTCAACCAGTGGATGATGTGGTGCGGTTACTCTAAAAGCAGCCATGTTTTAAGGGAACTTGTCATTACCGTCATGGTGCCTGAATCATGGAGTCATTGGGGCGGTTCCCTGGACCTTGGCCCAGCCTTGATTGATTGATCTCTCCCTGTTTGTGTATAGGGAGAGATCAATAAAGACTTGTGGGGTAGGGAGAAGCTGCTGGGGACCACCATGATGACTCAGGAAGCATCAAAGTGATGGCAGGCTCCCTTAAAAGCAGTGTTTCCCAACCAGGATGCCTGGAGCTGTAGTTTTGCAACATCTGGAGGCACCCTGGTTGGGAAACACTGCTTTAAAGGCAAACTGTCATAAATTTCACCTGCACTAACCTGTTGGTACAGGTGTGTAGTGCGGGTGACACTGATGAGAACTATACTTACCTGTCCCTGTTCTGTATTCCCATTGGCCTGTGTTATCTTCCTAGTTGAGGCTACAGGCTTGGTATGAGCGCAGATCTTCAGGAGCTTGGTGCGTCACTACTACTGCTTCCCCAGGCATGCTGGCAGTGTGATCCATTGAAGAAGCTGAAGCGGTGATGTCACTGTGCTCCGCCCACCCACCATGCCTTACTCTTAAATGAGGAATATAATGGGACTACAGAACGGGGACAGATGACTGATTCTCTTTAAAGGACAACTGTTCTATAAGAAGTTAGTTGGTGATTGGGCAAGATTATAAAAAATGAGGCCAATACAAAACGCTGCCCTTATGGCTGTGTTTACACCTGGCTTTTTAACCAAAATTTTCGAAACTGTGGTAAGGTACCGCTAACAAAACTCCACGTGTAAACACAGCCCATAACAGAATAATTTTTTTCTTTCCCTGTACTAAAAGACTAAACTCTGACTACATAGATTCCTGGGAAGAGTGTTCATCAGTGTGTGGAATACTACTACACCTGGAAGACGATCCTCAGCTTTGAGAGACGCCAGACTCCAGAACAGACACTCAGCGCAGAGCAGAGCTTTAGTGGAGAAGAACCTCATGGGAAAAAGGTAAGAAAGGTTTCTGTTCGGATTTCCAGCAATAGTATTTGGTAATCTAAATGGGGGGGGGGGGGGGTAAGAATTTTGCAAAAATGTCTTTATTGCGCATAATTTGTGTGACTTGACTAAAATGACTTTGGTACACATTTATGGCTTCTGACTTTGCAGTAGTTGCTGATTTATATAGTGCAACTTTTTTTTTTAAAGTATTTATTTAAATTTTGCAATACGTAATAACAAACAACGCCAAGATGGTGGAATAAGAACCATACATACAAGAGCACTCCCTAGAGGTCCCAGAGCCCAACATTCTAACAGCAGCAAGCAGGGATAGTAGAACATAAATAATGCCCTTATACCAAAAGGCGCAACTGAGACCCTCCAGAGGAAGCTACTACAGACAGACAACCAGGCATACAACCATACACACTTCCCGGCAAACCCAACCCCAGCCCCCAAATGCAGCGACAACCAGTATCAGTCTATTGAGGTCCCCCGTGCGGTGAGTCCCCCGAAGCCTCCAAGAGCAGCCAAGGAGCTAAGATACAGGGCCTGATACAGCGGAACATACTTATTCACCAGGGCGAACCACCTAGACAAAGGAGGGGTGGAGGTATCTTTCCACGTCATGACTACCACTTTACGGGCACAAAACAGTAGGAAACGTATCAGGAGGAGTCTATGATTACTAGAGATCAGATCATTAAGTACCCTCAGCAGACACACCTTCGGGTCCAGTAGAAAAGGAAATTCCAAATGCTCCTCCAAAAACCCATCACTTCCCTCCAGAAGCCAGCTATAACAGGACATTCCCACACCGCATGTAAAAAAAGTGCCAACCTCAGAGGAGCACCGGAAACATAAATCAGAGGGGAGAGCCCAATACATTTAAGCCTGGCAGGGGTGTAGTACAAACGTAGGACATATCTAGATTGGATCAGCATGTCCCTACTGCTAACCACCATTGCATAATAAGAGCCCTCAGAGAGACCAGGGATATCCTCCACCCATTTAGGAAAGGCCCTTGCGAAAGGGCTAGGCCCCAGTGACTGGAGAAGGGTACAAGACTGAGTAAGAGGCTTGGAGAGATCCGTGGTGCCCAGGAGAAGCTCCACCTCCGAGAACACTGGAGTACACGTCAGGGAGCCAAATTGAGCCTGAACCGCATGCCGAAGCTGAACATATTTAAACAGGGCATTGCCAGGGATGCCATAACATTTTCATTTCCAAGAAGGATAGGAAAACTTGATCCTCGCGGAACAGATGGGTCACAAATTTGACTCCATGCGTTCCCCAAAAGCTTGCCTCCTGTAACCCATGCAGGTGAGTTAGATGCACATTCCACCACAAGGGTGCCCTAGGAGATCCCAGAGGTTGTGGAAACCTGCCAGACACCACGGACCAAACCTTAGCAATAGTCAACAAAGGAAGAGGACAGGTAGAATCAGAGTGATACCTGTAGAGTGTATTCGTCAGAGCCCCATAAGACCCCATGATTGCACCAGCCAGAGCCGTTTCCGAGTTCGAGAGAACCAGGTCGATCCACCACGCTGCATAGACTAGCTGGGAGGCAAGAAAATAGTTAGAGACATCAGGAGCAGCTAAGCCGCAAAGCCGCTTAGGGGCCTGGAGAAGGGCTTGACCGAGTCTGGGAGGCTTCCCCTGCCAATAAAAGGATCCCAGAGCACCACAAAGAGAACTAAAGTACTTCTTAGAGGGAGAGACCGGGGCCAGATGGAATAGATACAAAAATGTAGGCAGGTAAATCATTTTAAAAATGTTAATCCTACCAGCCAGGGAAAGAGGGAGTGTGGACCACGCCTTGAGTCTCTCCACAGTGGAGCGCAGTAATGGTTCTAAAGTTCAGGGGGATATAGTCAGACAGTGACAGAGTTACCTCCACTCCCAAATAGCGAAAACGAGAAACCACCTGCACCCCAGGCTGGAGAGAGGGCGGGAGGGGAACCCCCGAGGAAAGTGCCATAAGGGAAGATTTAGCCCAATTAACCCTCAGGCCCGAAATGATCCCAAACCTACCCAGGAGGTCCATAAGAGACAACAGGGACATCTCTGCGTCCACAAGATACACCAGAGTATAGTCAGCATAAAGGGAGACCTTCTCAACTATGGACCCTCTGGGGATACCACAAATACCTGGATCACCACGAATAGCAGCTGCCAGGGGCTCTATCGCTAGCGCAAACAGAAAGGGAGAGAGCGGGCAACCCTGCCTAGTTGCCCCACCCCATGGGGAAGGGAGCAGACAGCTCAAGATTAGTACAGATACGGGCCCTGGGATTATCATATAATAGGCGAATTATATTGAGTTGCAACCGCTTAAAGAGGTACTCCGGTGAAAAACTTTTTTTTTTAAATCAACTGGTGCCAGAAAGTTAAACAGATTTGTAAATTACTTCTATTAAAAAAATCTTAATCCTTCCTGTACTTATTAGCTGCTGACTACTACAGCGGAAACTCTTTTCATTTTGAAACACAGAACTGTCTGCTGACATCATAAGCACAGTGCTCTCTGCTGACATCTCTGTACATTTTATGAACTGTCCAGGACAGCATATGTTTGCTATGGGGATTTCCTTTTACCCTGAACAGTTCCTAAAAATGGACAGAGATGTCAGCAGAGAGCACTGTGCTCATGATGTCAGCAGACAGCTCTGTGTTTCAAACAGAAAAGAATTTCCACTGTAGTATTCAGCAGCTAATAAGTACAGGAAGGATTAAGATTTTTAAATAGAAGCAATTTAAAAATCTGTTTAACTTTCTGGCACCAGTTTATTTAAAAAAAAAAAAAAAAAAAAAAAAAAAAGTTTTCACCGGAGTACCCCTTTAACATTCACATCAGTGGCCCTACCTGGCATAAACCCAGTTTGGTCAGGATGAACAACGGAGCAAATAGCCCCATTCAGACGTGAAGCTAAGACCCTATCCAAAATCTTGATATCCACATTCAAAAGGGAGATAGGTCTATAAGAGTCAGGAAGCAATGGGTCCTTACCAGGCTTAGGAAGTACCAGAATAAGCACCTCCCGCATTGAGTGCATCAGCTGCAGCTATAGAATGAAATAAGGTACAAAGAACCGGGACCAAGCGCTCTTCATTCATCCTATACCAGTCCCCCACCATCCCATCCAATCCAGGAGTCTTCCCATGAGGAAGATCCCATATTGCCTTAGCCACTTCCTCCACTGTAATAGGGGCATCCAATGCCTCCGCCTGAGCCCGACTGAGTGAGGGGAGAGACAAGTCCCGCAGGAAATATATAATTTCCCCCTGACACGGCATAGGCGGGGCTGCATACAGAGACAAATAGAAATCCCGGAACACAGAATTAACCATTCCCAGATCCGTCACCACTACCCTGCTGTGGGTCACCTAGCAGCCCTCCGCCGCTCTATGTGGCTTAAAGCTTGGAATGCAGATGCCGCTTCCAAAAGGGCTCTCGCTGAGCTTCCCTTTACGGGCGGCCGTCTTTTTGGCAAACGCCTTGATGAGATTATCTCTGAGGCAACGGGAGGTAAGAGTTCCTTGTTACCTCAAAATAAGGCTCGCCCTACTTTCCAAAGGAAGTCCTTTTCCTTTCGGTCCTTTCGGACCTCTGGCCCCAATAAGGGGTCCGGACAGGCGCCCTCGTGGGACAAGGACAAGAAGGCTCCCTCGTTCCGGGCACGCCCGTCTTGGAAGTCGGACTCCAACCGCTCTGGCCGTTTCGCGCCCAGATCGGGCAATCGCAAACCCACTTCTGCATGAAGTGAGGCCTCCACCCGCGGTTTCTTTGCGGGTGGGAGGTCGTCTCTTGTTTTTTTCTGGACCTCACACATTCAGGACTGTTGGGTCAGGGACGTGGTGTCCAACGGTTACCGAATCGAATTCGCCTCCCTTCAGACATGAATCTCCCTAGGAGACCAACTGGGCCTTCCCACGAAGGCTACAATGGCGGCGCCCACACAGCCCTCCAGCAATCCGCCCGAAGCTCCCGGACACCGACCCCATGGCACCTAAGGACCTCACAGAGAAGCACCAGCCACCACTCAGCTCTCAGCACCTCCCGACAGCTACGGCCCTCAGCTTCGAACCAAAAGACTCCCCGGCAGGCAAAGTTCGCATTCCACCACAGGCAGCAGCAGCAGGAATCCACCCCAGCAAAGCCAGGTGAGTTGCTGACCCTCAGGATAGGTATTTCAGGGTTTTAGAGGATGAGGGAGCTCCGGCTCACACGTCCACTCAGTCCAGCATGCAGACCACGCCCCCTTACAAAATGGCGTTCTGAAGGGATTTATTGTTGTTTGCTAAGGCACGCCAAATCCCCCGTACCATATTATGATAAATATGTTGCACAAAACCAAGAATAAATTTGTACAAAACACACACAATGATAAATCTAATTTAATGTCTTTATGGAAATAGGAACCTCACACTGGAGTTAAAGTAAAGAGCAAGAAGCAGAAGAAAAATGGAGAACCCAAGGGGAATCCTCCCTTCAGTCAAAATGAAAGTAGAGATGGGGAATACCCTATAAAATTTGTATGTCCAGAGTGCAACAGGTATTTATATGGGTAAAAGAGTTAATTCACTCATAAGCAATTACCATCCTTCCGGCATGTTCCTATGTAAAGCTTTGGCTAGTTGGTTTATGTAGTAGTTTTACGCCAGATTCACACTAGGAAAACTTGAAATTTACTTGAAACTTGAAGTGTGGATAGGCAATAAGTTGTAAAACGCCCCTATTTACCACTTTAAAGCAGTACTCCACCCCTAGACATCTTATCCCCTATCCAAAGGATAGGGGATAAGATGTCTGATTGCGGGGTCCGGCCGCTAGGGACCCCCCGCGATCTCAGGTGCTGCATCCTGGTTATCAGGTGCACGGAGCGAACTTCACTCCGTGCTGAATGACTGGCAATGCGGTGGCTCATGATGTTACGGTCATGGCCCCTCAATGCAAGTCTATGAGAGGGGGTGTGAGGGCCACCACACCCCTTCCCATAGACTTGCATTAAGGGGCATGACCGTGACATCACAAGGGGCGTGGCAGCGACATCACGGGTCTCCGGCGCTGCACCCGACATTCTAAACGACCGACATCTTATCCCCTATCCTTTGAATAGGGCAGTATTTCCCAACCGGGGATCCCTGGGCTCCAGCAGGCAAATTATTTTATATATATTATTTTTTTAATCTCCTGCCCCGGCCTGCGCGTCACGGTGGCGCAGGGGGGAAGGGAACCCTGCGCACACAGCGTCCCCCTCCCCCTGCTGCGTGGTGAGCGAGTCACAGGTGTGCAGGCCAGGAGGAGTTGAATGCAAAGGGGATTCCCAGCCCCCCAGATTGTTCCCTGCCGGCCTGATGTTACCCGGCCCCCCGCAGAAGGACGGCTCAGCTTAATTAAGGTAGTGCACCCTCTCTCCTCTATCACTCCTTTCCACCCCCCTTTGTCACTCCTGTTACCCTTTTTCACCCTTGTCCACCTTCCTGTCTTCCATGTCCTCGTTTTCCGCCCGTCACCCATGTTCACCACCCCTCTGACCACCACCACCAATCTACCCCCCCATCACCTGTTACCACCTTGTCACTCCTGTCCACCCCTCTTTTACCCCCTACACCCATGTACACTCTTTATACCCCTCTGTCACCCATGTACACCCCCCCAACCCACCTGTCACTCATCTACACCCCTCTGTCACCCATGTAAACTTTTCTGTCGCCCCCTATTCCCCCGTCACCCATGTACACTCCTCTACACCCCTCTGTCACCCCCTATGCACCCGTCACCCATACACTCTTATACAACCATCTGTACACTGTACACCCCCCCATAACCCATGTGCACTCCTCTACACCCCCAACACCCCTGTCACCCATGTACACTCCTCTACACCCCTCTGTCACCCCCTATGCCCCCGTCACCCATACACTCTTATACAACCATCTGTACACTGTACACCCCCCTATAACCCATGTGCACTCCTCTACACCCCTGTCACCCATGTACACTCCTCTACACCCCTCTGTCACCCATGTACACTCCTCTACACCCCTCTGTCACCCATGTACACTCCTCTACACCCCTCTGTCACCCATGTACACTCCTCTACACCCCTCTGTCACCCATGTACACTCCTCTACACCCCTCTGTCACCCATGTACACTCCTCCACACCCTTCTCCCATGTACACTCCTCTACACCCCTCTGTCACCCATGTACACTCCTCTACTCACCTGTCACCGACATACACCTTTCTGCACACCTGTTACCCCTTTACACCCCTGTACTCCAGACCAAATGGAGAAGAGAAGGAATCGATGCTGATTTTAGAAGGTGTCATGTGTGAGTTGCTGTATAAAGCAGCACTGTAATCTACATACCCACAGGCTTTCCTTTTTCTTTTTTTGGTCATCAGCTTCAGTAGGGGTTCCCCGTGAAAATTTTTCTTTCAAAAGGTTCCCCACGCTGAAAAAGGTTGGAAAAAAACTGGGATAGGGGATAAGATGTCTAGGGGTGGAGTACCCCTTAAAAAAAATAAAAATAAAAACAACACATAGCTGCTTTCCTTCATGAACTGTGCTGCACCTGTCCATGGTTTACATCTGATTTTCTACATTAGCTTTATAGTATTGAATAAGATTGATTTGCAACACTGCACAGAAACTTTGAACAAGTGCGACACTAGAACAAAATACATGTTTTTTTCTAATGCAATAAAACAGTTTTAGGATACAGTACCACGCACACTGCGAAAAAATGTTCTGCGCTGCTGGAAATATGCTGCGTATCCTGCAATGAGCATAGACACAGCCCTGTGTATTCAGTGAGGTTTGGGGGCAGGGCCACACATCACAGTACTGACAGCACGGGCCCTGCCCCCAGACATGTGTATGCTCATTACAGGATACGCAGCATATTTCCCTCTGCACAGCACATTTTTCGCAGCGTGAAATACGCTGTGTTAGCAGTACATAAACTTCCATAGAACTGCATTGATTTGTATAAGGAAACTCCCCTCCCCCTTAACCCCTTGGGGATGAAGCCCTTTTTGACCATACAGGAAAACAGTCACCGTTTCACCCACACTATAACCCCATACACTGGGTTATAGTGCGCGTGAACAAGAGACTGATGGGGAGTCCTGGACTGCTATACCTACCTGCAGTCCGGAACCCCGATCCTCTGAAGGTCCCCCTCTTCCAGCGCTGGAGGTGGGCCCGCCAGCTGGATTTAAAAATTCATAAGCTTTGGTAGACCCTGCATCAGTCTCCTGTTCACCCGCACTATAACCCAGTGTATCGGGTTATAGTGCGGGTGAATGGGTGACAGTTTTCCTTTAAGGACAAGGCCAATTTTCGTTTTTGCACTTTCGTTTTTTCCTCCTCTCTGTCACAAAATTGAAAGCGTTATGATTTTTAAACTACAGACCCATATAAGGGTTTGTTTTTTGCATCACCACTCATTTTAGAACATAATTTGCGGCGAAACAGAAAAAAATGTATGAGGTTAAATATTAAAAAAACACAATTTTGTAACTTTCTGCACATAGCAGGACAAAGCCTTGGTGTGGGGTCATTTTTATGAGAATAGCTCCTCTGCTTGTCCTTGTCAGATGAGCCCATTTTACACAAATGTGTGGCGAACAGATTTTTCACGCATTACATTCCCCAACATTGGGATGTGACCCAGATCCTTACCTGGCATTACCTACCCCTTATGCCAAAGCTATCTCCATCTACTATGATGTGAAGCCATCAGAAGCTATGAATGCATAACTCAACCAACCAGGGTGCCTCCAGTTGTTGCAAAACTACAACTCCTAGCATAGCCTGACAGCCTTTGCACTTCTCTAGGAGATGTATCAGACATTTTCATTGATGGGATTTCCACCATTCTGTAAAAAAAAAAAAAACAACAAAAAAACCTGCTACAGCTCATAAATTTGTCACCTGAACACAGGCTACAGCCTGGTATTATAGTCTATAGGTCATCTCCAGCTCCGCACGCTGTATCAAGCATATTCATATTGGAGAACTAAGATATTTTGGACATGAACCCCAAAAATGTACCTGTTAAGGACCAAGGACGTACCAGTCCGCTCCCTTTCTATAACGCGTGGCCCTGCGTCATAGCGGATCGGGCACAGGACCCGTGGCTAACAGCGCTATTAACTCTTTAGACGCGACGTTCAAAGTTCATCGCCACGTCTAAAGTGAAGCTAAACTACCCCCGGCTAGCTCAGTGGGACGTTCGGGATCATTGGGGTGAAATTGTGGCATCCCGAACAGCTGTAGAACAGCAGGAGGGTCCCTTACCTTGAATTTGAATCACCCCCCTTTTCCCATAAAAAAATAAAAATAAAAATGTGTAAATAAAAATAAACATGTGCTATCGCCGCATGCGGAAAGGTCCGTTAATTAAACCGCATGGTCAATGGCGTACGCGCGAAAATATTCCAAAGTCCAAAATATTGTATTTTTGGTCACTTTTTATATCATGAAAAAATGAATAAAAAGAAATAAAAAAGTCTGATCAATACAAAAATGGTACTTCAGATCACAGCTCAAAAAATGAGCCCTCATACCGCCCCATACATGGAAAATTATAAAAGTTATAGGGGTTAGAAGATGACAATTTTAAATTTATAAATTTTCCTGCATGTAGTTATGATTTTTTCCAGAAGTGCGACAAAATCAAACCTATATAAGTAGGATATCATTTTACCTACAGAATAAATATAAGGTGTCATTTTTACTAAAAATTTACGGAAGGCCCCAAAAGTTACAAAATTGTGTTTTTTCTTCAATTATGTCGCACAATGATTTTTTTCTGTTTCGTCGTAGATTTTTGGGTAAAATGACTGATATCATTAAAAAAACAGAATTGGTGGCGCAAAAAAATAAGCCATCATATGGATTTTAGGTGCAAAATTGAAAGTTATGATTTTTTAAAGGTGAGGAGGAAAAAAATGAAAGTGCAAAAACGGAAAAACCCTGGTCCTTAAGGGGTTAAAAAATATATATATAGCAATATTGCATAATTTTATGTAATAGTAATTCTGTTTTCACACATAACCTACCATTAAATGTTCAGTAACCATTGTTCTTCTCTTAGAGTCTTTGAAAAAGTGAAGAGCAGAAATGCTCATATGAAGATTCATCGACTGCAGGAACAAAAACGCTAGAACCATAAATTTACACTAAAGAAAGCGATCACTCTCGTGCTGATAGGAGACCCTGGTACAAGACCTGCATTTACAATTTAAAGTGACAGCGCACTTTTGTGTCCGTTCTCTTGACATAGACACACATCAGATAGGTACATCAGTGGGAGTCTGCTCATGGTATTGTCGCCCAGCTCACAGAACAAATACCTCTGCTGTTTTTTACAGGTTTTTTTATGCTGGGTTTTTCTGGAGTTCAATATCATTGATATAATAGCATTTCAGTAAAAAAAAAAAAAAAAAAAAAAAAAAAAAAACACACCTTATGAATGGTTCTGGGTTATGGAAATTGGCTTCAAAATTGCTTTGATGTGTTACTGAGCAGCAAAACAGACTTTCACCGTTGTTACCCAATTCTTTGATTTATTGCAGGTTTGCAAGATATTTTATGATGTTTAAAAGGGGTACTCCGCTGGAAAACCAAATGTTTTCAGATCAACTGGTGCTAGAAAATTATACAGATTTATAAATTACTTCTATTACAAAATCTTAATCTTTAAATGTATTTATCATCTGTTGTATACGCCACAGGAAGTTGTGCAGTTCTGTTTAGTCTGACCACAGTGCTCTCTGCTGACACCTCTGTCCATGTCAGGAACTGTTCAGAGTAGGAGCAAATCTCCATAGCAAACCTATCCTGCTCTGGACAGTCCCTGACATGGACAGAAATGTCAGCAGAGAGCATTGTGGTCAGACTGGAAAGAACTACACAACTTCCTATGGAGCATACAGCAGCTGATAAGTACTGGAAGGGTTAATATTTTTAAATAGTAAAAAAAAAAGTTAATTTACAAATCTGTATAACTTTCTGGCACCAGTGGATGAAAAACATTGTTTCCAATGAAGTACCCCTTTAAGTCCTAGTTCCTTTCATTTTTCCTTCTGTTTGACCCTTTACATTCCAGCAGGATTGTGTCCTGCACAGAAAGAGGTTTTGCATAAAACTGTATCTTGGAGTGATCTGCATAAACAAGGACAAAAACAAACATATTAGATTTTCTGTCCAAAGCCCCTTAAGTGTAAAAGCCTTTTTAAACAAGCGAAGGGCTACAAGATGATGAGCACCACATATTTTTTGCATGGCTAATGATTTCAAAGGCTGCAAAAGAGAAAATGCTCATGCGTCGGCTGAATGTTTTTTCGTGGCCATTTAAATCATATCAATATAAGTGTTCGCCAAACAGTGTGTCTCCAGTGGTTGCAAAACTACAACTCCCAGCATGCCCAGACAGCCTTTGGCTGTCTGGGCATGCTGGGAGTTGTAGTTTTGCAACCTCTGGAGACACTTTGTTGGACCATTGATCATTTGTGCTGCCAAGTATTTTCCAAACGCTCATTCAGCTGATAATCGGACCATGTAAGCGGGCCTTAAAAGAGGTTGTTCAGTAAAAAAAAAAAAAACTTAAGTGTCTGAACGCGGAGAGTCCGACTGCTAGGAGCCTCTGCGATTTCCAGAACAGGGCCCCGGTTGTCAGAGAGAGAATGTACTGCAGACGACATGCACTCCATTAATTTCAAAGGGAGCGCCAAAGAAACCCTAGTACAGCACTATGGCATCTCCGGCGCTCACATAGAAATGGATAACATAGCATCTGCAGTACCTGCTCTCTGTGAGAGCCGGGGCCCGTTCTGGAGATAGCAGGGATCTCATCGGTCAGACCCCCACCACAATGAAACATGCCCTATCCTGTGCTTTATTTTTTACTCGACAACCCATTTAACTAGCTCCTAAGCTAGATAGGCATATTATTCATAAGCAGCATTGTCATGAGGGTGTCTGCATAACTACTAGGCCTTAATCATTACAAAGCAGAGGAACGGAGTCCTAGGTGGTCATAACTACATGAACCAGGAGTAATTCACTGCCTTCCAACCTAGCTCAAGAGCCACAGCTAGAGGGCCCCAGTTCTACAAATCAAGTCCACTCTTTGTATAATAAAAAGTTACACACAGTTTTTAGATACACAGTCAACTCCCTGTGGCTTTTTAGATCTCTGCTTGCAGTCATTCAATGGAAACCTTCATTGTTAGGCTGGGTTCACATTTTTGCCATACTGTTTTCAATCCGTTTTTCTAAAGAAAACCGCATGGCAAAAAAATTGATGGAACAGTATGGAAAAAAGTAAACCGTATGCGTTTTTAAAAGTGCATACAGTTCCGTCTGTTTTTATATATAAAAAAAATATTTTTTTATATATATATATATATATATATATATATATATATATATATATACACACACACACATTTTTGATAATTTTGTCCATTTTTAATGGGAGGGGTCTTGGTAGGGACTTTAGGATGCAAATGTGCATGTTCAAAGTAAGAACCGTATACGCTTTCCCGTATGGAACTGTATACATGTGCGTTTCCCATTGACGTCCATGTTAAAAAAAAAATAAAAAAAAAAGTATGTGGTCAACCACGGTTTAAAAACCATACTGCAACCGCATGCGTTATTTTTAACATGGACGTCAATGGGAAACGCACATGTATACGGTTCCATACGGGAAACCGTATGTGGTTTTTACTTTGCACATGCGCATTTGCATCCTAAAGTCCCCACCCAAGACCCCTCCCATTAAAAATGGACAAAATTATCAGAAATATATATATATTTTTTTTATAAAAATCGACGGAAGTGTACGAACTTTTAAAAACGCATACAGTTTACTTTTTCCCATACTGTTCCATCTGTTTTTTTGCCATACGGTTTTCTTTAGAAAAACTGATTGAAAACAGCATAGCAAAAACGTGATGTGAACCCAGCCTTAAAAGGGTATTGTAGCCCCTAAAAACATATCACCTATCCATAGCATTGCAGAGTGTCTGACCTCTGGGACCAGACTCTCCTCACTTAAAGGGGTACTCCAGTGGAAAACAAACATTTTCAAGTCAACTAGTGCCAGACAGTTATACAGATTTTTTTTATTTTTATTACTTCTGTTTAAAAAAAAATCTTAATCCTTCCAGTACTTAGCTGCTATATGCTCCAGAGGAAGTTGTGTAGTTCTTTCCAGTCTGACCACAGTGCTCTCAGTGCTGACACCTTTGTCCATGTCAGGACCTATCCAGAGTAGAAGCATGTCCCCATCGCAAACTTCTCCTGCTCCGGACAAAGGTGCCAGCAGAGAGCACTGTGGTCAGAATGGAAAGAACTACACAGCTGTATCTGTAGTATACAGCAGCTGATAAGTACTGGTAGGATTACTTTTTTTTTATATAGACGTAACTTACAAACCTGTATAATGTTCTGGCAACTGTTTATTTGGGAAAAAACCCCATTTTAAACCAATTTCCACCAGGGAACCCCTTTAATAGAGCGGTGGGCTGGCACGAGCCCATACATTATGTATGAGAGAGGAGAGATACCAGATGCGCTGCTCCATTCAGCATGGAGAGTCAGGTCCCTATTCTAGAGATTGGATCCCATCCGGTGAATAGGGGATACATTTATTTTTTTTAAAAGAGAAGAATCTCTCCATGCAGATATATTGCTTCGTTGAACATTGAGTTGCTGCTCATATAGCACGTGTGTGTGTGCGGTGGTAAAACATTGTCATGGACACCCTGCTGGATGGCTCCCTACAAGACATTAATAAGGGTACTGGAACTAGCCATGCCCGTGTGTGTCCACCACAGCAGATTTTTATGCCTTAGTAGTAAACAATGAAGGTTGCTACTGAATAACAGGCAGAGATCTTAAAAACCACTAAAAACATTGGGGGAGATTTATCAAAACCTGTGCAGAGGAAAAGTTGCCCATAGCAACAAGATCACTTCTTTCATCTTTAACAAGACCTCTGCAAACATTAAATAAGTTATCTGATTGGTTGCTATGGAAAACTGGGCCGCTTTTCCTTTGCACAGGTTTTGATAAGTCTCCCCCTTTGTTCTCAGGACTCCTATTCATATTCAGCATCCACGCTGCAGAGTTAGGACACGCTCACATGCAGATTTGTATCTGCCCCATACATCTTTAAGGGGTACTCCGGCCCTGAGACATCTTATCCCCTATCCAAAGGATAGGGGATAAGATGTCTCACCGCTGGGGACCCCCGCAATCTTGTATTTTCCACCCACCTGTTTGAGCTGCATGCCGTGGTGACAGCTCACCAAACAGCCGGATGGTGACCACGGGGCCGGAGAATAGTGACATCACGACTCTGCCCCCGTGTGATGTTACCCCCCCCCCGCTATGCAAGTCTATGGGAGGGGTCGTGACATCACAGCCACACCCCCTCGTGACGTCACACCACCCTCAATGCAAGTCTATGGGAGGGGGCGTGGCGGCTTTCAAACCCCCTCCCATAGACTTGCATTGAGGTGGCATGGTGTCAGGAGGAGTGTGGCAGTGATGTCACGACCCCCAGAGCCCAGACCCAGCTTTCGGAACTAAATGTTCCGGACGCTGGGGCAGTGAAGTACCCCTTTAAGAGTGCATGGATTTTCTGTAATTTAGATGAACAGAACAGACCAAAATCTGCCACGTGTGAACTTACCCTAAATCTACATAGTTTTAAACAAAAACTGAATTATCAACTTTATTCTTTAGTTACATGGTAAAGGGAATAATGTCATGTTGAACATGTTAATCTACCTGTATATAGTTTTTTATTGAACAGAAGGAGCTGATCAGATTGAACAATATATGGTTTTGTGGGAAAAGATTAGAATAAGGTGTTATTCATGGATCTAAATTACTGCTCACTATGGCCTTGGGAGTCCAATAGGCTGTCAGTCATTGAGTAGGAACACCTACTTAGGGTAGGATGCTCCATCATCGTCACTAGAGCGAGCTCCCTGCTGCGGCCACAGGGCTACCCATCTGCAGCAGAGAGGTTGTCTAGTAACCGGCGACGATGCATTTGTAGAATAACACTTTTAGGGTAAGGTCACGCTTAGTACATTCTCAGTGTATCATGCTGCTGATGCGCTACATGTGACCCTACCCTAAAAGATTAAGTATAATTTATTTATTTTTTGGTCAAAATTCCAGCTTGCTCCGGGCCTGTGTGTCCAGTGGGTGTTCCTAAGCGGGCAACTCGCTCTGGGCGACTCCTAAGCCCAGAGAGAGCAGGAATTAAAGGGGAACTCTGGTGGGAATTTTTTTTTTTTCAAATCAACTGGTGCCAGAAAGTTGAAACTATTTGTAACTTCTGTGTTGTGACTTCTGTTTAAAAATATTAACCCTTCCAGTAGTTATCAGCTGATGTATATTACAGAGAAAATTGTGAAGTTCTTTCCAGTCTGACCATAGTGCTCTCTGCTGACACCTCTGTCCATGTCAGGGACTGTGGAGAGGTTTTCTATAAGGATTTGCTTCTAATCTGGACAGTTCCTGACACGGACAGAGGTGTCAGCAGAGAGCACTGTGGTCAGACTGGAAAGAACTTCAGAATTTTCTCTGGAGCATACAGCAGCTGATAAGTACTAGAAGGCTTCAGATTTTTAAATAGAAGTAAATTTACAAATCTGTTTAACTTTCTGGCACCAGTTGATTTGAAAATGTTCTTTTTCCACCAGAGTTCCCCTTTAAGATCAGTAAATAAGTTATACTGAATTTGTTCCCCACAAAACTACATGTCAATCTACTCTGCTTCTACTACTCTACATCAGGCAGTCTGTTGGGAGGACACACTGTTAGCGGGTCAACATTTACAGCAATTGTTAATCCTTCCAGTTTCTTTTTTTTTTTCTGCCTTAAAAATTTTAAAACAATACAAAACTGTGGTTAGAGGCTCAGACCTCACTTTTATATGATGTTAATATATTATGTTAATATGATGTTAACTCATTAATAGGAATATCAATAAAAAGGGGGAAAAAATGAATGAATGTCTCATAGGTTTTGAGCTATGCAAGTGAGCATAGTAACAGAAATACTGTATTTTTCATGCTGAAAATGCCCCCCCCCCCCCGGCTTATACTCGAGTGAACTCTCCGCCTGTCAATCCCTTTCAGTGGTCTTCAACCTGCGGACCTCCAGATGTTGCAAAACTACAACTCCCAGCATGCCCGGACAGCCATCAAAACATCTGGAGGTCTGCAGGTTGAAGACCACTGCAGCTTTCGTCATCACCCAGACCCCCCCCCCCCCCCTTTAGTTTTCTACTCACCTCCCCTCAGTTGGAAGGAAGGGTGAGCTGGTCCGGGCCATCTATGCTGCAGGGACCGTCCAGTGGGGAAGGTTAGTCCTTCCGGGCTGTCCATCTTCACCGGGAGGCCCTCTTCTCCGCTCCGGGCCCGGACTAGTGACGTTGCCTTGACGACGACGCACAGGGACGTCCCTGTGCAGGAGCGTCCCTGTGCGTCGTGGTCAAGGCAACGTCACTAGTCCGGGGCCAGGCCCGGAGAAGAGGGCCTCCCGGTGAAGATGGACAGCCCGGAAGGACTAACCTTCCCCACCGGACGGTCCCTGCAGCATAGATGGCCCGGACCAGCTCACCCTTCCTTCCCACCGAGGGGAGGAGAGTAGAAAACTAAAGGGGGGGTCTGGATGATGATGAAGGCCCGGCAGTGGTCTTCAACCTGCGGACCTCCAGATGTTTCAAATCTACAACTCCCAGCATGCCCGGACAGCCGATGGCTGTCCGGGCATGCTGGGAGTTGTAGTTTTGCAACCTCTGGAGGTCCGCAGGTTGAAGACCACTGATTGAAGGGATTGACAGGTGGTGATGACGAAGAGGGGGGGGTCTGGATGATGACATGGCGAGGACGACAGGGGTCTGGATGATGACAGGGTGTTAATGATGGGGGTCTGGATGTCGACATGGGGGGGGGGGGGGGGGGGAATGATGTATTTCCCACCTTAGGCTTATAGTCGAGTCAATAACTTTTCCTGGGTTTTTGGGGTGGAATTAGGGGGCCTCGGCTTATATTCGGGTCGTCTTATACTCGAGTATATACGGTAGGCATTGAATTAGGTCATTATTGAAAGGGGGCTATTGAGAAAGGGGTCTCCCCGAAACGCGTCTAGAAACCTACCCTACTGCACCGATCATCTACAGGATCCATTTCCAGCCACCTATCAGTCATCCACATTTGCAACAGCTGGAATCCCCCCAAACTAGAGACCACTGGGACGTGTGCTCTCCGCCACGAAAACGCCGCCCGTCTCTAACCTTTGCCTGCACACTCACCCAGCTGCCTCCGTACAGCAGGACCTCCACTGTGTCCCCAACAACCCCGACGATTCATCATACAGACACTTTGAGCCAGCCGCCGAGCAGAGCCAGTCTGTTACACGGAGCCCAGCAGACCAGGGGCTGCCACCCGGGGGGGAATCCATCTAGACGGATCGGTGAGTGCTGCAGAAGCACAAAACTTCCTTGGACATCACAAATCGTGTGAAAAACTCGTTACAAAGACTTGATACATCTTAAAGACTTAACCAGCATAGTAAATTCACTATAAATGATAACACACGTCCAGCCTCACTACAAGACATTTATCCATTAGGTGCCATTATATGGACTGTTCACATTTTCACTATTAATAGGAATTTTAATGTTTTATTATAATTATATTTGCTTACATTAATTGTACCACTAGTCCACAGTAAGGGCCCTGCTTGGACTTATATAGTTAATAAATATTGTTTTATCTTATCTTTATCACACACTATTCTACACACACTGGGGGAGATTTATCAAAACCTGTGCAGAGGAAGAGTGGTGCAGTTGCCCATAGCAACCAATCAGATCGCTTCTTTCATTTTCCACAGGCCTCTAAAGAGGCCTGTGGAAAATGAAAGAAGCAATCTGATTGGTTGCTATGGGCAACTGCACCACTCTTCCTCCGCACAGGTTTTGATAAATCTCCCCCCACTGACCATACACCGATCATAATTCTCACTTTATATACATAGTGTATTTTTATCTATAATACTCATATTTCTTATCTATCTTACTCATATTTTAGTCAACCCTGCTACCATAAGTATATACCTTGAGGTCTGCAACTGATACCTATAAGAAGGAGACCTATATACGCAGATCATGTAGCAACTCAAAACATTACTGTGAGGAGTGTATAGTTAAAAGGAGTTCTTTACCAACTTTGTAAAAAAAAGGTCTCTTGACAATGAGCTGATGAAAATGTCCCCCCTGCTGACACCTCCTGTGATCCGCTGTACTCTGTAGGGAAACCTGACCAAACGTTTAACGTTTCCCTGCAGCGCCACTTCAGTAGAGATTAGGTATTACACAGTGCCTATTCAAATCAACAGGCTGTCTGTGTAATGCAGGACATGACAGGAACTCCAGAGTAGCTCTTTATAACTGCTCTCCATTCTGGCCAAGAGAGGAGGATGCTGCATGTATGTTTTCAGGCTAAAAGGGTATAAGAAAATGGGATTTCAAAACTGGAAAATTCCTTTAATCCAACTCAGATTGTGACCTGTGGGGAAAGGTTAATAGAGTTATGATAATAAGTGTTGTGAAAAGAAGAAGTCCGTCAGGAGATCCTGTGAAGCAAGCCAAAGCCGTAGGGAAAAAAATAACTTCAGTAGATCCAGTTAGTTGTCCCCTTTAGGCAGTATTGCAGGTTAAGGTGCAGCCCACAATTACTGGTAGATTGCAAGTGCTAGCTGCAGCCACTGGTGCTGCATGTAAGAGCACCCTCAGGTCAAGGTCACAAGTCTGGAATTTCTGTGCGGAATTCCACCAGAAATTTCAGAGCAGCAGAGTCCCATTGAATATAACAGAACTCTGCTGCGCTGTGCACACCACAGAATTTTTGTGCCAGATGTTCCAGACAGAGAAATTCTGAGTCTGCAGAAAGAATGAACCCGTGTGGTACTAGTACTAGCATATTATGCTGGCGCCTGCAGACTCCAGAATGTCCGCACTGAGATTTTCCGTGTGGACATTCTGAAACGTGAACACAGCCTTACACTATGTTAACACGATGGAATTTCCCCAATTTTACACAAATTCCGTTCTGTAAAGCTTTCTTATCGGGGTGGTCCCTGGCCATAAAGACTGCCATGATGACCCATATCGCCATCTTTTCAACTTCATGTGGTATTAAGTACATTACTGGCTGCCAGATACGTGGGTACAAGATCTAGAACAGAGCTGATGCTCCTCCAATACAGCCAGACCATGGCAATATGCATGTGGCAACAAAATGTACAGGATTCTTTCATACAGTCATGATTAAAGACCGTGGCCATTATTTAAGAGTGGAGTTTAGTTTTCTCTGTAGCCCCCCCCCCCCCAAACAGGTATTTTTCCACAGTATTTACCAAGTTTCTCCAACATTTTGCACTTTCCCCTACATTCGGTTTTTTACAACTGCTCAGAACTGTTGGGTTTTCCAAAGCTAAAATCCACCATATTTTATGTGGAAACCTTAGTAAACATGTTGGGATTTTTCAAAACTGTCAGGGACACATCCTCTTTTCAGGTTTTCTGCATAAAGTGGAGAGAGTTAGTAGGGTTTGTTGAATTGTTTTTTGTTAGAAATTCTGGCGTACAACACTTGTGACACAAAACCGAACGAAATCTACTCGAAAAAGCCTTTGTAAATGAGGCCCAGTGTGTCCAAAATGCGTCAACTTTTCAAGTGATGCCATTTTACTAAGAGTTTCATAAAAGTGCACTCACCGTAAGGAAGAGACCACAGTGTGCAGTAGCAAAATTATTTTATTACAAAACTATTTATATAAAGCGCAAAAATTTTTCCATAAATTATCGGGGAGGGGGGGGGGGGGTAATTTGGATTTACTTTAAAACGTAACTACAAAAAACAAGGAAAAAGAACAAACCCCAAATACTGAAGTGTAAGTGAATGAAATGTACAAGTGTTTAAAGATGTATTTACTCTGGTTTATAACATTGTAAATTGTGCCCATAAAGAAGAGGCAGGTAATGGGGAGAGCTACTAAAACTGGTGCAAAGGAAGCAGTGGGACACCTGCCCATAGCGACCAGATTCTACCAAATGAGTGCTAGTAACTGGTTGCTGTAGGCAGCTGCGTCACTTTTTCTTGGCATAAGTATTGCTAGATCTCCCCCATAACCTGGAATAGAAGTTGGCCATGTGTGGTGGTAAGTTATTCTGGTGTCCAGCAGTAAAAAGGTTTGTTGCTACTGTAAAGTATTTTACTTTCCTGACATAAAGACAAGACATGGAGCAGACGACCGTCAGACGGTTGGTTTCATGCTCCATTCTACGAAGTCCTTATTCTGATGTAAGAAGAGAATCTGGTTCATGAACTTGGGTTCCAGGGCAGCACGGCGTTTCTCTAGTGGGTCTTGTACAGTGCTGAAGGAATGCTCCGGCTTTACAGCTGTAGATGGTATAACAAGATACTGTCGGGCTAACCGGGCCAATGTGGGGAAGCGGTGACGATTACTGTTCCACCACGCTAGAGGGTCTGTGGTACGTCTACAGACAGGTTCCACTATGTAGTTCTCCAGTTGTTGGTGAGCTTCTGGCATGCTCTCTGTTGGATCTCTTCCAAGTAGAAGGTCATAGACATTTTCAGAACCAACAATGGGTCCTTTGTCCTTCTGAATAGGCAACTGATGAGTTTCCATACCACCTTCAATGGCACAGTTACTTGGCATCCAAGAATGGTGAGTAAAGCATGGCTCACACAGCTGTGATAGCATATTTCTCACTATACTGTGCAATTCTCCCCTGGCCCATGGCTTAAGGAACCTCAGCTCTTTGAAGCGAGGGTCCAAAAAGGAAGCAACAACAGAAGGGTTGGTTATCAGTTTCCCTTCATCCATCATATCCCAATGTTGGCAGATCTCAGAGCGTATTTGACAGGCAGCAGCTTTAATAATACTGCTGCCATTGCCTTCACAGGTTTGTCCTACTGTCGTATAGATACCATGTAAACAGGGCATCAAGGATGAAATGGAGGCATTCTGTTCTTCCTGTAGGAATGCTGTTGCAATCCATATAGTTTTCAGCATGGGTACCAAGTCTTGCAGCAACTTCCAGTGCTGTTCCGACAAGTTCTTGACACCTTGTTCTTCCAAAATTGAAAGAATTGCCCATTTAAGGTCTATCAAAGTTCGACACATCTCCAAAGTGCTAATCCAATACTTCTCTGTATCCATGACCAGTCTGGGCTTGTTCATGGCTTCCAGCTTGGCATTGAGGTAACAGCTGGCCTTAAAGTCCTCTTGAAAGTAGCTCACCAACCCTCTAGCTGCTGCCAGGGCATCCTTCACTTCCTGGACCTCCAGCCCTGCCTGCACACAAAGCTGTAAGACATGGGACGTGCAGCAGAGACTGGCCCACCCAAAAGAGTCTTTGAAAGATTGGGCATGAGCAGATATTGATTCTGATCGATCATGTACAACACAGGACACAAGGTTACTAGATAATCCAAACTCTTTCAATACCGGGTGCAATATGTCTGCCAGGTTGCTGTCTGTCTTTTTTCGGAGAACAGGTTTCGTTTCCAGCAAGTATCTACATAACCGCCAGTCATTGTCAATGACATTTGCCGTGATCGCAAGACAGGACTTCTTTAAATGGTCATTCCAACTTTCAATGGAAAGGACAACCGATAGCGCAGATTGAAGAGTACACTTGAGTTGCTGTTTAACGGCAGTGTATTTGCTCCACAGCATATCAGCTATTTGTATTAAGGTCGGGAGCTCAAAATTGGGTTCCAAGTAGCCAAGGAGGAGTCCAAAGCCCTTATCTTCTACTATTGAGAGAGGATGAAGGTCACAGCAGATCATTTCCAATATCAGGTTAGCAACTGCTTGTGGTCGAGATTCTAATACAGAGGAGCAGAGGCCATGTATGGGCACTGCCTGGCGTAACCTCTTTACTGCCCCCTCTTGTTCGTGGTATTCCAGCTCCGGTTGCTCCTTAGTGGGAGGCATGCCAATACTACGGAGGCTATGACGCCTCACAAGGTGCTCCCTCATAGTGGTGGTGCTGTTATGGGAAGAGAACTGTTTCCTGCAGACCTTACATTCCACATAGGCATCTCCCAGCTTTGTGTAGTAGTTCCACACCTTGGACTTACAGTGGTCCACAGACAAGCTGGAGGAGGTCATCTCAAGACTAGAAACCTTTTCTCTCTTTCTTCGTATTGTGGTACCCAAACCAGATGCCATCTTGTGTGTGTGATTTCTGATGGATCTCTTTTCTGGTAATAGAAGTGAAAAACTAAGTTATTTTGTGAAACGTCTCTCCAATAATAATGAGAATAATATTTGATTACCAGCTTTCAGGCTGATACCTACTAAACATGACACTAGTTGCTATGGACATTAAAATTCTCCTCTGTATTCCCATTCGGGGAGATTTATCAAAACCAGTGGAAAGGAAGAGTGGTGCAGTTGCCCATAGCAACCAATCAGATCACTTTCATTTTTGAAGAGGCCTCTGAAAAATAAAAGCAGTACAGTGGTCCCTCAACATACGATGGTAATCTGTTCCAAACGGACCATCGTATGTTGAGGGATCCGTGCAATGTAAAGTATAGAACAGTGGTCTACAACCTGCGGACCTCCAGATGTTGCAAAACTACAACACCCAACATGCCCGGACAGCCAACGGCTGTCGCCGCGTCCCCGGGGTGTCCCCGACGCTCCGGCAAAGCCTCTGCTTCCCCGACATCCTCGCTCTCCGTCGCCGCCATCACGTCGCTACGCACGTCGCTACGCACGCCGCTCCTATTGGATGACGGGACGGCGTGCGCAGCGACGTGATGGCGACGATGGAGAGCGCCAACAATGCAGGGGATCCCGAAGAGGACGCTCCGGAGCCCCGAGGAGAGGTAAGTGATTGTCAGCGGACCACAGGGGGCACGGTAAACGGCTATCCGGGGGCAGCTGAAGCAGTCTGCGCTGTCGGATAGCCGTTTATGCGATGGCCCCCACATACAAAAGCATCGTATGTTGATGCTGCCTTCAACATGTGATGGCCTCTGAGAGAACATCTAATGCTGAAATGATCGTATGTCAGGGCCATCGTAGGTCAAGGGGTCACTGTAATCTGATTGGTTGCTATGGGAAATATAAAGATTATGGACACTTTTGCACACTTTGTTTTAGTCATTCGTTTCCTAAATGCAAAATTAAAGAAGTTTTCTCATCTTTGCACAGGATAGGGGATAATTACCTCATAAATGGAGGGTCCAACTGCTGCCCCTCCCTGGTGATCTCGAGAACAGGGACCAAAGTCTTCCGATACAGTGGGGCAGCAGGTTGTACATGTACACCACACTACTCTATTCTTTCTTCGGCAGCCCCCATAGAGCATGAATGGAGCAGTAGCATGTATGCGTGAGCCGCTGCTCCATTCCAAAACTGGAGTCCCAGTTCCCTACAGATAACTTTTCAAGATCGGAAAATCCTTTTGAACAACTGTGTTCATGAGAAATTTTCTACCATTTATCTTTTTTGCAGGTGAACAAGTTCTTTACTTCTCTATCTACCCTCTGAGTGGGAAATATCAGTCTGAATAGCTTTCCGCTTGCTACCATCTCCTCCCCGCTCCTGCAAACATTCTGGTTTAGTAATGGTGGCCATGTAGTTGCTATACTGAGAAGATGTGCCATTCAGGAGCCTGGGAAAGGTGTGTGTGTGACAGTCAGACCCTGTAATGACAACTTATTTCAGGGTCTTACTGTCACACAGAGCTATAAGCAGATTTGCCATTCAAGAGCTGGAAAAGCTGGGTGAGACAGCGCCTGAATGGCATATCTACTCCCTCAGGTACTATACACATATCACTGCAGTCAGTATATGGTGTGGTCTGGTGGGCAGTTGGGCACTAAGGCGGCTGTGTAAAACTGGTACTGTATATACAGGGGTCCCTCAAGTTACAATATTAATTGGTTCCGGGATGACCATTGTATGTTGAAACCATTGTATGTTGGGACCAGAACTCTATGAAAACCTGGTAATTGGTTCTGGAGCCACCAAAATGTCATCCAAGAATAGGAAAAAGTGAAGATTAAAGAAAAATAAGTAGATAACTAATATAGATAAAGCAAATCCTTACATATAAAAGTAATAAAGATCTGCTGGGAGCTGTAAATCACTGTCTAGGTCAGTGTTTCCCAACCAGGGTGCCTCCAGCTGTTGCAAAACTACAACAACTTCCAGCATGCTGGGAGTTGTAGTTTTGCAACAGCTGGAGGCACCCTGCTTGGGAATCAATGGTTTATGTAGGGGACAGGAGCTTCTTCAGGGTCCTGTACAGTACACACAATGTCCCAAATGGAGCCGCCCTTACTTGGTGTCAAAAAGAGCAACTAACCCTGGCACAGGTAAGGAGTAGTACAGAACTTTTAGTTCCTCCCTGTACTGTAGGGGGCGCTACCAGACATCAGTCAGTGCAGGCACTTCAGTAATAGAGGTGATTTACCAGTGAATGTTCATTCTGATTGGTCGGTTCTTCGAATCATTGACATGTTTCACAGATCTGGACTGTCTGTACATTGTATGTTGAGTCTGGTTTCAAGTTACAATGGTCCAGAAAAAAACATTGTATGTTGAAACTATTGTAACTTGAGGGATCAATGTACCGGCTAGTGAGGGGACAGGTCCTCCAAGACAGCCTCCTACTACACGTAAGTCCAGTCCTGTGGCTGTTGTATGTACGTGACATTCTATGTTGTGTACGACCTCCTCAGTGCCATACTAGTACCAGAGGGAGGAGACCGCAGCGCACAACAAGAGACTGCGCCTGTGTGATTCTGCAAACATACAGCGTGATGCTGAGTGAGCTCAGCTGGGACTCAGGACCAGAGCCTTGGGAGTCGCAGGAATAGCATGTGACCGCCCGCAATAACCTCAGTACCATTCCAACCCACAAGGCTTTTAGTGGGTCCCATGGGATCCCAATTCTGATGCAGGGGTCTACAGTGTATTACGGTGAGAGAAGGATCTCTAATGCTGCTCACATAGAACTCTACATGCTTTTCCCTTAAACTAAACAGATGTCAGTCTACGTGCGACTCCCAAACTATAAACCACCCAAATTCAATACTCAGCAATAGAGATGAGCGAACTTACAGTAAATTCGATTCGTCACAAACTTCTCGGCTCGGCAGTTGATATCTTATCCTGCGTACATGAGTTCAGCTTTCAGGTGCTCCGGTGGCTGGAAAAGGTGGATACATTCCTAGGAAAGTCTCCAGCCACCAGAGCACCTGAAAGCTGAACTCATTTATGCAGGATAAGTCATCAACTGCCGAGCCGAGAAGTTCGTGGCGAATCGAATTTACTGTAATTTCACTCATCTCTACTCAGCAACACAAGAAGGTATGCAAAAGTATATAAAGTTTTATTGAAAATACATAGAAATACATACTTTAAAAACAATGCATAGACACAGTACACAGAACTGAGTAAAAGGCAGGGGGTACAGATGCATACATAGGGAAACTAAATGAAAACAGGTACATAGGTATGCACAAATACACTAACAGGGAGCACACTGAAGAGGGTATATATGAACCCTAACAGAATAGTTCAAAAAGTAAAGGCATATAGTACACAAAAATAGGAAATAATCACCAATGTAGAGCCATGTACCACCTGCACTTGCCCCAACGTACTTTTCGCGCTGCTGCGCTTCGTGACAAAGCGCAGCAGCGCGAAACATACGTTGGGGTAAGTGCGTACGTTGTTTTTAAAGTACAGTGGTCCCTCAACATACGATGGTAAGCCGTTCCAAATGGACCATCGTTTGTTGAAACCATCGTATGTTGAGGGATCCGTGCAATGTAAAGTATAGGACAGTGGTCTACAACCTGCGGACCTCCAGATGTTGCAAAACTACAACACCCAGCATGCCCGGACAGCCGTTGGCTGTCCGGGCATGCTGGGAGTTGTAGTTTTGCAACATCTGGAGGTCCGCAGGTTGTAGACCACTGGTATTGGAGGTTATACTCACGTGTCCCCACCGCTCCGGACCGTCACCGCTCGTCACCACTGCCCTGGATGGCGCCTTCCATCGCTGTTGCCGCGTCCCCGGGGTGTCCCTGACGCTCCAGCAAGGCCTCTGCTTCCCCGGCATCCTCGCTCTCCGTCGCCGCCATCACGTCGCTATGCAAGCCGCTCCTATTGGATGATGTGACGGCGTGCGCAGCGACGTGATGACGACGATGGAGAGCGCCGACGATGCAGGGGATCCCGAAGAGGACGCGCCGGAGCCCCGAGGACAGGTAAGTGATCGTCAGCGGAGCACACGGGGCACCGTAAACGGCTATCCGGTGGCAGCTGAAGCAGTGTGCGCTGCAGGATAGCCGTTTATGTGATGGCCCCGACATACAAAAGCATCGTATGTTGATGCTGCCTTCAACATGTGATGGCCTCTGAGAGTGATCGTATGCTGAAATGATGGTATGTCGGGGCCATCGTAGGTCGGGGGGGGGGGGGGGGGGGGGTCACTGTATGTGTTTCTATGTATTTTCAATAAAGCTTTATATACTTTTGCATACCTTCTTGTGTTGCTGAGTATTGAATTTGGGTGGTTAATACTTTGGTTGTCTCAGCAACCTACAACCAATTGGTTCATGTTTTGGTGACCACTCCCAAACTATAGCGCACTCACCATTTTATATCTGTGCTCATGGTGAACCCTCTTTATTTATCTGGATGTCCCTCAACTCTGTGCAGTGATTGAGATGATCTGGAAATAAAAAATAATAAGTAGATTTTTAGGGTGTGAGACTGATTTATAAGAATGAATGCATAACCAAATATCTTTTACGACTTCTAAACGTTCCATGATTGTTTCTTTGTTAGGGTGTGTTCACACTACGGAATTTCCGTGTGAACTTAAACATTAATGTGAATGGATCTTCTGCGAGACCCGTTCACACTGCGGAATTTCAGCGGCAGGCAATTCCGCCGCTGAAATAGTTCAGCGCAAAGAAAGAACATGTTCATTCTTTGCGCGGAAGTCCGTGAGTACTGCATAGCCTTCAATGGTGACGGTGCAGTGCCCGCGCGGTCCTTCCGCCGCCGTCGGCAGCCAGTCTGAATCTCCGCTTACTGAATTCTGCGAGCGGAGATTTCGTTCACACTCCGTAGTGTGAACATACCCTTAGAAGCGGAATAAGAGTCTGGCACAGATGGTATGTGGTCCTCACGAGAGTGGCAAGAATGTTTCCCTCAGCCGCTTCTTTATGTTTATTACAAACTGAATAGCTTAAGGGCAGTATTTTCCAAACAGTGTGTCTCCAGCTGTTGCTAAACTACTGTACAATTCCAGCATTCCCAGACAGCCAAAAGCTGGGAGTTGCAGTTTTGCAACAGCTGGAGACACGCTGTTCGGGTGTATTCACACGTACAGTATCTTCCACATATTTCATGCGCAAGATATGAAGCTGCAAATTTAAAGCTTAGATTTAAAGGATTTAATTCAAATCCTGTGCATCAAATATGCACAGGATACTGTACATGTGATAACACCTTTGGGGAAGGGTCACACGTAGCGCATCCGCAACATATTTTATGCTGCGGATGCCCAGATGACCATCCCTAGAGTGAGCCCCCTGCTGTGCCTGTGTGTCTGCTTGTAGAAGCAATCCACAGCTAGGATCAGACACACCGGGATCTGCAAGTCTGTAGTAAACTGTGCGTATGAGCAGGTTTACTCACAGACATTGTGGTCGCTCCCCCTGCTCCCTGACCGGCCGTGATGTCCGAGGACAAACTGTGCATGTGCACGCAGTTTACTACAGACTCAAAGATCCCTGTGTGTCTGCTCGTAGCAGTGGATTGCTGCTACATGCAGGACACACGGGCATAGCAGGAGGATCACTCTAGGGAAGGTCATCAGTGTGAAATATTCCGCATATGCGCTGCGTGTGACCCCACCCTTAGGGACTAAATCCTTATGACAGTTACGCTTTAAAAGGGGTTATCCAGGATTAGAAAAACAGAGCCACTTCCTTTTAAAAAAAAGCAGCACTATACCTCCCCAGGTTGTGTCTGGTATTGCAGCTTTATTCAATCGAAGTAAACAGCAAAGTTGTAATACCACACACAACCTAAGGACAGGTGAGGTAGGGATCGACCGAGGTAGGGATCACGATTTTGGGCATTATCGGTATCGGCAATTACCTTGCAGATTAGCCGATAATGCCCCCCACCCCCCTGAGGGAGCGGTGCGGCGGTGATAGGACTCTGGACCCCCGCACAGGCAGGGGGAGAGAAGCGGGTGGCGGTGGCGGTCTATGGCACCGCAAAAGCCACTGCAGTTCATTTATTTAAAGCGCCCGCTTTAAATCAATGATCTGCAGCGGTGTCTCGGGGGGATAAATAGCCGATAACTTATACCAGAATATCGGTGTAAGTTATTGGCTATCGGCCCTAACCTCCACCGATTATCGGTATCGGCCCTAAAAAAAACGATATCGGTCGATCCCTAAGGTGAGGTGCTGTTCTTCTAATCCTAGATAACCCCAACCTTTTTCTATGTGGTCATAAAAAGGATATACAGAAAACAAAAAGATGGACACTCTCCTCTAGTCTGGTCTTTTGTATAGAGACATTTATATAAAGGGATCTATTTGTGTAGAAAAAAAGGTAGGCAGGATGTATATATAATATGGCAAGTGTAGTTTGCGAAAATCCAGCTCGCTCCACCAATGCGCCCCCGACACGGATCCGCACCCAGCCCGGTGCACACAGATTCAAATAAGAAGAGGAGATGATCCAGCGTGGGTCAGTAGAAATCCAGACTATTAGAACTCACAGTAAAAGCAGTAAAAACAACCAGCAGATCAGACGCGTTTCAGGCGCATGCGCCCTTCGTCAGTGACGAAGGGCGCATGCGCCTGAAACACGTCTGATCTGCTGGTTGCTTTTACTGCTTTTACTGTGAGTTCTAATAAAGTCTGGATTTCTACTGACCCACGCTGGATCATCTCCTCTTCTTATTTGAATCTGTATATATAATATACCTGATGTACTGGCTATGTGGGAATTAGAAGAATTGATGTAGTACGTGTTCAGTAAATATTGCACTGAACTTGTGTGTAAAAATAACAATACATTTAGGAGTCAGGATAAAATGTCTCTATAGATTATATATTGACATATAATGAGAGTTAAAAGGGGTACTCTGCTGGAATTTTTTATTTTTTTTTAATCTGGTGTCAGAAAGTTAAACAGATTTGTAAATTACTTCTATTTAATTATCTTAATCCTTCCAGTACTTTTCAGCTGCTGTATACTACATTGGAAATTGTTTTCTTTTTGAATTTCCATTCTTTCTGACCACAGTGCTCTCTGCTGACACCTCTGTCCATGTCAGGAACTGTCCAGAGTAGGAGCAAATCCCCATAGCAAACCTCTCCTGCTCTGGACAGTTCCTAAAATGGACAGAGGTGTCAGCACTGTGGTCAGACAGAAAAGAAATCCAAAAAGAAAAGAACTCCCTGTGAAGCAAATAGAAGCTGATAAGTACTAGAAGGTAGGGATCGACCGATCTAGTTTTTTTAGGGCCTATATCGATAATCGGTGCAGGTTAGGGCCGATAGCCGATAACTTATACCGATATTCTGGTATAAGTTATCGGCTATTTATCTCCCCCCCCCCCCCCCCCCCCCCCCCCGACACCGCTGCAGATCATTGATTTAAACCGCCACCGCCACCCGCTTCTCTCCCCATGCACGTCTGGGGGTCCTCCTGAGACCTATCACTGTGTCCTATCAAACCATTGATCAATGTAAAAGATCAGTGTGTGCAGTGTTATAGGTCCCTTTGGGAGCATAAGAGATCAGTGTGTGCAGTGTTATAGGTCCCTATGGGAACATAAGAGATCAGTGTGTTCAGTGTTATAGGTCCCTATGGGAGCATAAGAGATCAGTGTGTGCAGTGTTATAGGTCCCTATGGGAGCATAAGAGATCAGTGTGTGCAGTGTTATAGGTCCCTATGGGAGCATAAGAGATCAGTGTGTGCAGTGTTATAGGTCCCTATGGGAGCATAAGAGATCAGTGTGTGCAGTGTTATAGGTCCCTTTGGGAGCATAAGAGATCAGTGTGTGCAGTGTTATAGGTCCCTTTGGGAGCTATAACACTGCAAAAAAAAAAAAAATGCAAAAAAAAAAACTGCATAAAAAAAAAAGGGAATAAAGGTCATTTAACCCCTTCCCTAATAAAAGTTTGAATCACCCCCCTTTTCACATAAAAAAAAGTGTAAATAAAAATATGTGGAATCGCCGCGTGCGGAAATGTCCGAATTATAAAAATATATCATTAATTAAACCGCACGGTCAATGGCGTACGCGCGAAAAAATTCCAAAGTCCAAAATAACGTATTTTTGGTCACTTTTTATATCATGGAAAACTGAATAAAAAGTGATCAAAAAGTCCGATCAATACGAAAATGGACCCGCTAAAAAAATCATATCACGGCGCAAAAAAATGAGCCCTCATACCGCTCCATATGCGGAAAAATAAAAAAAGTTATAGGGGTCAGAAGATGACAATTTTAAACGTATTAATTTTCCTGCATGTAGTTATGATTTTTTCCAGAAGTGCGACAAAATCAAACCTATATAAGTAGGGAATCATTTTAATCGTATGGACCTACAGAGTAAAGAAAAGGTGTCATTTTTACCGAAAAATGTACTACGCAGAAACAGAAGCCCCCAAGTTACAAAATGGCATTTTTTTCCCCATTTCGTCGTAGATTTTTGGGACCTCATTACAAAGTAGAATTGGTGGCGCAAAAAAAAAATAAGCCATAATATGGATTTTTAGGTGGAAAATTGAAAGAGTTATGGTTTTTTAAAGATGAGGAAAAAATTAAAGTACAAAAACGGAAAAAACACTGATCCTTAAGGGGTTAAAACACAAATAACCCAAGCTGCCATTTTTACACGTATAGGGGGAGATTAATCAAATCCTGTCCAGAGGAAAAGTTGCTGAGCTGCCCATAGCAACCAATCAGATCGCTACTTTCATTTTTTCGAGGGCTTTTAAAAAAATATAAAAAATTTTAAATGAAAAGAATCAATCTGATTGGTTGTTCTGGGCAACTCCGCAACTTTTCCTCGGGACAGGTATTGATAAATCTCCCCCATACAGAGGGAAAACCTGTTATAACTGACTATTAAGGTATAACAAATCTTTACAAGCCTCACCTGCCGCCGCGTCTGGGTGTCCACTGCCAGCACAGGAGGCCGCGGGGGATTTAAAACCTATCACGTGATCAGCGGGTCAGCTGATCAGTGTTGAGAGCGGAAGTGACGTTGACTCAGATCAGGTGAGCAGTGTGGGCGGAAGTAGCGCTGTGTCAGCGCCGGAGGCTGAGCCATCCCCGTCACTGAGCTGTCTACAGGCTGAAATCCCATTATTTCCCTCATCTCTGGGACCTGCCTCTCCTCCCCGCCACCTGTTTATCTCCCGTGATCCTCGGCCTGCTCTGCTACAGCCATCCCGCTGATCCCCGCCGCTATGGATAACTCCGGGAAGGAGAAGGAGGCCATGCAGCTGATGGCCGAGGCCGAAAAGAAAATAAAGTCATCCCAGTCCTTCTTCTCCGGGCTGTTCGGGTGAGTCGGGTGTTGTGGGGTGTCAGCCTTGTGACCTATGACAGGGGCCGGTGAACATCATGGAGGACGAGTAACTGTCTGGTCCGACCGGTAATACCGATACACATCTACCGGCAATACACAAGCTGCCTATAAACTATATTCCACAGCAGCCAATCAGATCGCTGCTTTCTTCAACCACATGCTATGGTAAAATGAAAGCAATAATCTGATTGGTTACAGCATCTCATCCAACTGACAGAATGATTTAAAAAAATGATCCCATTGGTTGACCATAGCAGCCAATCGGATCACTGACAATTATTTATTTTTGTTGTCATTACTGCTAAGGTAAAATGAAAGTTGAAATCTGGTTGCAAGGGGGGGATATTTATCAAAATCTGTCCAGAGGAAAAGTTGCCCAGTTGCCCATAGCAACCAATCAGATAGCTACTTTCATTTTCAAAGAGGCCTGTGAAAAGTGAAAGTGGTGATCTGATTGGTTGCTATGGGCAACTCAGTAACTTTTCCTCTGGACAGGTTTTGATAATTCTCCCCCAACGTCTCAAGAAAAAAAAATATTGTTTGCCCATAACGGCCAATCAGATAACTGCTTTCTTTTTCCAACCTGCTGTAGCAAAATGAAGGTTGTTATGGGCAACGCTGGCTTTTCAGTTCAAAGCAGGCCCGTCAGAGTTATAGAACTGAGATTCTTATTGGAATAATTGTACAGTGATCCCTCAACTTACAATGGCCTCAGCATACAATGGTCTTTTTCTTGACCATTGTAAGTTGAAACCAGACTCAACATACAATGTACAGACAGTCCAGATCTGTGAAACGTGTCAATGGCCGGAAGAACTGACCAATCAGAATGGCCAATTTACTGGTAAAACACCTGTATTACTGAAGTGTATGCACTGACTGGTGTCTGGTAGCGCCCCCTACAGTACAGGGAGGTATTACATGTTCTGTACACTTTACCTGTGCCAGGGTTAGCTGCCTTTGGCTGTCCGGGCATGCTGGGAGTTGTAGTTTTGCAACAGCTGGAGGCTCCCTGCTTGGGAAACACTGACATAAACAGTGATTACAGCTCCCAGCAGATCTTTCTTACTTTTATATGTAAGGATTTTCTTTATCTATATTAGTTATCTACTTATTTTTCTTTAATCCTCACTTTTTCCTATTTTTGGATGACATTTTGGGGTTTTAGAACCAATTACCAAGGTCTCAACATATAATGGTCGTCCCAGAACCAATTAATATTGTAACTTGAGGGACCACTGTAATTCCTTTGTATAGCACCAACATATTCTGCAGCGCTGTACAGAGCTGGTCATCACTCAGTCACTGTCCCTATTGGGGCTTACTATCTAACTTCACCTATCAGTATTTATTGGCAGTGTTGGAGGAAACCAGAGTAACCCAGAAGAAACCAACACAAACTCTTTGGAGATGTTGTCCTTGCTGGGATTTAAAGGGGTACTCCGGTGGAAAACTTTTTTTTTTTTTTAATCAACTGGTGCCAGAAAGTTAAAAAAAAAATCTTAATCCTTCCAGTACTTATTAGCTGCTGAATACTACAAATACTTATTTTCTTTTTGGAACACAGAGCTCTCTGCTGACATCATGACCACAGTGCTCTCTGCTGACATCTCTGTCCATTATAAGAACTGTCTAGAGTAGAAGAAAATCCCCATAGAAAACATATGCAGCTTCTGGACAGTTCCTAAAATGGACAGAGATGTCAGCAGAGAGCACTGTGGTCATGATGTCGGCAGAGAGCTCTGTGTCGCAAAAAAGTACTAGAAGGAAGGATTAAGATGTTCTAATAGAAGTAATTTACAAATCTGTTTAACATTCTGGCACCAGTTGATAAAAAAAAAAAAAAAAGGTTTTCCACCGGAGAACCCCTTTAAATCCTGTACCCAGTACTGGATGGCATAGTTATCTTTGAGGGTCCATTTGTGAAATGTAGCAGCTGAAAGTGGATATTTGGTTTAGTATGGACCAGTGTTTCCCAACCTATGTGCCTTCAGCTGTTGCAAAACTACAACTCCCAGCCTGCCCGGACAGCCAAAGGCTGTCCGGGCATGCTGGGAGTTGTAGTTTTGCAACAGCTGGAGGCACTCTGGGTAACAGTACCCTGTTCAATAGCTAATATTGCTGTTAAGTTCTGTACACAAGTCCTATAAATTAGAAATGGGTTGGTGCACGGAGCTTGCTCGGTAACTGTTCCACCCAGGGTGGGCTGCATCTCTCCTTGTCTAGTTTTGGAGAATGAATAAAAGTTCAACTTTACAGATACTTCTTCTTTACAGGTACCACTTCGAGGTGCTGGGGGTCAACACCTTACATTGCTGCTCCCAGGGTGTCAGTCACTATTGACTCGCAGCGCCAGGAAGTGTGGCAGAGATCAGGAGCAGCGATACCGGGGGAAGAGTGGGATGTTAGTATAGTAGAATCTCCCAATAGTGGACACTCATGAGGAATAAAAAAAGTGTCCACTATTGAGAGGTGTCCCCTATCGGAAACCACTTTCTAAATGACGGAATACTGTCCTGTACTCCCTCCAGAGTGTACTTACCTACAAAACACGATAAAAAAGCTAAATATAAATAAATAATTTTACACTGTAATAACTTAGTAAGGCTTTAAAAAAATCTCAACAATTATAATTAATTAGGAAAATTAATGCCAAATAATTCATACCAAACCATTCCCCCGCAATGCCAAATCATTCCCCCGTTCACTCAGTATGACGCTCCATACTGCCGCTGCCCTCAGAGTGAGTGATGCTCAGTGGAGCGTCACTCGTCACTTCGGACAGCCACCGCTGCTCACGGCCGTCACTGTCCTCACTGAGCGAAGCGCAGAGGAGCGTCACTCGTCACTTCGGACAGCCACCGCTGCTCACGGCCGTCACTGTCCTCACTGAGCGAAGCGCAGAGGAGCGTCACTCGTCACTTCGGACAGCCACCGCTGCTCACGGCCGTCACTGTCCTCATTGAGTGAAGCGCAGAGGAGCGCCACTCATCACTTCGGACAGCCACCGCTGCTCACGGCCGTCACTGTCCTCATTGAGTGAAGCGCAGAGGAGCGTCACTCATTGCCTGCTGGCCCGGTAAGAAGAACAGGGGGATGAGGGAATAGGGGAATGATTTATCATGATGGGGGGGGAGGAGGAATGATTTGGCATGGGGGATGATTTGGCACAAGGGGTGTATTGGGGCTGCTACAGGGGTGTTCAGCAGGGGCCAGGGCCCCTTGGGAGCCTGGGTCTCTTACTGGGGTATTGGCCGTACCCCCTGACAGCAGCCCTGTGTAGAAGTTAGGGCGGCACATAAGCCTGGTTGTCCCATATTGGGAGTGTTTTGTCCCCTATTGGGTGTGTCCATGACTGCTACTGGGAGTGTCCCCTATTCGTAGGGTGCGAATACATTAAGTCCTATGGAATTAAAAACTGTCCACTATTGGGAGGTGTCCACTAAGTGAGATTTCACTATATATATATTTTTTTTGTTTAGGCAGGCAGCCTGGGCATCTTACAGAAAAAAAACATTTTCCCACATTACCCCTCTAAATTTGGCGCCAACTTCCAAGCCTGAGACTTGTACGAGGCTTCGATCAGATAGACTTGCATGGGACTTAATGGCAAATCCAAATCCTTGTTGCCAAAGCCTCGGGGTCAGAAGTTGCCAGGACATTTTAAACAGATATCCTGCTTCCCGAAAATCTAAAATATACAAGAAAAGCGCTCCATAGCATAGTATGCACAATATGAGGGTAATGGAGGAAGCGGGGTGAGAGATACGCTTACCCCAATAGGTTGTGTACCAGGGAACATAATATGAAGGAAGATTGTCCTGCAGCCCTTCCACCTATTGGGTCAATAGATACGGGACAAGCTTCTTTACGGAGGTGGTTATGTGCTCTACTGTACAGATCAAAACAGGTAGTAACAAATCCACAGGTTTATTTCCCAAGCTGCTTCATCAGGCATATAGAAAAAAAAAAACCTTTTTACCAGATTACCCCTCTAAATTTTGCACCAAAACTTGTATGAGGCTTCAGTGATCAGCATATAAGGGGAGATTTCTCAAATCCTGTCCAGAGGAAAAGTTGCCCATAGCAACCAATCAGATCACTTCTTTCATTTTGCAGAGACCTTTTCAAAAATGAAAGAAGCGATCTGATTGGTTGCTATGGGCAGCTCAGCAACTTTTCCTCTTGACAGGTTTTGATAAATCTCCCCCATAAACTTGCATGGGACTTATGGCAAATCCAAATCCTTATCGCTGAAGTCTCCGGCTCGGAAGTTGCCAGGAAATGTAAACAGATCTCCTGCTTCCGGAGCATTATCAGATGTACGCTTTATAGGAATAGGAATTATACTTTAGTATTTTGGTCTAAGGCAGTGGTTCTCCATCTAGGGTACAAGTAACCCCAGGGGTACTTGGCAGTTCTCCAGGGGGAACTTGAAAAAAATCAGTAATGGCCGCCACAGCCACTGGTTACTGGTCTGGACCACTTTGAAATAAATGTTAGGCTGATGTCACTGCACCGAGGAGCAGAGCAGGAGGACAGTAAAGGGGAAGCGCGGGCACTGGGCTGCTGTGGGCAGTAACTATCATCAGCTTTGTTGCTCCACTGCAGACCGGGGACCTACTGCTATGAGCCATAACAATAGGTCCCCAGACCAGAGGAGCAGTGGAGCAACAAAGCGGGACAGTATGGCGGCCTACAACTACCGTATTTTTCGTCCTATAGGACGCACCGGCGTATAAGACGCACCCTATTTTTAGGTACAAAATGTAAAAAATTTAAGATTTTGAACCCAATAGTGGTCTTCAACCTGCGGACCTCCAGATGTTGCAAAACTACAACTCCCAGCATGCCCGGACAGCCGTTGGCTGTCCGGGCATGCTGGGAGTTGTAGTTTTGCAACATCTGGAGGTCTGCAGATTGAAGACCACTGGATAGGAGGTAATACTCATGTGTCCCCGCCGCTCCGGACCAGTCACCGCTGCCCTGGATGTCGCTCCATCGCTGTCGCCATGTCCCCGTCGCTCCAGAACGTCTCTGCTGCCGGCCGGGTATCCTCGCTCTCCGTCGCCGCCATCAAGTTGTTACGTACGCCGACGCACGTACGCGACAACATGATGACGAGGAAGGAGAGCGTCGGCCATACAGGGGATCCCGGCACGGAGCAGACACCGAGGAGACAGGTAAGGTCCCTCCCGGTGTCCTGTAAGCACTAACCCGGCTATTCAGTCGGGCTGTTCGGGACCGCCGCGGTGAAATTGCAGTGGTCCCGAACAGCCCAACTAAACAGCCGGGCTAGTGTCATTTTCCCTTCAGATGCGGCGGTCAGCTTTGATCGCCGCGTCTGAAGGGTTAATACAGGGCATCACCGCGATCGGTGATGTCCTGTATTAGCCGCGGGTCCCGGCCGCAGGGACCGCCGCGATAGGGGTGTATTCGCCGTATAAGACGCACCGACTTTTTCCCCCCAGTTTTGGGAAAGAAAAAGTGCGTCTTATACGGCGAAAAATACGGTATATATGGGGGCACAGAGAGGGCCTAACAACTATATGGGGACACGAAGCTGGTACTATTACTGTGTGACAATAAACATGGGGAGTTTGTAAACAGGTGGGTATTGTACTGCAGAAAGGAGCCTAAAATGTTTGCTTGGCTGGTTCTGTGGAGAAGTCTTGTATGGGAGAAATCTTAATGGCGGTCTAGGCCAGATAGTGAAGAAAATTAAACCAATGTGGTGAGAGAAGACGTCACCTGTAAATCGGGGGACTGGGGAGATAGGGAGAGGAACAGGAAAGTAAAGCATATGAATTATACTATCATCATTACAAAATGTCTCTAATATGTTGGTACTATTTTTTGGGAAATGGCTGTCAAGGGGAACTCAGGCAAAAACGGTTGAGAAGCACTGGTTTAAGGGGATCAGGATTGTTTTGTGTACATGGAGCTGGCATGAGACATGTGACAGACAAATAATAATCTGTATCAGTGTAGGCCAATGTTTACCAACTAGGGTGCCTCCAAAATTACAATCCCCAGTATGGCTGTCCTGGCATGCTGGGAGTTGTAGTTTTACAACAGCTGGAGGCACCCTAGTTGGGAGACACTGGTGTGGGTAAACGTTAAACTGGAGTACAAGTTGCTGATGGAGAATTAACAAGACATAATTGTTGCGATCCATCATCTTGTTTGGCTCTTCAGATTGTGATTATACTCCACAGCGGAGCTCATCTTACATCTCTGGCCATTCCGACATGAGCCCTACTGGTGTACGGGGAGGTTCACATTTTGTCAAGTGGCCTACATTTGGGTAAATGCCGGCAGAACAGAACCCCAACTTATACCACGGTGTACCTGAGCAATGCCTTTTGAGTTTAATTGGAGGAACATATTCTACTATTGAATACATCAATTTTTGAGCATATATTGTTACTTTGTGGTACTCAAAAATGGATCCGCCTGTTGTTGGGACGCGCAGAATTACAGTACATGCTCAACCTAATCACAAGTACACTATGTTTGACCCATTGAACTATCGGGGTACAGCTTGGGTACTCCGCAGTGTATGTTGGTATAATGCTCTGCCGCTACACCAGTATCTACCCTATACACAGGCCACCTAAAGAGGTGCTCCAGCTTTTAAAAACCTATCCACAGGATAGCTTGCATGCTCAATGCATTTGCCCATGTATCTCTAATGCTTCCCCTTAGAGCTGTGTTTCCCAACCATTGTGCCTCCAGATGTTGCAAAACTACAACTCCCAGCATGCCCGGACACTTTGAAAAAATGACCACTAGGGGTCTCCCTACCAGTCCTGTCCGCAAGCCTTTTTTTTTATAGATTTCAGACTCATACTGGAGTCCTAATTCTCAGACTTCAGCCGGGACACAGACAAGCTCAACACTTCTCCCTGCCAGGGAGCAGTGCTGAGCTTGTCTGTGTCCCTGCTGAAGTCTGTGTCCCGGCTACAGAATTACTTTTTTTCTACATGTGCCCTGCTATATGGTCAAGGCTTTTTATTGTCATTATTTTATATTATGTGCTATGTTTTCCCCTACTTAGCACAGTTGTGTAATGGCTGTTCATTCATTAGCCCATTCTTACCTGTGCAAACGGGGAGGACGACACACACCTGCCCCTACCCCCCTTTTCCATCCTGGGGGTGAGTCACGTATGTCCGGTCCTGTATAAAAGACTTGTGTATACATATGTTGTTTGCATGACTAAGGCCCACTAGGCGGGCCGAAACGCGTCACCCATCTTTGTACTGTCCATGTACTGAGGTTTTATCTCAATAAATTGCTCCGTGATATCCATCTGCGCTGGACATTTCACTTTCTCCAGTTTCACATTTCTGGCTCATCCCACGCCAGTCCGGGGCGCATTGGACTTTGAGGAAAGTGAGCTGGGATTTTCTCTATTTGCTACATTAATGTATAATATATCAAAAGTTTTTTTGATGAAACTCTAAACATTGAAAAGGATGACTAATCCATTCAAATCTATATATTTTCACCAAATGGGAAGATGTTGCAGATCCGAATAACATTGTTCTCATCCAATGACTTAAAACCGGTCCAGATTTTGTTTGACCAAAAAACAAGTCCAGGGATCAGGATAATGTCAGCTGTGGTTAGGACAGGGGTTTATATTCCCGGACAGTAGGGCTGGGTGGTATAGCGGTTCATACCGAATACCGAAATTTTTCTGCTGCACGATATGAATTTTAACCCATACCGCAATACCGGTTAGGCCCCTCCCCCTCAGGAATGAATTATCAGCCCAGCGCTGCGCTGTCCCCATCGGGGAACTAATCCTATGTGACCCATGAGCGCTGTTCTGCCCCCCCCCCCCCCCCCCAATTAATTATCAGCGCTGCGCTGTCCCCATCAGGGAACTAATCATATGTGACCCACGAGCGCTGTTCTGCCCCCCCCCCCCCAATTAATTATCAGCCCAGCGCTACTACTACATATGTCACCGCAATCGCTGCCCTCCTCGTCCTTCTGTATGTTGCGGCCGCCGGCGCTGACACTCTATACCAGTGGTCTTCAGCCTCCAGATGTTGCAAAACTACAACTCCCAGCATGCCCGGACGGCATGCTGGGAGTTGTAGTTTTGCAACATCTGGCGGTCCGCAGATTGCAAACCACTGCTCTATACTGTATCCCTATGCCCGGGCTGCAAAAGGTAAACAAAATAAACTTAAACTCACCTTCCCCGGTCCGGACCTGCTTCCCAGGGAATGGAACGTCGGAGAGCCGTCGGCTTATCACTGGCCGCAGCGATGTTCCACCTCGGCCGGTGATAGGCTGAGCACACTGTCATGTAAGAAGCCGGCCAGTGATAGGTTAAACGCACTGTCATGTAAGGAGCCGGGCAGTGATAGGTTAAACGCACTGTCATGTAAGGAGCCGGGCAGTGATAGGTTAAACGCACTGTCATGTAAGGAGCCGGGCAGTGATAGGTTAAACGCAATGTCATGTAAGGAGCCGGGCAGTGATAGGTTAAACGCACTGTCATGTAAGAAGCCGGCCAGTGATAGGTTAAACGCACTGTCATGTAAGGAGCCGGGCAGTGATAGGTTAAACGCACTGTCATGTAAGGAGCCGGGCAGTGATAGGTTAAACGCACTGTCATGTAAGGAGCCGGCTTCTTACATGACAGTGGGCTCAGCCTATCACCGGCCGAGGCAGAACATCGCTGCGGTCGGTGATAGGCTGACGGCTGTCCGACGTTCCCGTCCCCAGCATAAGGCCGACGTAGGTGCGTTAAAGTTTATTTTGTTTACCTTCTGCAGCCCGGGCATAGTGATACCGCACAGTATAGAGTGTCAGCGCCAGCGGCCGCAACAAACAGGACGAGGAGGGCAGTGCATGCGGGTGATGGGAGTAGTACCCCGATGGGGACAGCGCAGCACTGGGCTAATAATTAATTTTGGGAGAGGGGGGGGGAGAAATACCGTGGAACCGCCATAAGCTACAAAAATACCGCGATACACACATTTGGCCATACCGCGCAGCTCTACTTGACAGCAAAGGATTTTCTAAATGCTGAACGTGCAGAACCTTTCATTATACAGCGATTGTCATTTGGAGACCCTTTTAGTTCCTTCTTTATGCGCAGACATTTTAATATCTTTCTTTTTGCATTGTCATGGAAACTGTCTATAGCGGAGCGTTTTCCATCCTAGCATTAATGTCTGCGTGAGATGCAGAAACCTCTGTGATACGTGAGTCTTATGTCGCTGTTTCTTGTTGACAAAAATGGTGCAGAAGTGACACGTTCCGTGGACATTACCAGAAAGGTGTCATACCAAGCTGTCACTTACCTGTCCCATCTCGCCAACCTATCCTACATCCAGCTAGGGTTGCTGCCTTTCTTGCAAAAAAAAAAAAAAATTGTCTGTGCTAATTTGCATAATTAATAATATATGCGTGACATAACAGGATACACATATGTGGGGGAAATTTTGTCCTATTCTGACCCCTATAACTTTTATATTTCTCCTTATTCGGGCCTGTATGAGGGATCATTTTTTGTGCCCCGATCTGTAGTGTTTTACAGTCCCATTTTTGGTTTGATGTGACTTTTTGATCGCTTTTTTATATTAAATTCAGGAGTTGCAGTTAGTTACTAAATACAACTCCCAGCATGCCCTGATACAGCCTGCGGCTTAGCAGCTGCCCTAAATGGAAACTACAACTCCCAGCATGTTGGACTATATAGTAGTATATAGCATAGGTCAATGTTTCCCAATCAGGGGTGTCTCCAGCTGTTGCAAAACTACAACTCCCAGCATGTTGGACTATACAGTTGTATACAGTATAGGTCAATGTTTCCCAACCAGGGGTGCCTCCAGCTGTTGAAAAACTACAACTCCTAGCATGTTGGATTATATAGTAGTATAGGTCAGTGTTTCCCAACCATGGGTGCCTCCAGCTGTTGCAAAACTACAACTCCCAGCATGCCCGGACAGCCGTTGGCTGTCCGGGCATGCCAGGAGTTGTAGTTTTGCAACATCTGGAGGTCTGCAGGTTGAAGACCACTGGTATAGGAGGTTATACTCACGTGTCCCCGCCGCTCCGGACCAGTCACCGTTTGTCACCGCTGCCCTGGATGTCGCCCTCCATCACTGTTGCCGCGTCCCCGGGGTGCCCCCATCGCTCCGGAACATCTCTGCTGCCCGGTATCCCCGCTCTCCGTCATCACGTCACTATGCACGCCGCTCCTATTGGATGACGGGACGGCGTGCGCAGCGACGTGATGACGACGAAGGAGAGCGCCGGCCATGCAGGGGATCCCGGTAGGGAGCAGACACCGAGGAGGCAGGTAAGGTCCCTCCCGGTGTCCTGTAAGCTGAGCAAACTGAGCAGCCGGTTAGTGTCATTTTCGCCACGTCTGATGGGTTAATACAGGGCATCACCACGATCCGTGATGTCCTGTATTAGCCGCGGGTCCCGGGCGTTGATGGCCGCATGCTGGGAGTTGTAGTTTTGCAACAGCTGGGGGTGCTCTGGTTGGGAAACACTGGTATAGTATATGGTGCAACATTCTGGGAGTTGGAGAATTGGTTGGATAATTACCAGCCATTGCATTGCCGGTATTTTTAATATAAAATTACCTGCAGGGTGGCCAAAATACCAGCTGTGCCGGAAAAATACCAGCTAGGTGGCGACCCTACATACAGCGTGTAGTTTATTTGGTACGTAGTGGCTTAATCCGCAATAGAGGCAGTTTTGCAGATTTTCCGTCAGATCCATTGAAGTCAGTGGTAGCAAAATCCGCTGCGGAAATTCTGCAGGTAATCCGCCCGTGTGAAGAGGTGTATGTGATCTTCCTGGATGAGGCCGCTGCTATGAAGAGGTGTATGTGATTTGCAACAATGTATACTGTAGGTAGCCGGGATGGGTAAAAGTAACATATTCCACATTATGCCAGGATGATCTCCCAGCAGAATACTGACCAGAGCCTGAGGCTGCCCCTGCCCGCTTGTCTTTTTCCCCATACTGCATCCTGGTGCCCCCTTTTCCCGGGTAAGTGACCAGACTTCCTTTTTCAGTTGTATCATGGTCCTGGTCAGATACTCTTTTTGTCCATTGTAGGCAATTTTGAAGCGGGTCAGGGGTCACTATCTGGTCTGCAGCTTCACCTCCCCATATATAGCAAGCTGTGATGCACTGTGTGATCTGACACCAAACTGTTCAGCAATTTGTACTATAGTAACTAGGATTGGACCATACAGACCGGCATTCACTACGAATATCAATGAGTCCTTATATCCCTGTAGTCAAGTCACAGGTTGTTGCCCATCGTCCTTCCCCGAAGCACTTTTGGTAGTTACTATACGCTGTATACCACGAACACCCCACAAGATCAGCTGTTTTGGAGATGCTCTGGCCCAGTCATCTAGAATCTTCATTTTGAATCGTCTCTCAGAAACACTTCTATTGTCTGGAGCTTAAAGGGGTACTCCACTGGAGAAAAGATGTTTTCTAAATCAACTGGTGGCAGAAAGCTAAACAGATTTGTAAATTACTTCTATCTAAAAATCTTAATCCTTCCAGTACTTATCAGTTGTTCTGTGCTCCACAGGAAGTTATTTTCTATTTGAATGTCCTTTCTGTCTGACCACAGTGCTCTCTGCTGACACCTCTGTCCATGTCAAGAACTGTCCGGAGCAGGAGCAAATCCCCATAGCAAACCTCACAGTTCCTGACTCGGACAGAGGTGTCAGCAGAGAGCACTGTGGTCAGACAGAAAGTACATTTAAAAAGAAAAGAACTTCCTGTGGAGCATAATACAGTGGATAAGTACTGGAAGGGTTAAGATTTTAAATAGAAGTAATTTACAAATCTGTTTAACTTTCTGGTACCAAGTGATTTAAAAAAAAAAAACATTTTTTTTCAGGGGAGTACCCCTTTAAGGTTGGGGATGTGATGTCACACACTCTTTCATGAAGTCAGTGGCCGCAGTGATGTACCCCCTGATTGGCTGAGCAGGAGTGTGACATCACATTACCGAACCTGGTGGCACCAGAAAGAGGGGACTGGAGCGCTGTTGTACAGGCAGTGGCATGGGAGCGGGGAAGGTTATTGTTTTTATTATTATTATTATTTATTTTTTGTAACTTCTCTTTCTCTGTAGATAAGTATTAAAATGTGTATCTAATAATTTAATATTTACTACCCCTCCATGTCCTGCCCTCTATGATGATCTGCAGATTGGATGCCCATACCTTATATATAACAGGATTTTTACCCTGCTATTTCTGTCTGTAGGGGCTCATCCAAGGTGGAAGAAGCTTGTGAACTCTATGCTCGAGCAGCCAATATGTTCAAAATGGTGAAGAATTGGAGCGGTAAGTGTTTTTTTTATTTTATTTTTTTATTTTTTTTGCTGTGTTCATCCAAAGTTCACTACACAGTGAACAGGACCAGAATCAGGTGATTCTGATCACTATGTAGCGGTTGGAGCAGGTCCCTGCAGCTCAGCTTGAGTTCACATGAACAGGAGCTGAGCGGCAGTAATGTGGTGCCATCACTATACCGTGAGCAGAGCCATCTCCTTCCAGTGTTGTCATTGTCATCTGTCTGTCAAAAACCTCCACCATGTCACTTCAGGCTTAGCTATTCCTCCGACATGAGAGCTACTACACACGCGTGCAGACACCCCCCACACCCCTGTTGCCTATTCTGTTTGTTAAAAATGACAGCACTTGCAGGCAGAAGCCATTCTGCGCCTCCTGCTTCTCCTTAAAGTGCCACTCCGGCCCACCTAGTGCTACACACACTTAGGGGCAGTAGTGTATGGGGTTTGGGTGCACAGTTGTGAGTAGGGTCTGGTGTAGCCCTATTCATTGCCTCCCTTTAAAGGGGTATTCCAGGAAAAACGTTATTATAATTATATATATATATATATATATATATATATATATATATATATATATATATATATATATATATATAGTGACCCCCCCCCCCCCCCCCCCGCCGACCTACAATGGCCCCGACATACGATAATTTCAACATGCGATGGCCTCTCATGCTTTTGCATGTCGGGGCCATCGCATAAACGGCTATCCGACAGCGCAGACTGTTAGCCGTTTACGGTGCCCCGTGCCCTTTGCTGACGATCACTTACCTGTCCTCGGGGCTCCGGCGCGTCCTCTTCGGGATCCCCTGCATCGTCGGCGCTCTCCATCACGTCGCTGCGCACGCCGTCCCATCATCCAATAGGAGCGGCGTGCGTATTGACGTGATGGCGGTGACGGAGAGCGAGGATGCCGGGGGAGCAGAGGCCTTGCCGGAGCATTGGGGACACCCGGGGGAAGCGGCGACAGCGATGGAAGGCGACATCCAGGGCAGCGGTGACGAGCGGTGACGGTCTGGAGCGGCGGGGAAAGGTGAGTACAACTTCCTCTACCAGTGGTCTTCACCCTGCGGACCTCCAGATGTTGCAAAACTGCAACTCCCAGCATGCCTGGACAGCCAACGGCTGTCCGGGTATGCTGGGTGTTGTAGTTTTGCAACATCTGGAGGTCCACAGGTTGTAGACCACTGTCCTATACTTTACATTGCACGGATCCCTCAACATACGATGGTTTCAACAAATGATGGTCCGTTTGGAACGGATTACCATCGTATGTTGAGGGACCACTGTGTGTGTATAGGTGTGTGTGTGTGTATATGTGTGTGTATATATATATATATATATATATATATATATATATATATATATATTATATTAATTATACAAATAGTGGTCCCTCAACATACGATGGTAATCCGTAGTGTGTGTGTATATACACACACACACATATGCACTCCAGGAAGTTAAACAGATTTGTAAATTACTTCTATTAAAAAAAATCTTAATCCTTCCAGTAGTTATCAGATTCTGACCACAGTGCTCTCTGCTGACATCTCTGCTTGTCTCAGGAACTGTCCAGAGTAGCAGCAAATCCCCATAGCAAACCTCTAATGCGTCGGTCAGTTCCTGAGACAAGCAGAGATGTCAGCAGAGAGCACTGTTGTCAGAATCTGATAAGTACTGGAAGGATTAAGATTTTTTTAATAGAAGTAATTTACAAATCTGTTTAACTTTCTGGAGCCAGTTGATATATGTAAAAAAAAGTTTTTCCTGGATAACCCCTTCAAGTGTGTCTAGCACTAGATGGGTGAGAGCAGCACTTAGATCAGAAGCATGGTGAGCAGAATGGCTCTGCCATCAATTGCTTTTGCCACAAGTGCTCTCATATGAGATCTCCTAAAAATAGGCTATCAATGATAAAGTCCCAGAGGACCCCTTTAAAGCAGTCTAATATTATTTTCCGAGAGAAGAATATGTTTTAAGTTGCCATGTATCTGATTAGACTTTCTTTTCTTCTAGCTGCTGGCAATGCTTTCTGCCAGGCGGCCCAGCTGCATCTGCAGGTCCAGAGCAAGCATGATGCCGCCACCAACTTTGTGGATGCTGGAAATGCTTTTAAGAAGGCCGACCCTCAAGGTAGGAAAGCTTTGGAGGTGGAGGAAACTAATTGGTAAAGACAAACCAAAAAAAACGTCTGCTTACTTTATGAAACAACACCACTCTTGTCCTCAGGTTGTGTGTGGTATTGCAGCAGATCCTGTATGTGTGAACATACCCTTAAGGGTAATTCTCTTAAAGGGGTACTCCGGTGAAAACCTTTTTACTTTTAAATCAACTGGTGGCAGAAAGTTAAACATATTTGTAAATTACTTCTATTAAAAAAATCTTAATCCTTCCTGTACTTATTAGCTGCTGAATACTACAGAGGAAATTCTTTTCTTTTTGGAATGCTCTCAGATGACATCACGAGCACAGTTCTCTCTGCTGACGTTATTATAATAATAATAACGCTTTATTTATTGTTGTCCTTAGTGGGATTTGAACCCAAGTCCCCACCACTGCAAGGCAGCAGTGTTAACCACTAAGCCACCATGCTGCCCTTAGCATACATCTGCTATGCATGGTTGCTAAAATGGACAGAGATGTCAGCAGAGAGCACTGTGCTTGTGATGTCATCAGTGTTCCAAAAAGAAAGGAATTTCCTCTGTAGCATTCAGCAGCTAATAAGTACTGGAAGGATTAAGATTTTTTAATAGAAGTAATTTACAAATATGTTTAACTCTCTGCCACCAGTTGATTTAAAAGAAAAAAGGTTTTCATCGGCGTACCCCTTTAACAGCAGATCAGACAGAAAGTACATTACTTTTGTAAATAATTTTTATTTTTCCCATTTCTAGTTCATGGTTTTATTTAGATTTTAACTGTGGATTTTTCCTTGGATTCATTGGTCAAACGTGTTTTTTTTATATTTTTTATATTTTATGTTTCTTGTTTTGCTCTGCTCTGAGATATTTCTGTGCAAGAGCAATTTTTCATCATTCTTTATTTGTGAAAAAGGTAAAAAAAAAAATGAATACAGAACAGATCTGATACATAAATAAATAAAAATGTAAGTCATGAAATCCCATGGACAGATTGTGGATAAATCCATTGTGACAGAAACGCTACATTGGGAGAGAGAATATCCGGATGTAGATAAATCAAATATTAACAGAACATATTATAAAGTAACCCAAGAAGATGGTTCAGCGCCCGCTTTGTAAGATTTGTCAGTTAGATCCTTATCATGTCACCACAGGTTACAGCCTGGCGCTCATATCTCTGCTTTACATACTGAGCCTCATACACATCTTTCATGCCAAACACAGTTTAGTATATTTTATTGTCCTGTGGCGTTCTTCCCCCTGCTGCCAGTCCCATTCCATCCAGTGTTGCCTCACCCTGAAGACACGGCTTTTAGCCACGGACATGAACCTTGTCAATGGAAGAATGTCGGGGTTGAATGTAACAAAAGCGACTGTAAGTCTGAGCGGAATCACATGACGACACTTGTTTAATGGCTGCAGTCAAATGAATTGATGTTATACACAAAACACCATTGTGGTCTAGTCATCACACACGCCTACGGTAGATACAAACACTCTAGAAAAATGACAGCAGCGCTCTGCAAATGTCAAACATGAACGATAGATATATGGATCATTTGCATTATAGCTATATTTCCAATACATGTAAAACGAAGGCTCTTAGCAAACATTTTAATGAAATTGTATGAGGTACCGTAGTTATTGGCGTTTAACACGCGCTTTTAAAACTTAAATTTAAGCCAAAAAGCCTGCATGCGTGTCATACGCCGATAAATCTTCTGGTCACTGATTTAAAGCGTCCGCAGCAGCGGCTGCTTGTTCAGTATTAGCAGCACGGCCGCGGCCACTTTAAATCAGTGACCAGCGGCGGCTCCTCCCCGCTCTGCTTTTAATTTTTCTTACCCCCCTCCCTCATCATTCCCCCTTTTCTCTGCTTTTCATAGTTTTTTTTTTTATTTTCCTTACCTGTCTGCGCTTCGGCAGGCCAGGTCAGGCAGAGGGTCTTGTGGGCTGCGGTCAATGAAGCAGATGAGCGACGTCCTCTCCCGGCTTCTCTGCGCGGCATCAGTGACGTCACTTTTCATTTCCGGTAGTCGCCGCACTCTGAAGTCTGACTAGCGGCGGTTACAGGAAATGAAAAGTGACGTCACTGATGCCGCGCAGAGGAGCCGGGAGAGGACGTCACTCATCTGCTTCACTGACCGCAGCCTGCAGGACAGCCGAAGCGCAGCCAGGTAAGGAAAATAAAGAAACTATGAAAAGCAGGGAAAAGGGGGAATGATGAGGGAGGGGAAGAATAAACAGTGGTTTTCACGCTGCAGACCTCCAGATGTAGCAAAACTACGACTCCCAGCATGCCCGGACAGCCAACGGCTGTCCGGGCATGCTGGGAGTTGTAGTTTTTCAACATCTGGAGGTCTGCAGATTGAAGACCACATAGGAGGAACATGATGGGGGGGGGGGGGGGATGAGGAGACAGGGTGGGAGATGATGAGGGGGGAATGATGGGGGACATGATGAGACAGGGTGGGGGGATGATGAGACAGGGGGAAATGATGGTGGGGGAGGCACTAAATGCTTAATGTTTGTATGGCTAGTGGTGGTCTATGACAGGGGGAAATGATGAGACATGGGGGGTGGTGATGAGAGGGGTTAATGTGGCACAGGGACTGATAAAAGGGAAGGAATGATGTGGCACTGGAGGGGACAGGACCAAACTGAGGTGCAGAAGAAAACAAAGTTGGGGGGATGATGTGGCATTTAGTCCCAAGTCATTTATTTTACATTTTATTTTTTTAACTTAAATTTCTCTGTTAAAATGGGGGTGCGTGTATTATACGCCCATTTTCCCTCCTGAAGATGCTACGGAAGTAGTGAAACATGTAGAGGGGGCATTTTCAGCGTTTTAACATCGGTAGCTTGTGTGTGCAATATACTGTGGAACTGCAGTCCACATGTGGTTGAATATACTTACCAGTGGTCAACTGGAGGGAATATAAATATTACTACCAAGCACACACAAGCCCGTAGTTTTAAGATACACACTCATCATAAAAACTTTTTTAATATAATACGAATAAAAGTTAAGTTTTAGGGGTGGGATTTAATAAGGGTATCAGTGACCCTGGGCTTCCCAGGGTCAAAGGTTTTTGATTATTTATTACCCTAACCCATCCTGTTTTTTTTGTTTTTTTGTTGTTATACACCAGTGCGTGTTATACGCCGATAAATAAGGGACTTATAGAGATAGATAGATATCTCATTTGATCCCCAATGAATCAGCAAGCTTTCTGGCTCCCAGGCATCTTTTATACAGGTAATACCCTGAGATTAAGAGCACTCTCTCAAAGAGAGTGCTCCATAGATCAGCTTGTTACCTGTATAAATGACACCTGTCCGAGACAGAAATAATCAGATTTCTTCCATTTGCCAACGATCATTCACGTTGTGCACAATAGCCTAGCATTTTTTTTTAATGCTAGGCCATCCTAAAGGTTGGGAAAGTTATATCTCCTTCCTTTAGATTTCTCATTGCTGGAAATGCACTTGTAGCTTTGGCTCAAGAAACTGAATGAAAAACGACAGTAATTTTCCAAAAAATGCTGTGTTGAAACCCCCATAAAGAAGTGTTTTCCTTTTAGTAATAAAGGGTTAATAGGAGTAGATTCACACACAGGATCCACTGTGGATTTGAAGTTGTAAAATCTGGAATTGTGGTTCTTAAATACTTTTAACTTCTTTGTAAAATCTGCAACTACAGATCCAGTGTGTTACTATATTCCCTTAGTTCCTGTTCTCGCGGATGAATTTCATTGTGAAATAGCAGCTTGTTTCCTGCCGCGAGTTCTTAGAGAATACGCACTTTCCTGGGCGGCAATTAAACAGCTGAATGTCAATAGAAAATAGTAGAAAAATCCCTTAGGGAATAACTCGCGATACAGACCGTCATTTCTTTAATATCTTAGTTTTTTTCTTTTTTTTTTAAATTCTTTGGAATTATGTTAAAACATTGCATGCAGAAGTTTTAACATGATCCATTCCCAGGTCCCGTAAACAACCGTCTGCATTGTGAGTTATTCCCTAAGAGATTTTTCTACTATTTTTGATTGGCGTTCAGCTGTTTAATTGCTGCCCAGCAAAAGTGTGTATTATCTAAGATATCGTTGTGGAGGAGAAGTAGAGCTCTGAAAAGCTTTGGTGGAAAACTTTTTATTTTTTTTAATTTTTTTAAATTAACTGGTGCCAGAAAGTTCAACAGATTTGTAAATCACTTCTATTAAAAATTCTTAATCCTTCCAGTACTTATCAGCTGCTGTATACTACAGAGAAAATTCTTTTCTTTTGGGATTTATTTTCTGTCATGACCACAGTGCTCTCTGCTGACACCTCTGTCCATTTTAGGAATGGTCCAGGGCAGCATATGTTTGCTATGGGGATTTTCTCCTGCTCTGGACAGTTGCTGACATGGACAGAGGTGTCAGCAGAGAGCACTGTGGTCAGACAGAAAAGAAATTAAAAAAGAAAATAATTTCCTCTGTAGTATACAGCTGCTAATAAGTACTGAAAGGAATAAGATTTTTTTAATAGAAGTAATTTACAAATCTGTTTAACTTTCTGACATCAGTTGATTTAACGTTTTCCACCGGAGTACCCCTTTAAGTTTTGGAACTTTAGGACACAGATTGTGTTTGCAGTATTTCATGCTGCTAGTTTGAATGGGGGCAGATTTTCCACCGCAGACCCCGTTGACTTCAATGATGTCTGTGTCAAATTTTCTGTTGTTTCTCTATCACAAACTAATCAAGTTGGTATGCCATAAATATCTAATTGCATTTACTATTCACCATAATGTGCCAGTTTAGGTAACTGGGGGAGGGGTTTTTAGGTAACCTCACTGTCCGCCTTTGTATAGCGGCTGGACCCCCCCCTTTGTATAGTGGCTGGACACCCCCTCCCCCTTTGTACCGTGGCTGGACCCCCCCCCCCCCCATTTGTACCGTGGCTGGACCCCCCCCTTGTATAGTGGCTGGACCCCCCCCCTTGTATAGTGGCTGGACCCTTGTATAGTGGCTGGACCCTTGTATAGTGTCTGGACCCCCCTTTGTATAGTGTCTGGACCCCCCTTTGTATAGTGTCTGGACCCCCCTTTGTATAGTGTCTGGACCCCCCTTTGTATAGTGTCTGGACCCCCCTTTGTATAGTGTCTGGACCCCCCTTTGTATAGTGGCTGGACCCCCCTTTGTATAGTGTCTGGACCCCCCTTTGTATAGTGTCTGGACCCCCCTTTGTATAGTGGCTGGACCCCCCTTTGTATAGTGGCTGGACCCCCCTTTGTATAGTGGCTGAACCCTTGTATAGTGTCTGGACCCCCCCCCTTTGGATAGTGTCTGGACCCCCCCCTTTGGATAGTGGCTGGACCCCCCCCCTTTGTATAGTGGCTGGACCCCCCCTTTGGATAGTGGCTGGACCCCCCCCTTTGGATAGTGGCTGGACCCCCCCTTTGGATAGTGGCTGGACCCCCCCCTTTGGATAGTGGCTGGACCCCCCCTTTGGATAGTGGCTGGACCCCCCCTTTGGATAGTGGCTGGACCCCCCTTTGGATAGTGGCTGGACCCCCCTTTGGATAGTGGCTGGACCCCCCTTTGGATAGTGGCTGGACCCCCCTTTGGATAGTGGCTGGACCCCCCTTTGGATAGTGGCTGGACCCCCCTTTGGATAGTAGCTGGACCCCCCTTTGGATAGTGGCTGGACCCCCCTTTGGATAGTGGCTGGACCCCCCTTTGGATAGTGGCTGGACCCCCCCTTTGGATAGTGGCTCGACCCCCCCTTTGGATAGTGGCTCGACCCCCCCTTTGGATAGTGGCTGGACCCCCCTTTGGATAGTGGCTGGACCCCCCTTTGGATAGTGGCTGGACCCCCCTTTGGATAGTGGCTGGACCCCCCTTTGGATAGTGGCTGGACCCCCCTTTGGATAGTGGCTGGACCCCCCTTTGGATAGTGGCTGGACCCCCCTTTGGATAGTGGCTGGACCCCCCTTGTATAGTGGCTGGACCCGTTGTATAGTGGCTGGATCCTTTTGGATAGTGGCTGGATCCTTTTGGATAGTGGCTGGACCCCCCCTTGTATAGTGGCTGGACCCCCCGTTGTATAGTGGCTGGACCCGTTGTATAGTGGCTGGATCCTTACCACTCATATGCTTTAAATGTCTGATAGGAGGCAAAACCCCATTTAACTTCTTGATTTGCTCAATTTTGAAAGAAGGGGTTAACAAAAGTGTATGGCAGGTAAACTGTAAATATCTAAAGGCAGCATGATAATATGGGACCGTGTATGAGGATATTACACTAGTCTAGAAGCAGCTGACAGGGAATATGTACACTCATACAATGAAGATTAGACAGTGAGTGTGACATATCTGTCTGTTTTCCTGACTTCCATGATGCTTATACTTTATCTGCATGTGACCTTATCGAGTAGCATCATGAACCATTATCTGATGTCACATACTGCACGTGTCTTTGTTTTGCAGAGGCCATAAACTGTCTTCTGCGGGCAATCGAAATCTACACGGACATGGTGAGTCGCTGCTCTGCAGTCTTTTTGTGATTTTCTATGGTAGATTATCTTCATTTTCTCAGGCTTTTCTGATGGAGATCCTCGATTTATGTAAATGAAATATTGTTTTTAAAGGAAATCTCTCACCAGTGTCACCTACACTAACCTGTCAGTACAGGAAGGTAGTGCAGGTGACACGATACTTACCTTGCCCCGTTCTGTGCAGTCGTTCCTTGGTAATCTTAGAAACATAGAATGTGTCGGCAGATAAGAACCATTTGGCACATCTAGTCTGCCCAATAATCTGAATCCTATCAATAGTCCCTGGCCCTATCTTATATGAAGGATAGCCTTATGCTTATCCCATGCACTTCACTGTATTTGCAGCGATCACTTCTGCAGGAAGGTTATTCCATGCATCCACTACTCTCTCAGTAAAGTAATACTTCCTGATATTACTGCAGAAACCTTTCCCCTCTAATTTAAAACAATGTCCTCTTGTGATAGTTTTTCTTCTTTTAAATATGTTCTCCTCCTTTACCGTGTTGATTCCCTTTATGTATTTAAAAGTCTCTATCATATCCCCTCTGTCTCTTCTTTCTTCCAAGCTATACATGTCAAGGTCCATTAACCTTTCCTGCTCTTCTCTGAACTCTCTCTAGAGTATCTATATAGTTTTGTGGAGATATGTCCTCTAGTACTGCGCACAATACTCCAAATGAGGTCTCACCAGTGTTCTGTACAGCGGCATGAGCACTTCTCTCTTTCTACTGCTTATACCTCTCCCTATACATCCAAGCATTCTGCTAGCGTTTCCTGCTGCTCTATTACATTGTCTTCCTACCTTTAAGTCTTCTGAAATAATTACTCCTAAATCCCTCTCCTCAGATACTGAGGTCAGGACTGTGTCAAATAATCTATATTCTGCCCGAGGGTTTTTATGCCCCAGGTCCATTATTTTGCATTTATCCACATTAAATTTCAGTTGCCAGAGTTCTGACCATTCTTCTAGTTTGCCTAAATCCTTTTCCATTTGGCTTATCCCTCCAGGAACATCAGCCCTGTTACAAATCTTTGTGTCATCAGCAAAAAGACCAAAACCATCGAGACCTTCTGTAATATCACTAATGAAGATATTAAACAAAATGGGTCCCAGTACAGATCCCTGAGGTCCCCACTGGTGACAAGACCTTGCTCTGAATATTCTCCATTGACTACAACCCTCTGTTGTCTGTTACTCAGCCGCTGCCTAATCCACTCAGCAATATGGGAGTCCAATGACTGCAGTTTATTGATAAGTCTTCTATGTGGGACAGGGTCAAAAGCCTTACTAAAATCTAGATATGAGATGGCTACTGCCATCTATTATTTTAGTCACCCAGTCAAAAAAATCAATAAGATTAATCTGACATGATCTCCCTGAAGTAAACCCATGTTGTTTTTCATCTTGCAATCCATGGGATTTTAGATGTTCCACAATCCTATCCTTTAGTAGGATTTCCATTAATTTCCACACTATTGATGTCAGACTTACTGGCCTATAGTTGCTTGATTCCTCCTTACTACCTTTTCTTGTGAATGGGCACGACATTTGCTAATTTCCAATCTTCCGGGACGACTCCTGTTACCAGTGATTGGTTAAATAAATCTGTTAACGGTTTTGCTAGTTTGTCGCTAAGCCCTTTTAATAATTTTGGGTGTATCCCATCAAGCCCCTGTGACTTATTTGTCTTAACTTTAGACAGCAAATGTAGAACCTCTTCCTCTGTAAAGACACATGCATCAAACGATTCATTAGTCTTCCTCCCTAATTGAGGTCTTTTTCCTTCTTTTTCTTCTGTAAAAACTGAAGTATTCATTAAGGCAGTCGGCTAGTCCTTAATTCTCTTCTACATAACTTCCTTCCTTTTGTTTTTTATTTAAATATTCCTTGTTTTAATTTCCTTTTTTCATTTATATATCTGAAGAATGTCTTATCCCCTTTTCTTCTGCCTGTGCTTTAGACGTTCTTATGATTATGGCCACTTCTGCTGAGTGCCACAGTGGTCTCTTTCTTTTTCTGCTTTTACTGACAAGTCTAATACAATTTTCTGTTGCCTTCAATAAAGCGTCTTTTACGTAGTCCCATTTCTCCTGGACTCCATGTAATCCCTTCCAGTCTGATAGGGACTCATTTATGACTAATCTCATTTTTGAAAAGCCTGTTTTTCTAAAATCTAAACACTGTTCTTATATTAAACCACACTGACTGGTGATCACTAGATCCGAAGCTTTTGCCTACAATAACATCATATACCAAATCCCCTTTGTGAATACCAAATCCAAAATGGCCTCCCTCCGGGTTGGCTCTTCAACCACTTGTTGTAGAGATAATCCCAGTAGGAAATTTAGAATAGCTGTACTCCTGGCAGAACTTGCTATTTTGGTTTTCCAGTTTATATCCGGAAGATTGAAGTCTCCCATAATAATAACTTCTCCTTTCATTGTCATTTTAGGTATTTCATCAACTAGTAGATCATCTAATTCTTTAACTTGGCCAGGTGGTTTATATATCACACCTACACAAGTTACTGTATGATTACCAAATTGCAACGTAACTCAAATCGACTCTGTTGGCCTCACTAACTTGTATTAGGTTAGATTTTATGCTATCTTTCACATACAGGGCCACTACTCCACTTTCATTAAACCATGTCTCAGAAACAGCCACTAAATCTACATGCCATTATTGACCGAAGTTCATTTATGATATTACCTAAACTGTGAGCATTTGTAGACAGGACTCTGAGTTTGTCATTTCTTAACCTCTGTGCTACTGACATGTTCTGGCATTGTTTCGGGGGCAATGGGACTCCTGGATTATCACTCTTTTGCCCCCCTTTTCCTAGTTTAAATACTCCTTAGCAAATTCTTGGAATTTTTTTTGAGAGAAAGATGAAAACCATCTTTTTTGTACAGTTCCTTTCTATTCCAAGTAGAGCTATCATGAGACACAAAGCCAAATCCTTGCTCTTGACATCATTTACTGAGCCATAAGTTGAACTCCTTAATGCGCCTCTGCCTATCATTCTGAACGGTATGCACAGGCAGAACTTCAGAAAATGAAACAGTGGATGCAAAATTCTGTACATAATCACCAAGTGCGATAAGATTCCTTCACCTCTGAAACTCCATTGCAAGCCAGGTAATTTGTCCCTAGATGGACAAGAACATCCACGTCCCCTTCCTGCTTTGCTTCCTTAACAATATTAAGAATCAGGGCCCGGCTAGGTCCCGCTACTAGAGAACTGCAGCCGTGACGTCACTAAGCTCCGCCTGTGCCCCATGCCGGGCCCAGGGCTGAAGATACCGTAGAGGATTACCAAAGAACGACTGCTCGGAACGGGACAAGGTAAGTATCGTTATTACTATCACCTGCACTACCTGTCTGTACAGACAGGTTAGTGCTGGTGACACTGGTGACAGATTTCCTTTTAATGGTACTCAAGGATGGACTTTTACTTTAAAGAATTATTCCCATCTCAATGTTTATGGCAAATCCACAGGATACACCATATATGTCTGATAGATGCTGTTTTCACCTCTGGCACCCACAGCCTATTTCAGTGTTTCCCAAACAGGGTGCCTCCGGGTGTTGCAAAACTACAACTCCCAGCATGCCCGGACAGCCTTTGGCTGTCCGGGCATGCTGGGAGTTGTAGTTTTGCAACACTTGGAGGCACCCTTTTTGGGAAACACTGGCCTATGTCAAGAAAGAATGTTCCGCAGCCCCATGCTGACTTTCTTGCAATGGCCAGAGTTGGTCAGCAAGGCAGGTTGTTTTACTCCCATTACATAACTCCCATAATAACTTTCAGTGGCCCTCAAACTCGAGATAAAAGCATGTTCCACCTTTTGGGACCCTTTCCTTTCAGACATTTACGGCATATCCTGTGAATATGCTATAAATGATGATATGGAAAATGGCATAATCAGATTTTCTCATGAATTGCATTGGGGGACACAGCACCATGGGTATAGGCTCATGCCACTAGGAGGCGTCACTAGACATAAAAAAAGTGTTGCCTCTGTACTCTATACCCCTCCTACCCACACTAGCCTAACCAGACTCTGGCCTACTGTCCGTAGGAGGCAGACAGGATTAGGTTTGCTGTATTTATTTATTTATTTATTTTAATTTAACTTTTTCCCTTTTTTATGTTTATCGGGGGGGGGGGGGGGGGGGGGGGGGTTGTCAGCATGGGCTGCCACACTAGATGTAATCCCAATTTCCCCCCTGAGGATACCAGGTATTTTAGCCCCCTCATATCTTTCCGCCCAGGCCTCCTGGCACCAGGCATGCTTGAAGTTGTAGTTTAGGAGGTCGTTCCTTTTGCAACCACTGCTGTACGCTGTATCTCTATGCCCGGGCTGCAAAAGATAAAGAAAATAAACTTTAACGTACCTACGTCGGCCTTACGCTGGGGACGGGAACGTCGGAGAGCCGTCAGCCTATCACTGGCTGCAGCGATGTCCTGCCCCGGCCAGTGATAGATTGAGCTGGCTTTTTACATGACAGTGGGCTCAGCCTATCACTGGCCGGGGCGGGACATTGCTGCAGCCAGTGATAGGCTGACTGCTCTCCGACGTTCCCGTCCCCAGCGTAAGGCCGACGTAGGCAAGTTAAAGTTTATTTTACAGCTTACAGCAGTGGTCTCAAACCTGCGGACCTCCAGCTGTTGCAAAACTACAACTCCCAGCATGCCCGGACATGCTGGGAGTTGTAGTTTTGCAACATCTGGAGGTCCGCAGGTTGGGGACCACTGGCATACAGTATAGAGTTCCAGCGCCGGTGTCGGACCGCAACAAACAGGAGGAGGGCAGTGCTTGCGGGTGACATATGTGAGCAGTACCCCGCTGGGCTGATAATTAATTGGGGGGGGGGGGGGGGGGGAGCAGAACAGCGATGGTGGGTCACATGTGATTAGTTCCCCGATGTGGGGACAGCGCTGCGCTGGGCTGATAATTCATTCCCAAGGGGGAGGGGCCCAACCGGTATTGCGGTATGGGAAAAATTCACATCGTGCAGCCCAAAAATTTCGGTATTTGGTATGAACCGGTATACCACCCAGCCCTACCTCCATGTTTATTTTCAACTGCTGCTCCTGGATTCAGGCTGCAGCTTCTCCCCCCCCCCCCCCCCAACCCCCCCCCCCCGGGACACCCAGAATCCTGCCGCACCCCCTCTCCCATCCAGTGGCCTGGCTCACATTAGCCCCCCGTTGCTGTCACATGTAGGCTGCAGCTGTGCAGGCCTCTCCTGGTATCTTCATGTGCATCTTTCCTCCTTCAGGTGGTCCCAGCTTTTAGTTGGGACATGACACAGAAGGCCAGACTTCCCACCTTTGCTCTGCCCTCGCTGCGCTTCCTTCTCCTAGTCTCCAGGAATAGACTACAGCAGTGTCTCCCAACCAGTGTGCCTCCAGCTGTTGCAAAGCTACAACTCCCAGCATGCCCAGACAACATGCTAGGAGTTGTAATTTTGCAACAGCTGGAGGCACGCTGGTTGGGAAACACTGGAATAGTTATTAGTAGATAGTAATGATAACCCAATTTTGTTATGTGTGTAGATAAAAACATTTCTTGCATTTAGGTGGAGATTTAGAATGTTGTCTTATAGTCAGATTTTCTTTTTTTCCCCATAGTAACCAATCAGAGCACAGCTTTCATTTTACCAGAGCAAAAGGAGGTATGAAAGCTGAGCTGTGATTTTTTTTCCTATGGGCAACATGTTACGTAGAACCGCATAGTGTGGACTCCACTTCATACATTTTTAAGGATTCTGTTCTTGTTTCTCACAGGGAAGATTCACCATTGCAGCCAAACATCATATATCCATAGCTGAGATCTACGAGTCCGAGCTGGTGGACGTAGAGAAGGTTTGTTACCAGATTTTCTTAGTACACAACACAATTGTTCCCTCTGTCACCCCATTATACCTACATGCAATGTAATCACAGGGCTCCTATGTCTTCCATTTGTGTTCATCTATTAGGTCCTGCCTTGCGGGACCTAATGGGCCACTGAACCAAAGTATTTAGGCAAAGAAAATTCCCCCCCCCCCCCCCCCGCTTTATTCTGAAAAAAAAAAAAAAATAGGTTTAACCCCTTTACTCCTTTTTTTTACCTTTTAATGACCAAGGCATTCAGATTTTTAAAATCTGACATGTGTCCCCTTTTTGGTAATAACTCGCTTTTACATATGAAAGCAATTCTGAGATTGTTGTTTTTCTTTTTTTTGTGACATATTGTAATTTACATTAGTGGTAAATTTCTATTGATATAGTTAGGGTTTTTTGTGAGAAAAAATCCCAAATCTTGTGAAAAATTTATATTTTTCTAGATTTGAAATTTATTCTTGTAGGACGAAAATTCATGTCACCAATTTAATGATTAGTTCACATCTACAATATGATAAACATTCATTCACCTTCTTAGAATGTGACAAGGTTCATAAGTGTAGCAGCAATTTTCCAGATTTTCAAGCAAATTTCAAAATCAGATTTTTCAGGGACCAGTTCAGTTCTGGGTGCTGCGGGTGGTCGTCTCTGTCGGGGCTCCTCTTCTCTGCCGATTGCTTCACTGTCAGAACCAACAGAGGAGGGGGGGAAGGAGGAGACCACGCATATGTCACTGCTATTGGTCTGTCAGTACAAGCAGCGATCGCCGGCTTGCGACCACTGCAATTGGTCCCCGGCCGGCTTCAGGGATGCTGCACATCCGAGCTCACTAAACTTTTACTGCGCTCAGCAGTGATAGTTTAAAATGATCAGGTACATGTACGTTGTGATGCGGCAAGTCAGCCTTAATCACCACGTGCATGTACCTGATATTGCTGGAACGAGTTAAGGAATACTGCGTGTTAAGCTTGTGGGATTTTTTTTTTTTATATCTGACACAATGGTAATTTTGCTTAAGAAAAAAAAAAAAAAATAATCTACTTACCTCCTGCTGCTCCTCTGGTATCCCGCTTTGGTCCCCATTTCACTCCCCTTTTAGATTCCCTTTGGTCAATACATCATGTTGCGGCTCAGCAAACCACCAGCCATATTATTGTCCTGCCTCAGCCAGTGATTTAGCTTGGCCGCAATCTGACACATATGGAGGGACATTTATCAATCTTTGCTTATGTATCCTTTTTTTTAGTAATTTTTTCCTTACTTTTTTTTTGCTTATGTGTGACTTATTTATCAACTGCTTTCAGCCTGTTGATAATTTTCTTTCACCTAAGCAATTTTTCCTTTTTTCCTTTGGTAGTAGCTTTTTCTGCTCCATGTCTGAGCTGGAGTAAATTTAGTCAATTTTTAACCCTGTTTTTTGCGCAGTTGCGACTGTCTCAGTTAATAAATACCTGACTACCCGTAGTCCATTTTAAAATTATTACTACGTAGTTAATTTTTGGAAAACTTGCTTTTCTCGCTTTGCAGTCAAAATGTCGCACGAAAAATCGCGTACTTGCAGTTGCGACAATTATAGTAAAGAAAACCTGACTAAACCCGTTAATAAATGTCCATAATTGAGTCCTGGCACAAGACTTCTTCCTGGTGTTATGGCTCAATATGTCAGATTGTTGGGCCGCTGCGGCCAGCATTTTTCTAAGACACAGTTAATAATTTGTGTGATATAATTGGTGTAATTCCCAAATAAGGCATACATTTAATCAACCTAGTACCCCAAAACAGCCCTCGCACAGCTTTATTGGCTAAAAAATTAGTGTTGTGACTTATGGTGACACATGTAAAATGTATTTTTGTTGTTCAAAAGTTACTAACCTAAAAACGATATAAATTCTGTACTGATGTAATCTTATTGACCTACAGAATGAAGCGGACATGTCACTGAATGTACCGAAATCTTGGCACAAAACTAAGAGAAAATATTTTTGGACACTGTTTACTCCCTTATATGTACTCCAAAATAGTGCTGATAAAAATATAGCTTGTCGTGAAATTAACAAGCCCTCTTATGGCTAGATCAATGGAAAACGGAAAAGAAATGTAATGGCTCTCGGAATGCAGTGACATAACTGTGTCCTTAGGGCCCACCATAGGGGTCAGAAGGTGCTCAGACGTGATATGGGAGTGCAATACCCACAAAATGATGTGATCGTACCAGACCACAAAATTTTATTTTATTTTATTGTGATGCAATTGACATGTTTTCAGCCTTTTATGTATTTGCTTTCCAGGCAATAGCCCACTATGAGCAGGCAGCAGACTACTACAAGGGAGAGGAGTCTAACAGGTTAGTTACTGACGGATCATACATTTCCAGCAGAACAGTTTATGGGGTACCTCTGTTTTCCACATCTGTAAAAGAAGCATTTGGGATGATAAATCTCTTCTGAATGTGTATTTTTTTTTCTCCTTCTCTTACAGTTCTGCCAACAAATGTCTTCTAAAAGTTGCCACTTACGCAGCCCAATTGGAGCAATACCCAAAAGCTGTAGAAATCTATGAGCAGGTAGTTACGTACCCCTTATATCTGGGGTATGGCACTGACTTAGTGAAAGGTGGTTACGTGCAGAGCTTCTGACTTTTGTATCTTTGTTAGGTTGGCACCAATGCAATGGACAGCCCTCTACTGAAGTACAGTGCCAAAGAGTATTTCTTCAAAGCTGCCCTTTGCCATTTCTGCATTGATATGTTCAACGCTAAGGTAGGAGACTGGTGTAGATGGGTACACAATGGCCCTTGTTTACTAAGAGTGTTGTGTAGGTTTCTTTGTGGGTTTTAATTCCCTACAGTTTATTTTCCACGGTATTTACTAAGGTTTCCCTACATTTCCCACTTTCCCTACATTTTGCTTTTTATACACATGTTCTGATCTGTAGGGTTTTCCTCAGCTCAAATCCATCACATTTTATGTGGAAACTTTAGTAAATATGTAGTTTTTTTGTGAAAATGTCAGGAACACGCCCCTTTTCAGAGACCACGCCCCTTTCCCGACGGTCACGCCCCTTTTCCGGGTTTTCTTAGCAAAATAGAGAGTTTAGTCGGGTTTTTCAATTCTGGTGCAAATTCTGGCGCACAATCTGCCGCAGACAACATTTTTGGCGTAATGCAACAGAATTTGGCGCATAACCCAACAAAACATGTCGGGTTTGCAGTAGTAAATGAGGGCCAATAGGTTTTATGCTTGAATTACTGACTGGTGTGTTTGCGTCACAGCTCGCTGTCCAGAAATACGAGGAGATGTTCCCAGCGTTCTCCGATTCCAGAGAGTGTAAACTTATTAAGGTAAATACCTAGTCCTGCAGTGAAAAAAGAAAAAAAAACTATTTATGAAATATCATAGCTGAAGGAATTACTAAGTAAAATAGTTTGAAAATGCTGAAAATGTAAAAATAATAATAAAATATTGTAACATACTTACATGATTGGTTCTGTGCTGCCAGTTTGTCATGTACTTTTGTAAAATGTCTGAGCAGCCTTACTAAGAATAGTCATCTCTCATTACAGAAACTTCTTGATGCTCATGAAGAACAGAACGTGGACAACTATACAGATGCTGTAAGTGTAATGGGGCTTTTAATTGTTGTTTTTTAGCTAGTACTGGGGCTTGTGTCTAAAAACTGTTTATCGTGGTGTCTAGTAAGGCTGTGTTCTTATGCTCATACACTGTTTTTTGGGATTACTTTTAAGATGTAAAGCGACCAACGACTGTTATCAGAAAACACATGGAGTAGATACAGTCATGGCCGTAAATGTTGGCACCCCTGAAATTTTTCAAGAAAATGAAGTATTTCTCACAGAAAAGGATTGCAGTAACACATGTTTTGCTATATACATGTTTATTCCCTTTGTGTGTATTGGAACTAAACCAAAAAAGGGAGGAAAAAAAGCAAATTGGACATAATGTCACCAAACTCCAAAAATGGTCTGGACAGAATGATTGGTACCCTTTCAAAATTGTGGAAAAATAAGATTGTTTCAAGCAAGTGATGCTCCTTTAACCCGATAACGACCACGGACGAGTATAGACGTCCAAGTTGGCGGGCGTTCCCGCACCTGGACGTCTATACTCGTCCATTCTTCTCGTGGGTGCTGCCCAGTGCACCCACGAGATCGCGGCAGGGACTCGGCTGTATCACACAGCCGGGACCCTGCTGCACTGCCAGGACCGAAGTAAACTTCGGTCCCGGCAGTTTTAACCCTTACAGCCACAGTCGGAAGTGACCGCGGGCTGTAAGTGTTATGACAGAGGGAGGGAGCTCCCTCTGTCACTCCTGCAGCACCCCGCATCGCGATCGCGGGGTGCTGTGTGTGTCCGCGGCTGGCCGGGACCTGCCGCACTGCCGGGAGTGAAGTTCACTTCACTTCCGGCAGTTTAACCCTTACAGCCGCGGTCAGAAGTGACCGCGGCTGTAAGGAGTTCTGACAGAGGGAGGGGGCTCCCTCTGTCTCCTCTGCAGCACCCCGCAGCGCGATCGCGAGGTGCTGTATGTGGCCGCACTGCCGGGAGTGAAGTTCACTTCACTCCCGACAGTTTAACCCCTACAGCCGCAGTCAGAAGTGACCGCGCGCTGTAAGGAGTTCTGACAGAGGGAGGGGGCTCCCTCTGTCTCTCCTGCAGCACCCCGGAGCATCGCGGGGTGCTGCTGCATACCTGGGCTGCCGGGGGTCCTACAAAGACCCCCAGGTCTGCCCTGGGTATTGCCTGCCAGTGAAATATGCTGCCTGCTAGTGAAAACTGGCAGGCAGCATATAACTGCAATGCTTTGGAATACTAAGTATTCCAAAGCATTAAAAAGTGTAAAAATAAATAAATAAAATAAAAGTGTAAAAATAAATAAAAATGTAATAAAAGTGTAAAAAAAATATATATATTAAATATACATTTATTAAATGAATCTAATAAAAAAAAAAAAGCATAATGTGTAGGATCGCATTGGCGGACATCCGCAGCATGTAATATGCTGCGGATGTCCGCCACGTGATCCTACACATTATGCAGCAGTCACGGTAATGAGCTCGCTGCTGCGGCTGGGTAGCTTTGCGCGTCCACTCATAGCGGCGGATTTTCCGCCAGCAGTCATGAGCGGACACACTGAGCTACCCAGCCGCAGCAGTGATGGATATATTCGCCATGAGCGGGTGCTTATTCCCACAACATGGCGGATATATCCATCAGGAGCCTTAACTGTCACAGACAGACGCGTTTTACTGCCAGCCGACCAGCCAATAACTTGTAGGGGTGCGGTATATAAATGGGGTCACTTGTGGGGGTGGGGGTACTGTTCTGCCCTGAAAGCCAAATGGCGCTCCTCTCCTTCTGAGTCCTACCACGCGGCCAGGAACCATATATGGCCAAAGCGGGGGTATTTCCGAACATGGGACAAGCAGCTAAATAAAATATAGGGTGCATTTCTTTCAATATCAGAAGTGATGTACAAAAAATATGCCCCCCAAATGATGCATTTGTGAAAAATTGCAATTTTCGAATTTTTAACACTGACTTTGTAATAATTCCTGCCCAAAAACTATGGTGTTAAAATACTCACTGTACCCCCTAGCGAATACCTTGAGGGGTCTAGTTTTTAAAATGGGGTCATTTGGGGGGTGTTCCTATGTTCTACTACCTTTTAATTTCTGCAAACCTTGCATAGCACATAAAAAAAATTTACTTTTCAAAATTTTCAAAATTTCAAGTTAAATTGTTAGGCTTCTAACTAATTTAAAATGTTAATTAAAAACTAAAAAATGACGTCAAAATAAAGTAGACATCTGAAAGTATAAGTTTCATGAACTATTTGGTCAGTAAGTATAAATATATGCAACCAATTAGTGTTAAAATAGCAAAAAATCTTAATTTTTTGTAAAAATTTCATGATTTTTTGCATTATAAAAAAACTACGAATGATATCGGCTTACTTTTACTATGTACATGAAGGGCAACTTGTGACAAAAAAACAATGTCAGAATTATCGTGATTGGCAAAACGTTACGAGAGTTATTCTCTAATAAAGACAGACATCCCCGATTTGAAAAAACAGGCCTGGTCTTTCAGGGGCGTACAGGTTTATTTGCATTGGTCCTTAAGGGGTTAAACTCACCTGGGGTGAGGTGTGGGCAATATAAAAATCACACCTGAATGCAGATAAAAAGGAGTCTTTGGATTGTGTGTCTGTTTGTGCCACACTAAGCATGGACAACAAAAAGAGAAGAGAACTGTCTGAGGACTTGTAACTTTGAGATTGTTGATATTTTGGTTCTCAAGTCCATCTCCAGAGATCTAGATTTGCCTTTGTCCACAGTGCGCAACATTATCAAGAAGTTTGCAACCCATGGCACTGTAGCTAATCTCCCTGGGCGTGGACAGAAGAGAAAAATTGATGAAAGGCGTCAACGCAGGATAGTCCGGATGGTAGATAAGCAGCCCCAAACAAGTTCCAAAGATATTCAAGCTGTCCTGCAGGCTCAGGGAGCATCAGTGTCATCGCGAACTATCCGTCGACATGAAACGCTATGAGAGGAGACCCAGGAGGACCCCACTGTTGACACATAGACATAAAAAAGGAAGACTACATTTTGCCAAAATGAACTTGAGTAAGCAAAAATCCTTCTGGGAAAACGTCTTGTGGACAGAGGAGACCAAGAGAGAGCTTTTTGGTAAAACACATCATTCTACTGTTTACCGAAAAAGGAATGAAGCCTACAAAGAAAAGAACACAGTATCTACAGTGAAATATAGTGGAGGGTCAATGATGTTTTGGGGTTGTTTTGCTTCCCCTGGCATTGGGTGCCTTGAATGTGTGCAAGACAGTGTCCAGATCTAAATCCCATTGAACCCCTGTGGAGAGATCTTAAAATTGCTGTTGGGAAAAGGAGCCTTCCAATAAGAGAGACCTGGAGCGGTTTACAAAGGAAGAGTGGTCCAACATTCCGGCTGTGAGGTGTAAGAAGCTTATTGATGGTTATAGGAAGCGACTGATATCAGTTATCTTTGTCCAAAGGGTGTGCAACCAAATATTAAGTTGAAGGGTGCCAATAATTGTGTCCAGACCATTTTTGGAGTTTGGTGACATTATGTCCAATTTGCTTTTTTTGCCTCCTTTTTTGGTTTAGTTCCAATACACACAAAGGGAATAAACATGTGAATAGCAAAACGTATGTGTTACTGCAATCCTTTTCTGTGAGAAATACTTCATTTTCTAGAAAAAAATCAGGGGTGCCAACATTTATGGCCATGACTGTATGAAAAAGGATGCACTCACCCGTCACAGCTTGCTTGAAGAAGTTTATTTACAAACAGCACGGCATAGTACAGCGGGTAGATACAGAGGAGCGGCTTCACAGCGACAGACTTGTTTCCTGCGCCCAAGCGCACTTCCTCGGGCTGCCGATCGGCCTCTCTCCCCACAACAATATGCGTGCGGTCAGCAGAGTGGGGTCAGGAGGAAAAGCTGTTGAACAACGTATTAAAGCTGGAAGTACTCTAAGATATTAGATGATTATCCCATTCAAATTAGAGCGGTATTAAAACTTAAAACACTAATCCCTATCAACAGGATTGGAGATTAGTGTCTGATCATAGGGGTTCCAACCGATGGGATCCCCTGTGCTCTCCAGACTGGTGACCCAAGTGTCGCCTCGGAATGGAGCAGCGAGTCTCACATGCCCCTCCGTTTACTTTGTCTATGGAGCTGCCAGAGATGGCTGAGCACTGTACCCCTTTATGGATAGAAAGTGAAACAGTACAGAGTCTGGTGGTAGCTTATCTTCAATGACAACTGAAGGACCAGACATGTTGAAATCCAACATTGGCCAAACCTACCGATTGGAGCAGGGCGGACTACCTATTCAGTGTGTATGGTGGTGTCCCTACTCTTTTATGGCAAATGCCTTAAGAAAAAATGCCTCTGGGACTGCAATACCAGCTCATTGAACCCTTAAAGGGGTTATCCAGGAAAAAAACTTTATATAAGCAACTGGCTTCAGAAAGTTAAGTTGTTCTTTTCTGTCTAAGTGCTTTCTGATGACACCTGTCTCGGGAACTGTCCAGAGTAGAAGCAAATCCCCATAGCAAACCTCTTCTACTCTGTGCAGTTCCCGAGACAAGCAGAGATGTCAGCAGAGAGCACTGTTGCTAGACAGAAGAGAAAAGCTCAACTTCAGCAGCTGATAATTATAGGAAGGATTAAGATTTTTTATTAGAAGTAATTTACAAATCTGTGTAATTTTCTGGAGCCAATTGATATATAAAGAAATATTTTTTTCCTGGAATAATTCTTTAAAATTTCAGGGTATCAATAAATTCCCTCTATATATAAATTGAGTTTTTATGTGATTTTTCTAATCAGCCAAACGCTCCTAGTTTACATTGCCAAAAAAAAACTACAGTCATTTCACCCATTTTCTCTTCCAACAGGTCAAAGAGTTTGATTCCATCTCCCGTCTGGACCAGTGGCTAACCACAATGCTATTGCGCATCAAGAAAACCATTAAAGGAGAAGAGGAGGATTTGCGTTAATGGCCATCTTTGTTCTCCTTCCCCATTAGCCAGAGCCCACTTCAGGAATTTTTAGGGTGGAATGGGGGAACACTGCTAATACCCATTACATATTTGACATAAACGTTTTACCGAGCACAAGATCCTCTGTTTCTCCTATTGACTCCTATTTAGGGATCATCTGCTGACTACACAGACTGGATGCAAGCTTCTTGTGTGGGTTCCATTGAAGGCACCATAAATGAACTCTATTCTATACACATGCAGGCTGCAGTCACTGTGTGTAGTCACCAGAGGGTCTTGAGATCACAGAGCTAGTATACAGTACCGCAGCTGTGTATTGTGACTTTTTTTGCACGTTTTTAGCGACTAAGGTTAATGCCTTAGTCAACTTAGGTGGGTTCCATCCACCACTGTCACAACTTGACAGTATATTTGTGCAATCCTTGCTTTTGGAGTGGAAAGCTCAGTCATTGTACTATTGCATGGATCATGGCGGCATGGAATGGGGGGGGGGGGGGGATGAGAAAACTTCTTGGAGTTGTTATCCTGTACTCTATAATATATAATTTACCTTTTTAAAGATATCCTTACTTGCAGCTCGACCAAATATTGGGGTTCTGTATATTTTAGTTATAGGCCAATGGCCAAGGCTAGGTGTGCCTATAGGAATAAGGTCATTGCACCATAAAACCTTTTTATAGGCCTGTACAGAGTATATAAAAAGGGCAAAAAATCTATAAATACATAATCATATAAATCTAATAACAGCTGCACACTATAGACTTGGCACAACTCGTGAGATTTGGGTCCAGAAACAAACATTTTGACTTTCTTTGCTTTTAGTGAACGTAGCTGATGTCTGCATTTGAGGCTCTTGGTTGTGGGTGATGCCAAGCTGGCTCTCCAATACTGACTTGAAGGGCTCCATTGGAAGAGAGGTGGCATCACTTTACCCGCTGCAGCCAGCCCAGAGTGCTCAGTCAGTATGCTGTGCAATGGTTGTTCCTTTTTTCTTGCATAGCGCTGTACACGTGCATATTTATCTGCATTCTCAAAGGCAGGTTTATTTTTGTTCATTTCTTTTGTCTTGTCTGTCGTCTTGTGAACCATCTCATAAATATTGCAGCTGAGCCCGTGTTAAATAAAGCAAGTGGGATGTATCGTATGTGTGAACCATGGTCTTTCTTTATCAAATGTTACAACGAAGGCAGATCTTCTATAAGCTGCACCAAGATTGCATAAAGGCACAAACATGGGGATCCTATTAGAGAAACGCCTAAATATACGCTGCTCAAAAAAATAAAGGGAACACTTAAACAACACAGTACATTAGGAAACGTGGAGGAGGCCATAGGAGGGCAACAACCCAGCAGCAGGACCACTACCTCTGCCTTTGTGCAAGGAGGAGCACTGCCTGAGCCCTGCAAAATGACCTCCAGCAGGCCACAAATGTGCATGTGTCCACTCAAACGGTCAGAAACGGACTCCATGAGGGCCCGACGTCCACAGGTGGGGGTTGTGCTTACAGCCCAACACCATGTAGGTCATTTGGCATATGCCAGAGAACACCAAGATTGGCAAACTCAGGCTCTTCTCAGATGAAAGTGGGTTCACACTGAGCACATGTGACAGTCTGGAGACGCCGTGGAGAACATTCTGCTGTCTGCAATATCCTCCTGCATGACCTGTTTGGCAGTGGGTCTATAATGGTGTGGGGTGGCATTTCTTTGGGGGGGCCACACAGCCATCCATGTGCTTGGCAGAGGTAGCCTGACTGCCATTAGGCACCGAGATGAGATCCTCAGACCCCTTGTGAGACCATATGCTGGTGCAGTTGGCCCTGGGTTCCTCCTAATGCAAGACAATGCTAGACCTCATGTGGCTGGAGTGTGTCAGCAGTTCCTGCAAGAGGAAGGCATTGATGCTGTGGACTGGCCCGCCCATTACCCAGACCTGAATCTGATTGAGCACATCTGGGACATCATGTCTCGCTCCATCCACCACACACCACACACTGTCCAGGAGTTGGCGGATGCTTTAGTCCAGGTCTGGGAGGACATCCCTCAGGAGACCGCCACCTCATCAGGATCATGTCCAGGCATTGTAGGGAGGTCATACGGGCACGTGGAGACCACACACTACTGAGCCTCATTGTGACTTGTATTAAGGACATTACATAAAGTTGAATCAGCCTGTAGTGTGGTTTTCCACTTTGATTTTGAGTGTGATTCCATATCCAGACCTCCATGGGTTGATAAATTTTATTTCCATTGATCATTTTTGTGTGATTTTGTTGTCAGCACATTCAACTATGTAAAGATGAAAGTATTTCATACAATTAGTTCATTCATTCAGATCTAGGATGTGTTATCTTAGTGTTCCCTTTATTTTAATTTTTTTTGAGCAGTGTACGTTCACCTTATCGGGTTCGGGCATGTTCACACTACGGAATTTCCAAGCGGAGTTCCACCATGAAAATTATTGATCCCAGACTGAATGTGCTCAGTCTTTCGTTGGAATCTGCTCAGCAATGCGTTGCCATCTATACATTTCTAAGCGGTCTTAGTGTCGACTGATTCAGATAAAATCTCTGCCTGGACTATCTCTGGGTGGAGATTCCATAGTGTGAATGAGCCCTTACAGTCTGTAAGACAGTAAAGAGCAGAAATCTTCATGTCTCCTGCTTCAGTACCTGCTCCGAGCTGTCCCTGTCATCTCAATCCAATCCCGAGTGATGTGGTCTTTGCACTAGGCATTGTTCAGATCAAATGCCTGATGAAGTGGTCAGTAAGCTCCACAAAACGTTGCATTTTGGGTGATAAATGAACAGTTTCCCCATCAGCTGCATGTGATTGTTTCTTCAGCACCTCTCACTCTGTGCTCCATTTCTGGCAGGATTATCTGGTCCTAATGACCCAAACTAACAGCTTTAAAACTCTGCACATATTGGGCTAAATTGTGGGTGGTCCTAGTCTGATTGACAGCTATCCATGAATAAAGTGTGCATATAGGGAGCTCTCAGTCACTGAGTAGGACCACCCCCCTTGACTTCTTAGCACAGATTGAGCAGATATTTACATACATTCTGGAACTTTTTTCACAAGCCTATGTATCTGCTCAGCTCCTCCTGCTCTATAACATGAAGCCTTTGGACAGCACTGCATTTTCAATGTAACAGGTTTCCTTTCACAGTGCTGTTTACACTAGAATTATAGAGTAAGGACAGCTATGATAGATCCTGTTTCGATTGCTTTTCAATAGGGCTTATCACGTTTTTGATATTGTTTACAGCACCAGTCTCCAACCTCTAGCTTTGCAGCTGTATTATAGGGGTTGTCGTTGATTTTGTTGTACTTTTGGAAGAAATCATAACTACATGCATGAAAATTAATGTTTAATATTGTCATTTTCTGACCCATATAACTTTTATTTTTCCGCGTACGGGCCGGTATGAGGGCTCATTTTTTTGTGCCGTGATCTGAAGTTTTTAGCGGTATCATTTTTGTATTGATCAGATTTTTGATCACTTTTTATTCTTTTCATGATGTAAAAGAGTGACCAAAAATACACAATTTTGGAATTTTTTGCCGCATACGCTATTGACCGTGCGGTTTAATTAACTCTGTATTTTTATAGTTCAGACATTTACGCACGTGGCGATACCGGTTAAATTTAATAAGGAAGGGGTTAATGGGTGTTTTTTTTTTTTTTTACTTTCATAGAACCACATTGATCCACCCCACTGGACCACCAGGGATGGTTTAAGTGTCCTTTTAGATGCCGCTGTCAACTTTGACAGCGGCGATCTAAAGAGTTAACGGTCGGCCTTACACAAAAAAAAGGAAAGAACGGGCACCGCCTAAATACACACCCCTGGGTGCAAGCAAGTTGCCAAAATACACATACTATTTCAGAAAAAAGAGAAAGCCAGCAACTATGATGCTGCATACCAATAAATGTAATCAGTCTCATGTGCCATACAAAAAACATCTTTATTTCAATATGCAAAAAAAGAAGAGTATACAGACATTTAAAAACTATGAAAAAACATACATTCTGGATGGAGGAATGTAACCCTACTACACCCACCCCGTGCTGGGTAAATGACCCACTCTTCAGGGAGAGGACAATCCTGCCACAAAAATTGCTGAATAGAGAGTAACACCAGTTTCAAATATATAATGCAGTTAGAACAAAACGTTCACAAAGGTAATAACATCAAGATGAAATCAATTCCACACTATCCAAATATGAGCATACACACTGACATACATCTATCCAACTATCCTTACACCATAGCTGTATAGCGCTCCATGTTTTATCTGCATGTTCATGTTTCACCTATATCCTTGTGCTGGCAGTGTGCTGCTGCATTCTTCTGTTGCTGTATATCTAGCCTAGTAGCGTGCACCTGTGGGCCAGGTCCATATAATAGTTTGGTATCAACTAAAGTGCTGGCTGACTTATTCTTTGTCTGTATTACACATACGGGGGAGTGGCTACCTCCATGTTGGCCTTGCACCCCACCCACCTCTATCAGGTGTGTATATAAGGTGTCTTGGATGTTCCAGACCCTGCCATGCTTACTGAACTGTTCACACAGAGGCATATTCACAGTGTAGGGTCCGTCCCAAGGAGGCCACCTTATCGCGGTGGGACGGTCCAAGCTATTTGACCGCCGGCGGAGACAAATTTGCGAGCTAAGTGCCTCACTATCTCATAGTTTCACATTTGCATCTATTACACCATAGCTGTATAGCTCTCCATGTTTTAACTGCATATTCATGTTTCACCTATATCCTTGTGCTGGCAGTGTGCTGCTGCATTCTTCTGTTGCTGTCCAACTATCCTAATGGCTAGCAGGTCAAATCAAGATAAATACCAGTCCTAGTAAAGTGCATGTGACATGAGAGAGATGACCGTTTCTAGCTAGTGAAGGTGCAATGGCAGAATGTCCTCATCCCAAACACGGGGGCAGCAGACCCCATGCATTCCGCCTTCAACTAGAAAGGCTTCCTCAGGAGTGATCCATATTCCGCTCTCCCTCCCGCCCTTTTATCATGTAATAAATTATATACACCTGTTATATTACCTGTATGGCGTCTAACCCTGTTCCCTGAGTGTTGTGATGAGAACGAGGCTTGGCTCTCAATACAATGCACTAAGTGTCATAATGAGAATTCATAGTCGGCCGTGGCAACTGTCGCATGTTGGCTATTAACGCCGGCCCCCGGTATGGCACCGGCTCGAGTCGGGAGCCCATGCCATACAACTGTTGCTGTCTCAGGTCAAATAGTAAGTTAAAAAAAAAAAAAAAACACTCCCTCCCTACCTTTGTCATTTCCATGCCATCTGCGATATAACAGAGTTCTGTTGTCAGGGGACATAAGGCAAGACACTGCTGCGCCTACTAATTGGATGAGTGAGAGTCACGTTCCCAAACCTAGAAGTGCTGGACAGCGGGGAGAGGAGCTCCGTTGTACTGGCAGCATTGCTGGAGTTTTTAGAACTTGCCCTCTCCCTCACCAGATTTTAAGAAGAAGGTTTTGCTTGTACAACCCCTTTTTATTAATAATAATCCTAATGCTGAACATTCCACTGAGGGGCACATTATGACCTGCGGATGAATACAAGTTTTGTTTGACATGTTTTTGACCTGAAAGGGGTATTCTGCCTATAGACATCTTATCCTCTATCCAAAGGATTGGGGATAAGATGCCTGATCGCGGGGGGCCCGCCACCATGATCTCCGTGCAGCACCCAGCATTCTGTGCCGGGATGCTGCTCCAGTCTCCAAAACCTCCAAACCTGAGTTTCCGGGACTGAAGATGTGACATCATGCCATAGACATGAATGGAGGGGTCGTGGCGTGAGGCCACGTCTCCAGTCCCGGAGACTCCGAGGTTTCCAAGACTGGAGCAGCAGCCCAGCACAGAATCTTCAGACCTCTTATCCCCTATCCTTTTAAATACCCTGCAGTTTTAGCTGTCCTGGCATCCTGGGAGTTGTAGTTATGAAACAGCTGAAGGCACACTGGTCTAATCTACACTCTTTGTATCTACATTTTCTCTCAAATTCTAATATTTATCGATCTATCACTATTATGCTTTCAGTTCTGGTCTTTAGACCCATGATCAGGGTAAGAATTCTGTCTGCAATAAGAAGATATGAATGTAGCCCCAATTTGAACTAACATCCTATTTACTTCTCATGCTGGGAGTTGTAGTTTTGCAACAGCTAAAGTCCACAGTTTGGCGACCACTGTTATAGAGGTCTATGCAAGGAAAAACGCTACAATTTCTTGGTGGGAAAAAAAAGCCATACCCCCATTTAAAAAAAAAACTAGCACAAAATAACACCATATGGCTAGGTTTCCACACAGTATTTTTTGGAATACTGCCACTGTCATTTTTTGAGCCAAAGTCAAGAGTGGATCCTTAAAGGGTAAAAACAAAAATGCCATGCAGGTGACATTTCATATTTTCCTATTGACTCCCAGCTAACATCTGCAGCAATTTTGGCCAAAATAAACTCCATGATGCATGCACGCTGTTATTGGACCAAAACCCTGTGTATGTTTCCAGCCTTGGTTCGCTTTCACACTAGCGTAGTGCATTAAAGGGGTATTCCGGCTTTATACAACTTATCCCCTATCCAAAGGATAGGGGATAAGATGTCTGATCGCGGGGGTCCCACCGCTAGGGGACTCCCCACGATCTCTGTGCAGCCCCCGCACTCTGTGCCCGCAGCAGCCTCCTGGCCGTGGACAACGAATCGGGCGATTATTTGATAATGGGATTAGTCGACAACGAATCCCGTTATCGAATTTAATCGATGAATCGTTGCAGCTCTGGACAGCTGTTGGCTTGGGTCAGAACCACTGTCAGACTGGTTTGGGGCCATTATATGAAGGCAATAGTGGCTTTATATTACACCAGTGTGGTTGGCTTCAATGTGGCAAAAACTCTGAAAGTCTCCTCAGAATTCTGCCACGTGTATTCACATTTTAACCCCTTAAGGACCGAGCCCTTTTTCACCTTAAGAACCTGAGCATTTTTTGCAATTCTGACCACTGTCACTTTAAACATTAATAACTCTGGAATGCTTTTAGTTATCATTCTGATTCCGAGATTGTTTTTTCGTGACATATTCTACTTTAACTTAGTGGTAAAATTTTGTGGTATCTTGCATCTTTTCTTGGTGAAAAATCCCCAAATTTGATGAAAAAAATGAAAATTTTGCATTTTTCTAACTTTGAAGCTCTCTGCTTGTAAGGAAAATGGATATTCAAAATAATTTTTTTTTGGGTTCACATATACAATATGTCTACTTTATATTTGCATCATAAAATTTATGAGTTTTTACTTTTGGAAGACACTAGAGGGCTTCAAAGTTCAGCAGCAATTTTACAATTTTTCACAAAATTTTCAAACTCGCTATTTTTCATGGACCAGTTCAGGTTTGAAGTGGATTTGAAGGGTCTTCATATTAGAAATACCCCATAAAAGACCCCATTATAAAAACTACACCCCCCAAAGTATTCAAAATGATATTCAGTAAGTGTATTAACCCTTTAGGTGTTTCACAGGAATAGCAGCAAAGTGAAGGAGAAAATTCAAAATCTTCATTTTTTACATTCGCATGTTCTTGTAGACCCAATTTTTGAATTTTTGCAAGGGATAAAAAGGAGAAAATTTTTACTTGTATTTGAAACCCAATTTCTCTCGAGTAAGCACATACCTCATATGTCTATGTTAATTGTTCGGCGGGCGCAGTAGAGGGCTCAGAAGGGAAGGAGCGACAAATGGTTTTTGGGGGGCATGTCACCTTTAGGAAGCCCTTATAGTGCCAGGACAGCAAAAAAAAAACATGGCATACCATTTTGGAAACTAGACCCCTCAGGGAACGTAACAAGGGGTAAAGTGAACCTTAATACCCCACAGGTGTTTCACGACTTTTGCATATGTGAAATTTTTTTTTTTTTTTACCTAAAATGGTTGGTTTCCCAAAATTTTTACATTTTTAAAAAGGGTAATAGCAGAAAACACCCCCCAAAATTTGAAGCCCAATTTCTCCCGATTCAGAAAACACCCCATATGGGGGTGAAAAGTGCTCTGCTGGCGCACTACAGGTCTCAGAAGAGAAGGAGTCACATTTGGCTTTTTGAAAGCAAATTTTGCTCTGGGGGCATGCCGCATTTAGGAAGCCCCTATGGTGCCAGAACAGCAAAAAAAAACACATGGCATACTATTTTGGAAACTAGACCCCTCGGGGAACGTAACAAGGGGTAATGTGAACCTTAATACCCTACAGGTGTTTCATGACTTTTGTATATGTAAAAAAAAAATTTTTTTTTTTTACCTAAAATGCTTGTTTTCCCCAAAATTTTACATTTTTAAAAAGGGTAATAGCAGAAAATCACCCCCAAAATTTGAAGCCCAATTTCTCCCGAGTACGGCGATACCCCATATGTGACCCTAAACTGTTGCCTTGAAATACGACAGGACTTCAAAGTGAGAGCGCCATGTGCATTTGAGGCCTAAATTAGGGACTTGCATAGGGGTGGACATAGGGGTATTCTACGCCAGGGATTCCCAAACAGGGTGCCTCCAGCTGTTGTAAAACTCCCAGCATGCCTAGACAGTCAGTGGCTATCTGGCAATACTGGGAGTAGTTGTTTTGCAACAGCTGGAGGCTCCGTTCTGGAAACAGTGGCGTACCAGACGTTTTTCATTTTTATTGGGGAGGGGGGCTGTGTAGGGGTATGTGTATATGTAGTGTTTTTTACTTTTTATTTTGTGTTAGTGTAGTGTTTTTAGGGTACAGTCGCACGGGCGGGGGTTCACAGTAGTTTCTCGCTGGCAGCTTGAGCTGCAGCAGAAAATTTGCCGCAGCTCAAACTTGCAGCCGGATACTTACTGTAATCCTCCGCCCATGTGAGTGTACCGGTACGTTCACATTGGGGGGGGAAACATCCAGCTGTTGCAAAACTACAACTCCCAGCATGCACGGTCTATCAGTGGATGCTGGGAGTTGTAGTTTTGCAACCGCTGGAGGCTCCGTTTTGGAAACAGTGGCGTACCAGACGTTTTTCATTTTTATTGGGGAGGGGGGCTGTGTAGGGGTATGTGTATATGTAGTGTTTTTTACTTTTTATTTTATTTTGTGGTAGTGTAGTGTAGTGTTTTTAGGGTACAGTCACAGGGGCGGAGGGTTCACAGTAGTTTCTCGCTGGCAGTTTGAGCAGTGGCAGAAAATTTGCCGCAACTCAAACTTGCAGCCGGATACTTACTGTAATCCTCCGCCCATGTGAGTGTACCCTGTACGTTCACATGGGGGGGGGGGGAATACCTCCAGCTGTTGCAAAACTACAATTCCCAGCATGTATGGTCTATCAGTGCATGCTGGGAGTTGTAGTTTTGCAACAGCTGGAGACACACAGGTTGTGAAACACCGAGTTTGGTAACAAACTCAGTGTTTTGCAACCAGTGTGCCTTCAGCTGTTGCAAAAGCTACAACCCCCAGCATTTACAGACAGCGGAAGGGCATGCTGGGTCTTGTAGTTATGCAACAGCCGGAGGCATACTACATTGGCTGGGGATGCTGGGGATTGTAGTTATGCAACAGCTGGAGACACACTGGTTTGCTACTTAACTCAGTGAGCCTTCAGCTGTTGCAAAACTACAACTCTCAGCAGTCACCGACAGCCAACGGGCATGCTTGGAGTTGTAGTTATGCAACCACCAGATGCACCACTACAACTCCCAGCATGCACTTTAGCTGATTGTGCAAGCTGGGAGTTGTAGTTATACAACAGCTGAAGGTACACTTTTCCATAGAAAGAATGTGCCTCCAGCTGTTGCAAAACTACAAGTCCCAGCATGCCCATAAGGGCATGCTGGGAGTTGTGGTGGTCTGCCTCCTGCTGTTGCATAACTACAGCTCCCAGCATGCCCTTTTTGCATGCTGGGAGCTGTTGCTAAGCAACAGCAGGAGGCTGTCACTCACCTCCTGCTGCTGCTCCACGATGCCGCCGCACAGGTCAGTCCCTCGCCGCCACCGTCGCTCCTGGGGCCCCGATCCCAACAGGGACGCCGGGGATCGGGGTCCCCAGCACCCGGGGTAGTCTTCCCGCACCCGCTCACGTCTTCCGGAAGAGGGGCGGAGCGGGTTGCGGGAGTGACACCCGCAGCAGGCGCCCTGATTGGTCGGCCGGGAATCCGGCCGACGAATCAGGGCGATCGTGAGGTGGCACCAGTGCCACCTCACCCCTGCTGGCTCTGGTTGTTCAGCCAGTAATTCCGGGTCATCGGGTCACTGGAGACCCGATTGACCCGGAATCCGCCGCAGATCGCTGGACTGAATTGTCCAGCGATCTGCGGCAATCGCCGACATGGGGGGACATAATGACCCCCCTGGGCGATATGCCGGGATGCCTGCTGAACGATTTCAGCAGGCATCCGGCTCCGGCTCCGCTCCGGCTAGCGGCGGGGGCCGGAAATGCTCAGGGCGTATCCATATGCCCTCGGTCCTTAAGGACTTGGAAACGGGGGCGTATGGATACGCCCTATGTCCTTAAGGGGTTAATCTTATTTTCAGTTTATGATGTGGATCTGCCCTGATCCTTGGCCTGGGTTTCCAATACACTTATTGTGCCAAATGCTTTATTTGCAGACCGACCATATTGAGGTCTTTGGAGCACATATTGGTATATATTGTTTTCAACAGGAACACACACAAGGTAGTTCACACTGCAATGCAAAAAAAAAAGTAAGCAGGCGATATTAAAATTAATTTTTAAGCATATTTTAAGGTTAACTTTAACCCCTTAAGGACCCGGGCTTTTTCCGTTTTTTCATTTTCAATTTTTCCTCCTTAACTTTAAAAAATCATAACTCAAAAATTTTCACCTAAAATTCCACATGATGGCTTATTTTTTGCGTCACTAATTCTACTTTGTAATGACATTAGTCAAAAATCTACGGTGAAAAAAAATCAATGTGCGACAAAATTTATGAAAAAACACTATTTTGTAAGTTTTGGGGGCTTCCGTTTTTACGTAGTACATTTTTCGGCAAAGATGATACCTTATCTTTATTCTGTAGGTCCATACGATTAAAATGATACCCTACTTATATAGGTTTGATTTTGTATCACTTCAGAAATAAATCATGAATACATGCAGGAAAATGTATACGTTTAAAATGGTCATCTTCTGACCCCTATAACTTTTTTATTTTTCTGTGTTCAGGGCGCTATGAGGGTTAATTTTTTGCGCCGTGATCTGAAGTTTTTAGCGGTACCATTTTTGTTCTGATCAGACTTAGCGGTATAAAAAGTGATCAAAAAAGCGCTATTTTGGAATTTGGAAATTTTTTGCGCATAGGCCATTGAACGAGCGGTCTAAAAAGCGGTATATTTTTATAATTCAGACATTTCCGCATGCGGCGATACCACATATGTTTATTTTTATTATTATTTACATAATGTTTTTTTTATTCTTGGAAATGCCGGGTGATTCAAACTTTTATTAGGGGAAGGGATAATTGAAAGGGTTAATGCTTTTTTTACACTTTTCTAATGCAATATTATAGCTATAGCTATAGGGGGCACTATAACATTGCATTAACTGATCTTTTACACTGATTGATCCATCTCCATAGGAATGGATCAATCAGTGTTTTCGGCGATTGATTGCTCAAACCTGGATCTCAGGCTTGATGCATTCATTCGGTGATCGGACAGCACAGGAGAAGGTAAGAAGACCTCCTCCTGTGCTACAGCTGTTCGGGATGATTATACCGCGGCGATCCCGAACAGCTCCCTGAGCTAGCCGGGCACTATTACTTTCGTTTTTAGCCTGCGTGTCTCAGCTTTGAGCGCGCGGCTAAAGGGTTAATAGCGTGCGGCACAGCGATCAGTGCTACACACTATTAGAGGCGGGTCCCGGCTTCACTATGACGCCGGGCCCGCCGCGATATGATGCGGGGTCACCGTGTGACCCCGCGTTATATCGCAGGATCGGGACCCAGGACGTACCCATACGTCCTAGGTCCTTAAGAGGTTAATATATATCATAACCTCGCTATTCTCAGCTCTTGAAATCTTATTTTTCTAATTAAATTATTCTACAAAATATCTATACACAAACATTGGGTATAGATAAAAAAAATGTGTCTGACTACTCAATTATTCTTGTTGGTGTCTCCTAAAACTGAAATAAAGTTGTCAACAGGGTATTCAAAGAATCAGGAACACAAATGTGTATTCCCGACCCTATAGTGGTAAACTATTGAGCACCCCACATCCCCTTTAAATTTTGAAAAAAGGTACCTTACCAGCCACCCCTGTGCAAATCAGCTCAAATTTACATGGCACTCTCACTCCTGAGCCTTGTTGTGCACCCGCAGAGCATTTTACATCCACATATGGGGTATTTCTGTACTCAGGAGAAATTATGTTACAAATTTTGGGGGTCTTTTTTCCCTTTTACCTTCTGTGAAAAAAAAAAGTTTGGGGCAACACCAGCAAGTTACTGTAAACATTTTTTACAGGCTGGTGTAGCCCCCAACTTTACCTTTTCATAAAGGGTAAAAGGAGAAAAAGCCCCCCAAATTTGTTAGCCAATTTATCCCGAGTACGGCGATACCCCATATGTGGTCCTAAACTGTTGCCCTGAAATACGACAGGGCTCCGAAGTGAGAGCGCCATGTGCATTTGAGGCCTAAATTAGGGATTGCATAGGGGTGGACATAGGGGTATTCTACGCCAGTGATTCCCAAACAGGGTGCCTCCAGCTGTTGCTAAATTCCCAGCATGCTTGGGCAGTCAACGGCTGTCAGGAAATACTGGGAGTTGTCGTTTTGCAAAAGCTGGAGGCTCCGTTTTGGAAACAGTGCCGTACCTGATGTTTTTCATTTTTATTGGGGAGGTGGGGGGGGGTACTGTGTAGGGGTATGTGTATATGTAGTGTTTTATTTTTTATTTTGTGTAGTGTAGTGTGGTGTTTTTAGGGTACAGTCACATGGGCGGGTTCACAGCGAGATTCCCGCTGGGAATTTGCTGCATCTCAAACTTGCAGCGTGAGACTCGCTGTAAACCCGCCCATGTGAATCTACCCTGTGCAAACCTGTTTCAAAACTACAACTCCCAGCATGCCCTTTGGCTGTCCGTGCATTTTGGGAGTTTTAGTTTTGCAACATCTGGAGGGCCGCAGTTTGGGGACCACTGTGCAGTGGTCTTCAATCTGTGCTCTTCCAGATGTTGCAAGACTACGATTCCCAGCATGTACAGACAGTCCAGCAATGCTGGGAGTTGTAGTTTTTTAACATCTGGCCCTTCAGATGCCTCGGCAGTCTGGGCATAGTTACATAGTAACATGCTTGGAGTTGAAGTTTTGCAACAGCTGGAGGCACACGGGTTGGAAAACACTGATTTAGGAAACAATGTTTCCCAACCAGTGTGCCTCCAGCTGTTGCAAAACTTCAACTCCAAGCATGCCCAGGCATGCTGGGAGTTGTAGTTTGGCAATATCTGAAGGACCAGATGTTACAGAACTACAACTGCCAGCATTCCTGGACTGTCTGGGCATGCTGGGAGTTGTAGTTTTGCAACATCGGGAATAGCATAGATTGAAGACCACTGCACAGTGGTCCCCAAACTGCGGCCCTCCAGCTGTTGCTAAACTTCAACTCCAAGCATGCCCAGACATGCTGGGAGTTGTAGTTCGGCAACATCTGAAGGGCCAGATGTTACAGAACTACAACTCCAACCATGCCTGGACTGTCTGGGCATGCTGAGAGTTGTAGTATTGCAACATCTGGAAGAGCAGATTGGAGAGAGTGGTCTCCAAACTGCGGCCCTCCAGATTTAGCAAAATTACAACTCCCAACATGCCCAGACAGCCAAAAGCTGTCTGGGCATGCTGGGAGTTGTAGTTTTGAAACTCCTAGAACCAGCAGTGAATATCACTTTAAGGTGATCTTCACTGTAGTTTGGGTCCACAGGGACCAATCACAGTGATCGCTGACCAGGACCATCCACAGATGGTCCTGGGGGGGCTTGCAGAAGTTGTCCCCCCGCTGGTAACAGTGGGACTTCTGCCAGTTAACCCGTGCGATGCTGCACATGGCCGGGTTAACTGCATGACATATATATATATATATATATATATATATATATATATATATATATATGTCATTCTGCGGGAACGGGCTAATTACATGACTTAGGAGGCCGCGAGGCCCCATTTAGCGCGAGGTCTTAGGCGGCTGCCTAAATCGCCTAATTAGAGAGCCGCCTCTGCTGCAATGCATATATTTACTCCCATAAAAATCCCAAAAACCTGTCCAACTCTCCATTTTACTCAGAAAACCCAAAGGGAGCATGGACTTTGGGGGAAAGGGCATGACCTGACTGTTTTTAAAAATGTCCAACAAATTTACTAATGTTTCCGCCTAAAATGGGCAGATTTGAGCCTGGAAACCCAGACAGCTCAGAACAGTTGTAAAAAAGGGCAAAACAGGAAAATGAGCAAAACGCAGGGAGAAATTGACAGCTTCGTAAATACCATGGAAAAATACCGGCCAGGGAAAAAAAACACAAAGAAGACTCCACTCTTGGTAAATCAGCGCCATTATGTGTGTGTCCTTAGAAAACGATACATGCCAAAATGTTAAATATACAACCAGAGAAGAAACAGAGAGATAACGATTATGATATCACCACGTCAATAGTCGGCAGAAAGTAAACCGGATGTGAGAATCCGCCATCTTAGTGACTGGCAGCCGTGTTTACTGCACGTCACTTCCGGTCATGTCCGGCGACTGCTGCCCTCTGACAGAAGATACTTTCAGTCGTTTTCCTTCCCAGAGTAATGTGTACGGTTTGTCGGTTCTGCCGAGCACCGGGGGCGGAGGGCACGAACTGCTGGCGGCCACCCTGAAGGGTAAAGTGACCAGCTTCAAGTACCAGGAGCTCCGAGACAAGCTGCGCGCCGGGGCCCGGGAGCTGCAGTTCACCTACATACCAGGTGTGGAGCTGAGCGGACGGGGCGTGTTGTGGGCGGGGCTCGTAGAACTCTACCCTTCAGGGGGCGTGGTTTGGTGCGTTCTGCAGAGGCGTGGCCTTAGTCAGGTAAAGTGATGTGAGGGAGGGAAGCGCGTGCTCATGGAATGATAAAGGACAACTCAGGTGTGATCCTTGTTACCTAGGGCAACTAGAGTTTTTAGTTTTGACTTTTAAAATTGCACAAAAAAAATTAACGTCTGATTGCTACGAGAAAAAAATTACATTCTCTATCTAATATCCTACACGAGAAGCCCGCTGTACTTGAAGGGTATTTTCACATGTACAGTGTCCATATTAGGACATCATCAGGCGTCAAGGCAAACCTCCGTCACACCTCAGACAAACCGCTCTCAGCCAAACCTCCATCATGCCTCACACGTCAGCCGGACAGCCGTTAAAGTTTTGCAGCCTCCCTATGCTAACTGTGTAGCAGAGGAAAACAGAGCATGCGCTCTGAGCAGTATGGACAACTGCGCATGTGCAGGGCTACGCTCCTAACGCTGCCTACTTGTGCTGCGCATGCGCTCCCAGTTTTCTAGGAATCAAGGAAAACTTTACATCAATCGCTGTTCGGCTGACGTCTGAGGCATGACGGAGGTTTGGCTGAGGGCTGAGGGAGGTTTGTCTGAGGTGTGACGGAGGTTTGTCTGAGGTGTGACGGAGGTTTGTCTGAGGTGTGACGGAGGTTTGTCTGAGGCGTGACGGAGGTTTGTCTGAGGCGTGACGGAGGTTTGGCTGAGAGCTGAGGGAGGTTCGTCTGAGGTATGACGGAGGTTTGGCTGAGAGCTGAGGGAGGTTCGTCTGAGGTATGACGGAGGTTTGGCTGAGGGCTGAGAGAGGTTTGTCTGAGGTGTGACGGAGGTTTGTCTGAGAGCTGAGGGAGGCTTGAGGCGTGACGGAGGTTTGTCTGAGAGCTGAAGGAGGTTTGTCTGAGAGCTGAAGGAGGTTTGTCTGAGGTGTGACGGAGGTTTGAGGGCTGAGGGAGGTTTGTCTGAGGGCTGAGGGAGGTTTGAGGGCTGAGGGAGGTTTGTCTGAGGTGTGACGGAGGTTTGTCTGAGGGAGGTTTGTCTGAGAGCTGAAGGAGGTTTGTCTGAGAGCTGAAGGAGGTTTGTGTGAAGGAGGTTTGTCTGAGAGCTGAAGGAGGTTTGTCTGAGAGCTGAAGGAGGTTTGTCTGAGGGAAGTTTGTCTGAGAGCTGAAGGAGGTTTGTCTGAGGGAGGTTTGTCTGAGAGCTGAGGGAGGTTTGGTTGACGACTGATGATGTCCTAATATGGACACTGTACACACGATAACTCGTAGTGGGAAATCTGTAGGGATTTTCTCTACCACTCACTTCAATGGATCAACACATAATTGTTTTTTGTAGGAAAATATGCAGCAGCAAAATATGCATGCATGACCCTACCCTAATGGCCAGTTAACATGGGAGTATGTAATTGCAAACTGGCAGCTCTTTTCCCACTGCAAGTTTGAAGTTGGGCAGATTCTGCTGTCCGCTGTGGAAAATCCTCTGCCAAAAATCTGCCACGGAGAGCCCGTCCACATTCAAACTTGGGAAGTGGGATTACAAGTTTGCAATCAAATCCTCTCGTGTGAACGTGTCCTCAAAGCGGTACTCCACTGGTGACAGAAAGTTAATCAGATTTGTAAATTACTTCTATTAAAAAATCTTAATCCTTCCAGTACTTATCAGCAGCTGTATGCTACACAGGAGGTCCTTTTCTTTTAGCATTTCTTTTCTGTCTGACCACAGTGCTCTCTGCTGACACCTCTGTCCAGTGCAGGAGCAAATCCCCATAGCAAACCTCTCCTCCTGCTCTGGACAGTTCCTGAAATGAACAGAGGTGTCAGCAGAGAGCGCTGTGGTCAGGCAGAAAAGACATTCAAAAGAAAAAAACTTCCTGTCGAGCATACAGCAGCTGATAAGTACTGGAAGGATTAAGATTTTTAAATAGAAGTAATTTACAAATCGGTTAAACTTTCTGGCACCGGTTAATTAAAAAAAAAAAAATTTGTTTTCCAGTGGAGTACCCCTTTAACCCCTTAAGGACTCAGCCCATTTTGGCCTTAAGGACTCAGACAATAACATTTTTACGTTTTCGTTTTGTCCTCCTCGCCTTCTAAAAATCATAACTCTTTTATATTTTCATCCACAGACTAGTATGAGGGCTTGTTTTTTGCGCGACCAGTTGTCCTTTGTAATGACATAACTCATTATATCATAAAATGTATGGCGCAACCAAAAAACACTATTTTTGTGGGGAAATTAAAAAGAAAAACACAATTTTGTTAATTATGGAAGGTTTCGTTTTCACGCCGTACAATTTACGGTAAAAATTACGTGTGTTCTTTATTCTGAGGGTCAATACGATTAAAATGATACCCATTATTATATACTTTTATATTATTGTTGTGCTTAAAAAAAATCTCAAACTTTTTAACCAAATTAGTACGTTTATAATCCCTTTATTTTGATGACCTATAACTTTTTCATTTTTTCGTATAAGCGGCGGTATGAGGGCTCATTTTTTTGCACCATGATCTGTACTTTTTTTTGATACCACATTCGCATATAAAAAACTTTTAATACATTTTTAATAATTTTTTTATTTTTATAAAATGTATTAAACAAGTAGCAATTTTGGACTTTTTTTTTTTTCGTTCACGCCGTTCACCGTACGGGATCATTAACATTTTATTTTAATAGTTCGGACATTTACACGCGCAGCGATACCAAATATGTCTATTAAATTTATTTTTTACGCTTTTTGGGGGTAAAATAGGAAAAAACGGACGTTTTACTTTTTTATTGAGGAAGGGGATTTTTCCCTTTTTTTTACTTTTAATTTTTTTTACTTTTTTTTTTTTTACACTTGAATAGTCCCCATAGGGGACTATTAATAGCAATACCATGATTGCTAATACTGATCTGTTTTATGTATAGGACATAGAACAGATCAGTGTTTTCGGTGATCTTCTGCTCTGGTCTGCTCGATCACAGACCAGAGCAGGAGACGCTGGGAGCCGGACGGAGGCAGGAGAGGGGACCTCCGTGCGGCGTTATGAATGATCGGATCCCCGCAGCAGCGCTGCGGGCGATCAGATCATTCATTGAAATCGCGTACTGCCGTAGATGCCGGGATCTGTATTGATCCCGGCATCTGAGGGGTTAATGGCGGACTAATGGGACCTTCACAAGAGGTCCTCTGAATGAATGAAGCACTGGCTAAGCATGTACAGTGGGCGCCATTTATTCCAGGACTCAGTTCTCATTGTCAGTGGAGGTTCCAGTGGTCAGGCTGCCACCAATCAGCTAGTTATTGCCTATCCTATGGGTAACCTTCGATAATGAGAATTCCCCTTTAAGATGCACAGCTTTATAACGTACATTTAAAGCAGTGTTTCCCGACCAGTGTTCCTTCTATTTAGATGTTGTTTTATTTAGCAGAATTTGAGCAAACCAAAATACTTTTTTTGTCCGCTCCAGTCTCGCTATTTAAACAGATTCTGTGACAGCTCCTGGGACAGAACCCCAATGCAGCTGTGAGCATAGCCTCAGGGTATGTTCAGATAGGGCAGGGCGGTATGACCAAATGTGTGTATCACTTTTTTTTTAAACTTTTGTTGTTTCCACGGTATATAATGGTATTCCCTAGCCCCCCCCCCCCCCCCTATTAATTATCAGCCCACATCCCCATTCGGGGTAAATACTCACACATCACCTGCAAGCGCTGCCCTCCTCGTCCTGTTTGTTGCGGCCGCCGGCGCTGACACTCTCTATACTGTGCGGTATCACTATGCCCGGGCTGCAAAAGATAAATAAAATAAACCTTAACGCACCTACGTCGGCCTTACGCTGAGGAAGGGAACGTCGTACAGCCGTCAGCCTATCACCGACCGCAGCGATGTTCTGCCTCGGCCGGTGATAGGCTGAGCCCACTGTCATGTAAGAAACTGGCTCCTTACATGACAGTGGGCGCAGCCCATCACGGCGGAACATCACTGCGGTCGGTGATAGGCTGACGGCTGTCCGACATTCCCGTCCCCAGGAAACAAGTGAGGCTGGTACTGGACCAACGGGAGGTGAGTTAAAGTTTATTTTGTTTATTTCTTGCAGCCCGGGCATAGGGATACAGCGTACAGTACAGAGCAGTGGTCTCCAACCTGCGGACCTCCAGATGTTGCAAAACTACAACTCCCAGCATGCCCGGACAGCCAACGGCTGTCCGGGCATGCTGGGAGTTGTAGTTTTGCAACATCTGGAGGTCCGCAGGTTAGAGACCACTGGTATAGAGTGTCAGCGCCGGCGGCCGCAACAAACAGGACGAGGAGGGCAGCGCATGCGGGTGACATGTGAGTAGTACCCTGATGGGGACAGCGCTGGGCTGGGCTAATAATTAATTGGGGAGCAGAACAGTGCTCGCCGGTCACATAGGATTAGTTCCCCGATGTGGGGAGAGCGCAGCGCTGGGCTGATTCATTCATTCCGAGGGGGAGGGGCCAAACCGGTATTGCGGTTTGGGTTAAAATTCATATCGTGCAGCACAAAAATTTCGGTATGAACCAGTATACCCCCCAGCCCTATGTTCAGACTATGGAATTGCAAGGCAGAATCGGCAAGGAATATCTGCCAGGATTTCCTAGTTGACTCCTCCTTGCAGCACAATCCCACAGCAGAAGTTCCGCTACAGATCTGAATTCCACCGGAAGATTTATTAACAGAATAAATCCTTTGGCGAAATAGGCCACAGAAGTCCAATTTATTTATCAGTCAGGAATTATGTTCCAACATAAGCGCCAATTCCAGATAATTGTGGATTCTGCTAGGAAATTTTCCATTCTGAATTTCCCCCGTGTGAAGAAGCCCTTAGAGGACTAGATCAATATTTGAGTGTGGGATAACCCCTTTATTAGGGGATAACCCCTTTATTAAGTAGCTTCATTCTCTCTTTTTGAATAGGCACAAAAAATACTTGCAAAAGTCTACATTCCCTATGCTCTCTGTACTTAGCTGTTCTCCTTTCTGTTTTCTAGTTGATGCTGAGATTGTATCCATTGATTCCTTTAGCAAGTCCCTTCCCAAGCGAGGTCTGGTGGTGGGAATAACCTTTATTAAGGTGAGTGTCCAGGTTTTGTATGTGGCCCTGCTATATCTCTATTTACCATATTTTTTGCCCTATAGGACGCACCGGCATAATAATTTTAAAGGTGCAAAACCTAGAAAAAAAAGATTCTGAACCCAACAGTAATCTTCAACCTGCGGACCTCCAGATGTTGCAAAACTACAACTCCCAGCATGCCCGGACAGCCGTTCGCTGTCCGGGCATGCTGGGAGTTGTAGTTTTGCAACATCTGGAGGTCCGCAGGTTGAAGACCCCAGGATAGGAGGTAATACTCACATGTCCCCGCCGCTCCGGACCCGTCGCAGCTCATCACCGCTTCCCTGAATGTCGCCGCGTCCCCGTGGTGTCCCTGTCGCTCCGGACGTCTTCTTCCCCGGGATCCACGCTCTCCGTCGCCGTCATCACGTCGCTACGCACTCCGCTCCTATTGGATGACGGGACGGCGTGCGTGATGACGTCGAAGGAGAGCTCCGCCATGCAGGGGATCCCGGCACGGAGCAGACACCGAGGAGGCAGGTAAGGTCCCTCCCGGTGTCCTGAAAGCTGTTCGGGATGCCGCGATTTCACCGTGGCGGTCCCGAACAGCCCGACTGAGCAGCCGGGTTAGTGTCACTTTCACTTCAGACGCGGCGGTCAGCTTTGATCGCCGCGTCTGAAGGGTTAATACAGGGCATCACCGCGATCGGTGATGTCCTGTATTAGCTGCGGGTCCTGGCCGTTGATGGCCACAGGGACCGCCGCGATATGACAGGGTTTTAATGTGTATTTGCTGTATAAAAGCACCAACTTTTCACCCCCAGTTTTGGGGAAGAAAATGTGCGTCTTATATGGCAAAAAATACAGTACTCCTTTCAAGGCTGAGTGGAGGTGATGGGGTGCCACATGTTTGCTGAGCAATAGGAATAGGATTTAAAGGAAAACAGTCACCTGTTCATCCACACTAAACCCAATACACCGGGTTATAGTGCGGGTGAACAGGAGACCGATTTGGGCGCTCTGACTAATACACATTCCTGCACTCCGGCGCCGGTTCCCTCTTAAGATCCTTTTTTGTCTTCTCTGAATTACGCGCTGGAGGCGGGCCCACCGGCTGGATTTGAATATTCATGGTCTCTGGTCACGTAAACGATGGTGCCTACTGAGCGCTCACGTGACCATGAATATTCAAATCCTGCTGGCGAGCCCGCCTACAGCGCGTAATTCAGAGAAGACAGAAGAGGATCTTCACAGGGACCCGGCGCCGGAGTGCAGGAATGTGTATTAGTCAGAGAGCCCAAATAGGTCTCCTGTTCACCCGCACTATAACACGGTGTATTGGGTTTAGTGTGAGTGAACAGGTGACTGTTTTCCTTTAAGCTCATAATGGGGCTGTATTCACAACTCCTTAAAGGGGTACTCCTGTGAAAAACATCTTTTTTTTTATTACTATTTTTTTTTTTATCAACTGGCTCCAGAAATTTAAACAGATTTGTAAAACTTCTATTAAAAAATCTTAATCCTTCCAGTACATATCAGCTGCTGTATACTACAGAAAAAGTTGAGTTGTTCTTCTCTGTCTGACCACAGTGATCTCTGCTGACACCTCTGTCCATGTCGGGAACTGTCCAGAATAGGAGCAAATTCCCATAGAAAACTTCTCCTGCTCTGGACAATTCCTGACATAGATTGAGGTGTCAGCAGAGAGCACTGTGGTCCGACTGAAAAAAAACAACTCAACTTGTGGAGCATACAGCAGCTGATAAGTACTGGAAGAATTGCATTTTTTAATAAAAGGAATTTACAAATCTGTTTTAACTTTCTGGCACCAGTTAATTTGAAAAAAATAGTTTTTCACTGGAGTACCCCTTTAAAGGAAATCTGTCCTCAGTATCAACCGCATTAAACCTGTCATACAGGTCTGTAGTGCGGGTGATACTGATCAAAAAGATATTTCCCTTGTCCCGAACGGTCCAGCCGCTGCGCCGCTATCCCGTTTTTTCTTTTTATGTAAATGATGTCCTTCGGGCATGGGCGGAGCTAGGACCAGATCTCCGGGCACCCCACGTCACCATTTGCCAGGCGGGCGCTCTGCCCAGCTCATCACTATGCATGACCTCTCTCCTTGTTGGCAGGTTCACTTCACTGCGCATGCGCCGCTTCCAGTACACCCTGAAGCTGCGTCACTTTCAGCCTCATTCCCGCGGGCAGCTTTCCTCCGTGCATCCACAGTGCAGTGCACCATCTGTAATGTCTGCCGTGGAGTGAACCTGCCGACATAGAAAGGAGAGAGGTCATGCATATTGATGAGCTGGGCGGAGTGCCCGCCCGGCAAAAGACGACGTGGGGTGCCCGGAGCTCCAGTCCTAGCTCCGCCCGTGCCCGAAGGACCTCATATACATAAATTTACATGACCGTTCGGGACATGGTAAATATCTTTTTGATCAGTATCACCCGCACTACAGGCCTGTATGACAGGTTTAGTGCGGGTGATACTGATGATATATTTGTTCACACAAAATCCAGCTGAAAGTTTCTGTTTGGAAATTCCTTTTTGTTTTCAATGGGATTCCTCAGCATTGTGCACTCGGCGGAATTCCTGTGCAGAAACATCTGTTTCCGCCAAAGAAATCCTGATTCCAGCCTCAGCTGAAACAATTGACGTGTCATTTCTGTCTGGGAAATCCGCTCGAAAATGCATTGCCGTCTATGGAGACATATGATTCGTGGATCAGTCCTAGTGCTGGCATGTTCTGCTGGGACCTGCTGTTGGCTAAATGGCAATCTTCCGGGCAGAGATTCCATGAAAATTCCACCGTGTAACCTATTGTAGACAGAATTCTCAGCCTGATCGTGGATCTAGGGTGCTGAAATGTTTTAAGGCATAAATTCTGAAATTTTCAGTTTTGGCAGCCAGTTTTTTTCTTTTTGGTGATTTTTAGCCTTTTTTATGTTTTTTTTTTTAATACATGTTTAACCCCTTAAGGACGCAGGACGTAAATGTACGTCCTAGTGAGGTGGTACTTAACGCACCAGGACGTACATTTACGTCCTAAGCATAACCGCGGGCATCGGAGCGATGCCCGTGTCATGCGCGGCTGATCCCGGCTGCTAATCGCAGCCAGGGACCCGCCGGCAATGGCCGACGCCCGCGATCTCGCGGGCGTCCGCCATTAACCCCTCAGGTGCCGGGATCAATACAGATCCCGGCATCTGCGGCAGTTCGCGATTTAAATGAACGATCAGATCGCCCGCAGCGCTGCTGCGGGGATCCGATCATTCATAACGCCGCACGGAGGTCCCCTCTCCTTCCTCCGTGCGGCTCCCGGCGTCTCCTGCTCTGGTCTGTGATCAAGCAGACCAGAGCAGAAGATGACCGATAACACTGATCTGTTCTATGTCCTATACATAGAACAGATCAGTATTAGCAATCATGGTATTGCTATGAATAGTCCCCTATGGGGACTATTCAAGTGTAAAAAAAAAAAAATCCCCTCCCCCAATAAAAAAGTAAAACGTCCGTTTTTTCCTATTTTACCCCCAAAAAGCGTAAAATTTTTTTTTATAGACATATTTGGTATCGCCGTGTGCGTAAGTGTCCGAACTATTAAAATAAAATATTAATGATCCCGTACGGTGAACGGCGTGAACGAAAAAAAAATAAAAAAAAGTCCAAAATTCCTACTTTTTTAATACATTTTATTAAAAAAAAATTTATAAAAAATGTATTAAAAGTTTTTTATATGCAAATGTGGTATCAAAAAAAAAGTACAGATCATGGCGCAAAAAATGAGCCCCCATACCGCCACTTATACGGAAAAATAAAAAAGTTAGAGGTCATCAAAATAAAGGGATTATAAACGTACTAATTTGGTTAAAAAGTTTGTGATTTTTTTTAAGCGCAACAATAATATAAAAGTATATAATAATGGGTATCATTTTAATCGTATTGACCCTCAGAATAAAGAACACATGTCATTTTTACCATAAATTGTACGGCGTGAAAACAAAACCTTCCAAAATTAGCAAAATTGCGTTTTTCGTTTTAATTTCCCCACAAAAATAGTGTTTTTTGGTTGCGCCATACATTTTATGATATAATGAGTGATGTCATTACAAAGGACAACTGGTCGCGCAAAAAACAAGCCCTCATACTAGTCTGTGGATGAAAATATAAAAGAGTTATGATTTTTAGAAGGCGAGGAGGAAAAAATGAAAACGTAAAAATTAAATTGTCTGAGTCCTTAAGGCCAAAATGGGCTGAGTCCTTAAGGGGTTAAAGGGGTACTCCAGTGGAAATTCATTTTTTTTTTTATAAATCAACTGGTGCCAGAAAGTTAAACAGATTTGTAAATTACTTCTATTAAAAAATCTTAATCTTTCCGGTACTTATCAGCTGCTGTATACTGCAGAGGAAGTTCTTTTCTTTTTGAATTTCTTTTATGTCTGACCACAGTGCTCTCTGCTGACACCTCTGTCCATTTTAGGAACTGTTCAGAGCAGGATAGGTTTGCTATGGGGATTTACTCCTACTCTGGGCAGTTCCTGACATGGACAGAGGTGTCAGCAGAGAGCACTGTGGACAGACAGAAAATAAATTAAAAAAGAAAAGAACTTCTCCCTTCCCATCCTTAGTTGGGCGCAGGCAGAGGCATTAGGAGGTGAGCCAGGCTATTCATGACCTTCCTTCTGGGAAGACCCCGGGTCTAGATGTAATGATAGGTGACTGGTACAGGATGAATGAGGAGAGGTTGGCCCCTATTCTTCTTAAATTGTTAGCTATTGCGGACTTTCTTCCAGACTCTATGAGGGAGGCTTTAATTGTTATGCTCCCTAAGCTTGGTAAGGATCCTTTGCTACCTGACACTTATAGACCTATTTCCCTTCTTAACGTGGATATTAAATTTTTAGCTAGAGTACTGGCTACGCGCCTGCACGGCGTCATTATCTCTGTCATTCATCCCGCCCAAACTGGGTTTATGCCGGGTAGAACCACTGATGTTAATGTTAAGCGCCTACAACTTAATATTGCAACGGTGGGGGCAGGATTTCCTTCTGGTGTTGTGGTTAGTTTAGAAGTCTACAAAGCCTTTGATTCTGTGGTATGGCCATATCCCTGGGAGGTTCTGGGAGCCCTAGGGTTTGGTCCCTGTTTTTGTGCTTGGGTCCGTTTGTTATATAATAACCCTAGAGTACGCATTCGCACTAATCTGGATGGTATCTACACCCTTTCCTCTAGGTCATGGGACGAGACATGGATGTCTGCTGGCCCCTTTCCTATTTGCGCTTGTGGTAGAGCCTTTAGCGGCGGCCATACGTATGAATCCCACTATTTGTGGTATTCCCCGGAGTTCTATTGTTGAAAAAGTATCCTTATATGCTGATGAGACTTTAGTGTATTTGGCGGATGCGGAGGCTTCTCTTCTGTCTTTAATTGACCTACTTGACCGGTTTGGCTTGATTTCGGGCTTACTGGGCTAAGTCTTCCCTGATGGCGCTTTCTCCTGGGGTTCCCCTTCCCTCAGCTCTCCCAGCGGGTTTGCAGGTGGTTCCTCACTTTATATATCTTGGGGTAGAGGTTACTGCTTCCGTTGCTTCCGTACAGTGACCCCCCCGACCTACGATGGCCCCGACATACAATAATTTCAAGATACGATGGCCTCTCAGAGCCCATCACATGTTGAAGGCAGCATCATTCCATGCTTTTGTATGTCGGGGCCATCGCATAAACTGCTATCCGGCAGCGCAGACTGCTTGAGCTGTTGCCGGATAGCCGTTTACGGTGTGCCCCGACTAGGGATCGACCGATTATCGGTATGGCCGATATTATCGGCCGATAATCACGATTTTTGGCATTATCGGTATCGGCAATTATCTTGCCGATAATGCCCCGCCCCCGCACCGCCCCCACCGCACCACGACCGCCACCCCCCCTGACCCGCCGCACCGCACTCCCGACCCACCGCACCGCATCGCACCCCCCACCGTGATGCTGGGCGGTATACCGGTATGGATTTTTGCCCATACCGCTATACCGGTCGGGCCCCTCCCCCACCCCCCGAGTCAATAAAAAAATTAAACTTACCCGTAATGGGGGTGGTCCGGGCCATCCATCGTTCCTGTAGTGTCCGGGGGCGTTCCGGGTGAAGGGTGAACCGGTCCGGGCTGTCCTTCTTCTCCGGCAGTCATCTTCTCCACTCCGGGCAGGCTCCGGCCTAGTACACTTCATAGACGCCGCTACGCCGTGACGTCAGGTGCGTCGCTGCGCACGGGCGTCACAGCGCAGCGGCGTCTATGCAGCGTACTAGGCCGGAGCCTGCCCGGAGTGGAGATGACCGCCGGAGAAGGACAGCCCGGACCGGTTCACCCTCCACCCGGAACGCCCCCGGACACTACAGGAACGATGGATGGATGGCCCGGACCACCCTGACAGGTAGGGGGAGAGAAGCGGGTGGCGGCGGCGGCCTATGGCCCCGCAAAAGCCACTGCAGATCATTGATTTAAAGCGCCCGCTTTAAATCAATGATCTGCAGCGGTGTCGCAGGGGTTTAAATAGCCGATAACTTATACCGGAATATCGGTATAAGTTATCGGCTATCGGCCCTAACCTGCACCGATTATCGGTATCGGCCCTAAAAAAGCGATATCGGTCGATCCCTAGCCCCGACGATCACTTACATGTCTTCGGGGCTCTACGCCGGCGCTCTCCTTCAACATCATCACGTCGTCGCGCACGCTGTCCTGTCATCCAATAGGAGCGGCGTGCGTAGCGATGTGATGATGGAGAGTGAGGATCCCAAGCAGCAGAGACGTTCCGGAGCGATGGGGACACCCCGGGGACGCGGCAACAGCGATGGAGGGTGACATCCAGGGCAGCGGTGACTGGTCCGGAGCGGCGGGGACACGTGAGTATAACCTCCTATACTTTACATTGCACGGATCCCTCAACATACGATGGTTTCAACAAACGATGGTTCATTTGGAACGGATTACCATCGTATGTTGAGGGACCACTGTATATGTCTCTGAATTTGGATCCACTTTTGAGCTCTGCTGTGGAACGGTCGAATGCCTGGTCCTCGCTCCCCTTGTCCCTAGCTATCAATGCAAGGTGAAGACTTCCAGAGGGTGATGGGTTTCAGTGGTGCTGACCAGGAGTGGACACGTCAGGTGAGTAAAAAGAAGTTTTATTGGAACAATGCAACGCGTTTCACCGCGCTTGTGCGGCTTCATCAGGCATTGGTAGGGAGGGATCTTATATACAGAGTAATATTGAGGGACATTTATCAATGTTTGCTTATGTATTCTTTTTTTTTGTAATTTTTTCCTTACTTTTTTTTGCTTTTGTGCGACTTATTTATCAACTGGTTTCAGCCTGTTGATAATTTTCTTTCACGTAAGCAATTTTTCCTTTTTTACTTTTGTAGTAGCTTTTTCTGCTCCATGTTTGAGCTGGAGTAAATTTAGTAAATTTTTAACCCTGTTGCGACTTTTTCTTGCGCAGTTGCGACCGTCGCAGTTAATAAATACCTGACTACCCGTAGTCCATTTTAAAATTATTACTACGTAGTTAATTTTTGGAAAGCTTGCTTTTCTCGCTTTCCAGTCAAAATATTGCACGAAAAATCGCGTAGTCGCAGTTGCGACAATTTTGCGACAATTATAGTAAAAGAAAACCTGACTAAACCCGTTGATAAATGTCCATAATTAACTCTTTTCTTTCATAACTTGACAATTATTTAAAAACAATAAAATATACAAAAAGACTATATTAACAAAGGGATGTGTGTACATAGAATAACACAAAATTCCCACTGATAAAAACGTGTATATATATTAATATATCTCACCGACAATTCTACAAAAGAGAATATAAAAACAAAAAGGATTGTAAAACTAACAGAATGCCAGGTGAAATATATGTGTGTTAGTTATACATAAATGTGCACAACCAAAAATAACAGCCACTCCTATTCAATTTCCATCCACATTTATATTTACATTTCTATTCACATTATCTCTTTTTATTTTCTTCGATGTTATTTGTTTTTAATAATAATTATTTATATACTATGAATTTCAATACAAATGTAGATGTACTCTCTGAATGTATGCATATAGATGTGCCGACACGCACACCAACTATTCATAGACATCTGAAGCAACATAACGCTAAATGTGAACAGCGTTTCTAGATTTGATATACATATACAAAAACAGTGAATCATTAAATGGTACTATTGAGAGGCAGGAGTAGGGAAAATCTGAATGTAAAAAAAAAAATTGTCAGTGATATATATTAATATATATGTTTTTATTATCAGTGGGAATTTTGTGTTATTCTATGTACATACATCCCTTTGTTGATATAGTCTTTGTATATTTTATTGTTTTTAAATAATTGTCAAGTTATGAAAGAGTTAATATTACTCTGTATATAAGATCCCTCCCTACCAATGCCTGATGAAGCCGCACAAGTGCGGTGAAACGCGTTGCATTGTTCCAATAAAACTTCTTTTTACTCACCTGACGTGTCCACTCCTGGTCAGCACCGCTGAAACCCATCACCCTCTGGAAGTCTTCACCTTGCATTGATCGTACGATTGTGGAGGCCACAGACCGGACCTAATACTCACTCACGCTGACCATTGTTGTGTGTGAGCTCACACAACCGCCTTCGGTAAGGTTTTTTTTAAATCCATTAATTGGACTTTACGTTGTTGGTCTTACACTTTGGAGCGCTCTTCCATTTTATTTTAGTTCTTGTCTCTAGCTGTCAGGATTAATATATTTAAAATGATTTACCTTCTTTGTCTGTTTCACTTAGCCCCTCTCATTCCTCCTAAGAAATATTTTAGTACACTATGTTTTGCTCTGGGATCCTTCTATTGGCAGGGAAAGTCTCCCAGACTTGGTCGGGCTCTCCTCCAGGACCCTAAAAAGCATGGCGGCCTTGCCGCCCCTGATGTCTATAAGGCTGCTTTCACACTATAAAATGCATCCGTTTTAAAGATCCGTTTGATGTTCCGTTATGAAAACCCTGAAAATTGGCCATTAAACGTCCGTTAGAAAATCCCATTATAGTCTATGGGATTTTTACATTATCCGTTTTAATCCGTTATGAATAACGGACGTTATTTTGTTGTTATTTTGTTATTTAGAACATGCACTATTTCTTCAGTTCATTCTCCTGTCACAAAATAACGTATTTATAATGGACTATAACGGATTAAAACGGATAATGTAAAAATCCCATAGACTATAATGGGATTTTCTAACGGACGTTTAATGGCCGATTTTCAGGGTTTTCATAACGGAACATCAAACGGATCTTTAAAACGGATGAATTTTATAGTGTGAAAGCAGCCTAACTATTTTCTTGCTTCCCAACTGGTTTATGCAGCGTGGTGGATCGACCTGGATCTTTCGAATTCTGCTACTGCCTTGGCTGGCGCTTATGGGCTCCTACGAGGCTCTTACCAACTCACTCTACAGGTGCCATACTCACTCCTCTTTTCTCCTTCCCCTTCAGACAGTAGCTAAGGTGTGGTTCATGGTGTCGAGTACATTTTCACAACCACTGGTATCTCCTAGGGCACCCTTGTGGGGGAATGTGCATTTTTCACACCTGCATGGGGGGTTACAGGAAGCTGGTTCCTGGGGAACTCATGGAGTCAAATTTGTGATCCACCTGTTTGGAGAGGATCAGGTTTCCTATCCTTTTCGGACATGACATCCCTGGAAATGCTTTTTATAGGTATTTATAGGTATCAGGCGCAGTTTGGCTCCTTGACATTTACTCCTGCATTTTCTGAAGTGGAGCTTCTCCTGGGCACCACGGATCTTTCCAAACCTCAGTCCTATGCTCTCCTTCAGTCATTGGGGCCTTGTCCTTTCTCGGAGGCTTATCATAAATGGGTGGTTGATATCCCGGACTTGACTGAGTGTCAGTGGAGGGAGGTGGAGGGTTCTTATTATTCCACTGTAGTTAGTAGTAGAGATATATGTTGATTCAATCTAGATATGTACTTAGACTGTATTATACCCCTTAGACTGTATTAAACTGTATGCACCATAATGTATACGGTTGTCTCCGTTTTTCAAACCATACGGTTTTTAACTTTTTTTTTTTTTTTCTTTTCCGGACAGAAAACCATGGCCTACCACATTTTTTGGTCCGGGTGAAAAACTGTATTAAACTGTATATGTGTTTTTCTTTTTTTTTTTTAACATGGGTGTCAATGGGAACCGTACAGAACCGTATGTGCGTACGGTTCCATCTGGTTTTCACCATACGGTTTTTGGCTTTGCTCAGTTTTTTTTTCTTGAAATTTCAATCAAACAAGTAAAACTTTATTCATAATGGAGTGAAAAGTTAAAAACGTATATGGTTTTTTCTTAAAAAAACGGATGCAACCGGACATCATTTTTCAAACCGTATACAGATAAAAATTGTACACACGTTTTGATACCGTTTAGTCAGGTTTTGAGGAATCTGTTTTTTTTCCCATCAAAAACCTGATACAAAACTGTATTGCAAAAACGTGGTGTGAACCCACCCTAATATGTATGCACATAACCTTACTCTGATATTGGAAGTTTAGACTTAATACTGGAGCCATCTTCCAATACGTGAAGGATCCTGTAGCTAACTAAATTTTTGTTTTTTCCCTTTAGGACTCTGGAGATAAAGCAAGCCCCTTCCTAAATATTTACTGTGATTATGAACCAGGATCAGAGTATAATCTGGACTCCATTGCACGTATGCTATACTCTTATTTAGTCAAATACATACCGTATATATTTATTTTTTTATTTTGTGGTTTTAAGATTGTTGTTGTTTATTATGATGTTAATGTATCTCCAGTAACTAATTTTGTTTAAAATATATATATAAAAATAAAAAAAGCTTTTGGGACAATTTGGTCCTCAAGCTCTGATCATGGGGACTATTGCTTTCCCCTAAAAGATATAAATGTATAAAGGTGTTAATTTTTTCTTTTGTCAAACCCAAACTACAACCCCCCCCCCCCCCCCCCACCACAATTAGACACCCCCTGCAGATTACCTGACATGAGGGAGAAATATTAAAAAACCTAAAAGAAGTAGAAAAGAAGTTGTTTTAATACAGTTCTTTCAAATTAATGCATATTTGTTATGAGTCCATCATGGGTATATATTCAACAAGTGCAGGAATAAAAGGGTTTCTGGACTATCACTAAAGAATATGCATATATATATATATATATATATATATATATATATATATATATATAATTTATATATATAATTTATATATATATTTTTTTTCTCTTATTCTCACAGAAAGCTGCTTGAATTTGGAGCTGAAATTCACCCCCTTCCAGCTGTGTCATGCAGAGTAAGTATATGGGACTTTGTGGGTCCTGTGACTGTCTGACAAGTGCCTGCTAACTATGAACACTATCTTACATTGTATACCCATTTATACATTTGTGTGAATTTTGCTAGTAATATTTCCACTGATTACTGAGCTGAAATCTCCCAGAATTCATTGCTTGCTTAGTGCCTGCACATGTGTCTCATGGTAATTTGAAAACTACTATATCTCTATATCATTGTTTCCCAACCAGAGTGCCTCCAGCTGTTGCAAAACTACAACTTCCAGCATGCCCGGACAGCCTTCGGCTGTCTGGGCATGCTGGAAGTTGTAGTTTTGCAACAGCTGGAGGCACTCTGGTTGGGAAACACTACTCTATATGGATGTAGTACAGAACAGTATAAATGCACCCAATCAGGACCATAAGAAGACCAGTAATGCAATGTATTTGCAGGGCTGCTAAACTTTGTAAATCTGCTTTTGGGCTATAGCTGGACAGGCAAAATCCGTGTCCAGAGAATGCCGTGTCACAATGTGGTGTGGCAGCTATTGAATAGGATGACGCTGCGAGCTCCTAGTGGCTGCAACTGCAAACAGAAGTCCATTTTGAGTGGCTTTCAGGCTGCAGTTGTGGCCCTGATAAGGCTGCATGCACACCACGTTTTTGCAATACAGTTTCCCGTATCAGGTTTTTAATAAAAAACGGATTCCTCAAAACCTGACTAAACTGTATCAAAACGTGTGTACAAATTTTAGCCCGTATACAGTTTGAAAAATGATGTCCGGTTGCAGCCGTTTTTTAAGAAAAAAACGTATACGTTTTTAACTTTTCACTCAATTTTGAATAAAGTTTCACTTGTTTAATTGAAATTCCAAGAAAAAAAACTGTACAAAGTCAAAAACCTTTATGATGCAAACCGGATGGAACCGTACACACATACAGTTCTGTATGGTTCCCATTGACTCCCATGTTAAAAAAAAAAAAAGGATATGGTTTAATACAGTTTTACACCCGGACCAAAAAAACGTGGTAGACTACGGTTTTGGGTACGGGTAAAAAACCGGACACAACCATATAAGACGCAAAATAAACTAAACCGGATGATGCGTCTGACATACGGTTTACAATGTTAAGTCAATGCATACGGTTTTCTATACAGTTCCGTACAGTTTTTAACTTGAAACCGAATACGGGAACTGTATAGCAAAAACGTGGTGTGCGTGCATCCTAACTTTTCTTAGTTGCTGTGCAATAGTGGATGCATGGAATAGTCTTCCTGCAGAAGTGGTCGCTGCAAATACAGTGTTGGAGTTTGAGCATCCATGGGATAAGCATAAGGCTATCCTCCATATAATAGAAGTAGAGCAGGAAAAAACCCTCAGGTATGGCGCTGCAGACTCTTGTGGACAGATGAGGCGGATGCCAAAGGTAATAGGAAAGTCCTCAGCAGGACATTTTATTAAAAAAACAATAAAATGGACAAGATTACGCGTTTCGGGAGGATCCCTCCCTTCCTCAGATCCTGATCTGAGGAAGGGAGGGATCCTCCCGAAACGCGTAATCTTGTCCATTTTATTGTTTTTTTAATAAAATGTCCTGCTGAGGACTTTCCTATTACCTTTGGCATCCGCCTCATCTGTCCACAAGAGTCTGCAGCGCCATACCTGAGGGTTTTTTCCTGCTCTACTTCTAATATTGACTCCCAGGACGACTTGTTTCCTCCTGCAACCCATCGGCCTAGCAGCGACTCGTACTACAGTACCCAGATTATATCGTGGGTGATATGCTTTTTTGCATAGATCTCAAGGTGAGCGGCCATCTATAAGCCCCGTGGGGTTCCCCCCCCACCCACCACCCGATCTATTGAGGGTAAATACACGAGGCGCCGTCCGTCGGTCCTTTCTTTTCTTTTCTCTACAGATCCTCCATATAAGATAGGGCCAGGGACTATTCAGCATATTGGGAAGACTAGATGGGCCGAATGGCTCTTATCTGCCGACACATTCTATGTTTCTATATTCAGACAGCACAAGCTATGTACGTTTTGTGATACGTACAATGTTTAGCTAAAAGAATATGGGTTGTCAGTCCTTTGTGTGGTGCACTGGGCAGCCCACGGGTATCAGTAATAGGCTGTAAGCCATCATGGTGCACTACACATAACTGTGTGACTTTGACCCAATACAACCTTTATCTGTTTGCAATTGTAATTATGGCCATATTTGCAATAACTAGGGATGTCCCGATACCATTTTTTTAAGACCGAGTACCGTTACTTTAATTCTAGTACTCGCCGATACCAAGTACGAGTACTTATATTTTAAAGGGAATCTGACACCAGGGTGACCCGGTTTCCGGCGCTGCTTACCGTATGATATGTTGGTCCTTGTTGTGTACAATGGAGGCGGCTGCTGTAATATGAGCCAATATTTCTCTCTTCTCCATTGGACAGAACAGGGAATTTGCATTGGCGGCGAAACCGATGACCACATGGTGAGCAGCGATAGAAATTCAAGTTAGTGCAGGTGACTCTGCTGTAAGATTGTCTTTAATAGTAGTTAGTATCCCCTTGCAGACATTAGCAGCAGCCCCCCGGCAGTCATTAGTAGCTGCCCCCCCTTGTAGACTGCAAGCCCCCCCTTGTAGACATTAGTAGAAGCCCCCCTGTAGACCGCAGCCCCCCTTTAGACAGTAGGCCCCCCCTTTAGACAGCAGCAGGCCTCCCCCCCCCCCCCCGTGTAGACAGCAGCAGGTTCCCCCCCCCCGCCCCGTTTAGACAGCAGCAGGGCCCCCCGTTTAGACAGCAGCAGGGCCCCCCGTTTAGACAGCAGCAGGGCCCCCCGTTTAGACAGCAGCAGGGCCCCCCGTTTAGACAGCAGCAGGGCCCCCCGTTTAGACAGCAGCAGGTCCGCCTCTTTTGACACCAGCAGGCCCCCCTGTAGACATTAGTAGCAGCCTCCTCCTTGCAAACAGCTCACCTGCGGCTGTCCTCTGTCGGGTGCTGCCGCTCCACTGTCCCGTTGTCCCGTCCGCATCATGGCGTCCTATGGAGGAGCATGTGACATATACGTCACTCTGCTTCCTCCGTAGCGTTACGCTGGGCGCAGGGGAGGAGGTGGGGTGACGTGTGTGTCACATGCTCCTCCATGGAACACTATCATGCGGACGAGAGGATGGAAGAACGGGCAGCGGAGTGGCAGCAGGTATCTGACATGGTATTGGGGACATTAAACCAATCCACGATACTATGCAAATGGATAGTATTGGCCCCGATACCGATACTAGTAGCGGTATCGGGACATCTCTAGCAATAACTGTTGTCCAAATAAAGATTTCTCTACTGACCTTCCCATACACATGAACATTTGGTACGGAGATATTATTAGTACCCACTAATACCACTTCATAAAATCCTAGCTTCATTATTTATCAGAAAATCTGGACTTTACAACATCTTGACAGCCGGATCTATGCTGATTACCATATTGTAACCTGGTCTTGTTAATATGTAACGACCTTTGTTTATTATTCTACGTACTTATATTTTCTTTACTGTCAAATATCTGTTTTAAATGGGCACTGTCGGATACAACAACTTTTGATATGTTGTAAAGCATGTATAACCAATAGGTTTTGCAATTGCTTTCATTAGAAAATTTTCAGTATTTCATACAGAAAAAGCCAGTCAAACAACTTCCCCCCCCTGACTGCTTGGACACATACTAGTCCTGCTGTGTCCATGCATCATCACTTATGTCATGGACACACTTCCTTGATTGACAGCTGTGAGCGCAGGGCTCAGAGCTGGAGGAAAAATCCTCCCACTGTCAGCATGTATCCTGCTACTGTCAGTGAGGACAAGCTGGGAGTTGTAGTTCTGCTAATTCTAGGAGAGATGTGAGCAGACAGCATACTGAGGGAGGGGGCGGAGACCTGCACAGTGAGGCCACGCCCCTCCCTTTGAGCGGAATTCAGACTAGTGAGCTAAATTAAAAGTATAATAAAAAAATAAATAAAGGTGCTAGACACATAAAAATAACATGTACATGGTCAGGATTAGGTACTAAGTGATATATTTTCAAATAAAGTTTTTTGTTTGATCTGACAGGTACGCTTTAAAGAAAAATTCTTTAATTAAAAAACATTTGAACAAAAAAAAATAAAAAAATGTTTGGTACTGAGTGCTTGTTACCTTTATGGTGAGGGGTAAGCTATAGTCAGACAGCTCTGGTGCCAGCTTATCTCTCCCAGAACAAAAGGGTCAGGTGCAGAAATCCAGTATACCCAACCCTTCTCTACACTGACTTCATATGGTGGTGGAGAGCCGGAACTGCATAGACCTTAGACCCGTGTTTCCCAAACAGGGTGCCTCCAGCTGTTGCAAAACTACAACTCCCAGCATGCCTCTATACAGTCAAAATCTGTTGGAGTTTCGCAACAGCTGGGGGGCACCCTGGTTTGGAAACACTGCCATGAACAGCTGGCTGAACCCGCTGCTGGTAACAGGTTCGACTGACTTTAGTATAAGGCACCTTAAAGGGGTACTCCACTGGAAAACATTTTTATTTTTTTTTATATATATTTTTTTTTTAAATCAACTGATGACAGGAAGTTAGACAAATTTGTAAATTACTTCTATTAAAAAATCTTAATCCACCTAGTACTTATCAGCTGCTATATGCTCCACAGGAAGTTCTTTTCTTTTTGAATTTCCTTTCTATCTGACCACAGTGCTCTCTGTTGACATCTCTGTCTGAAAATCTCCCGTCCATCTAATGCTTATATGTCCTCCGCAGGGTGCAGGTTGGAGACCAACAGGAGACAGTGTTCCTACTGGGAGGCAACGATCAGTACATTCACCTATACAAAGAGGTTGGAGAATTGCTAACAACATAGGTGTAAGAATAGTGGATTGCCCAGATTACAGATAGATAAATCTTCACCACAGTAAAAAGAATTAAAAGTAATGATGCAAATAAAATGAATGCTCCACACAAAAGAATGCATTCATATGCCAAATGGTTCTAAGGGCAGGGTTTTTTTTTCTTTTGGTTTTAACAGTATAGTTCCTTTTGAATTATGGCAGCATATATATTGGGTTTCAGTGTTAGCAACTGAAGCTTGGCTTACCCTATGGGAAACTATATCTGAATGTCCCATAGACAGTGAATGGAGCGGTGACGGAGCATGTTCAATGCCATTCCACTCACTTGATGGGCAAATTGGCCTCCATTCCTATGATTAGTAGCAGTTGGACCCTCCACCGATCAGCTTCTTATCCCCTATCCCAGTGTTTTCCAACCAGGGTGCCTCCAGCCATTGCAAAACTACAACTCCCAGCATGCCCGGACAGCCGAAGGCTGTCCGGGCATGCTGGGAGTTGTAGTTTTGCAACAGCTGGAGGCATCCTGGTTGGGAAACACTGCCCTATGCTGTGGCTAAGGGGTCACTTCTTATCTTAGACACTTATATGGCACTTGCATTCAAAGCACCTTCTCTTTTATTGTTCGTCACTCAGGTTGCGGATCCCGGTAATGGCCAGGACCGCAACCTGACCGACAAACAGTGAAAGAGAAGCTGCTTTGAACGTGAATGCCGTATAAATGTCTTCTCTATTTGGATTCAATTGCCTGTTTTCAAGATTGAGCACCACAAGAGGCAGAATTATTGGGCATTGGTAAAAAAGAGTGTAGACTGCAGTTGACACTTATTGTGTTGGAGTACGTTTGCTGTGCCGACTTTGTACTTTGCTGTGGACTTCTAATCTTAGGTTAATCCCTTTAAGGAAAACTGTCAGCTTTCTCCCCCACACTAACCAGTGGTACTGTCTGGTAGTGCGGGGAGGCTGATCAGTTTGATCCTTACCGTGCCCGGATCTGCTGTGCCATTTGGCCTTAATCTTCTATTTTCGCTATATGCAAATGAGGTGCTAACTGGCAGCGGCCGGGCTAACTGGCACTCTGACGTCAGTGCCGCCTGCTGCAGCGCCGCCCAGCTCATCACTATTCCTCCCCTCTCTCTTCATTACAGAGTGGGGAGAAGAGGTAGAGGCGGAGGGCAAGGGCAGAATATTGATGAGCTGGGCTGAGCTGCGGCCCGGCACTGACGTCAGAGTGCCAGTTAGCACCTCATTTGCATATACTGAAAATAGAAGATTAAGGCCGAACGGCGCGGCAGATCAGGCACGGTAAGCTTGAAACTGATCAGCGTCCCCCGTGCTACCAGCCAGTACCACTGGTTAGTGCGTGGGGAGAAAGCTGACCGTTTTCCTTTAAAGGTCTTTTATACAAGGTTAGAAAATTATCCAATTATTTAGCCCCAAAGATTAACATCTGGAGGACATATCACAGAAAAACAGGCTCTTCAGTTCTTTTTAAAGACTTCTAGTAATACTCGTACAATCATATCACAGACGGCAGATTGGGGGACATTAGCAGGGTTCCTCCAGGGGTGTGTGTGTAAAAGAAAGGAATCAAACATTATCCCACTGATTCTTCCTGCAGATAATGTAACTAAACAATGGTAATGAAACTCGGTCCACCCAGGGACCACTCACTCACTATGATTGATCAGTCGGTGTTTCTACAGATGTCAGGTCCCCCGTAGTCGCCAGTCTGGTTCACCTGGGGATGAACATTGACAATGTTGTCTGGCAGCAGGTGTTAGTAAAAGATAGTATACTGGGAAAAGGAAGGTTATGTCCGTTGTCTGCAAATGCTCATGATTCATGAGTATATTCTGATTTTTGACAGAATGAAGGGCTGCACCAATTTGAAGAACAACCAGTGAAAATCTTTTCCCAGAGCTGAGAGATCTCCCGAGCAAGTAAGATAGTAGCATGCACACACAGTATTCCACTCTATACGATCTATAGGAAAAACATGTGTGTGAAGTTGACACTGAATGTCTTTGTAAGGCTGTGTGCATTTAAAGTATGCACCAGAAAAACACCTGCTATGTACTCCACATGTATTCACAGGGTCTCGTTGACCCAAGGTATGTTTATGTAATAGCAGAGTCAACTACACCATTTATTATATAGGCATACTGCAAAAAGAGGTTGATCAAGCCCTGTGCACAGCAGGGGGATAATACAATATCGGTTATACCATTCAAAACAGAGCACAACATAGTCAGCACATAGCAGCAGCAAAAAAAAACACAAAAAGAGATCATCCATGGGTACAGGGAGTGGCCAAAGGAAAGCACTGGAAGGGGAGTAAGAAGAAAGTAAAGAAGCAGGAAGGAGTAAGAAAAAAAAGAGGGTGGGGGAACGAGAAGACTAGAGGAGGCCACAGAAGGGGGTAGGGGGAGGATGGGGTTAAGAACCAAAACTCAGAACCTGTGCTTGACTGGTCACCGCCGAATCTGCCATCAACTCCTCCATACGACAGAAGAAGAGGACTTCCTTATACGAGTCTGAGACAGTTGGCGGCGAAGGGGATCTTTCCGTCACCGTGGGATCACATTCCTTGCCGCCATGAGAAGGAAATGGGCTAGGACCCTGGAGGGGTTCTCCTAGACTCCGGTAGGATGGACAGGAGGAGTACCTTGGAATCATTAGGATAGGACACACCAGAAATAAAAGCTATGCACGACACTTCAATGGTCCAAAAGTTGGGAAGGTCATGACCCCCCCCCCCCCCCCCGCCAGCACAGGTCAGGATCGGTTGGGTATATCCTATGTTGTGCAGCGGGGACTCTACACCACCGCGACAGGATCTTATAGTTCGTTTCCTGCGCCCTGCAGGAGGTAGACATCCGGTGACCACTCAGTTGGAGTGAAGGTGGTTTGCAGCTCCGACTCCCAGGCTGCCACAAACGGGCGGGGGGGGGGGGTGGGGGGGGGGGAATTCTGAGCGGCTTTATCCATGAGGAGCCCATAGATCTGAGAAACCGCCTTGACAGCACAATATGTAATCTGTCTTTGTACATATTCTTTGCAGTACATTACAGTTTTTCATTGAACAGATGTTATACAGA